>NW_023416287.1:81385637-81693137 GCF_014176215.1 Rousettus aegyptiacus
GGCACAGTTGCAATGGGAAAACTTTAAGTTAGCTTTATCTATCTATTAGTCTATCTGACTGCCTGTCTGCTGTCTATTATCTATCTATCTATCTATCTATCTATCTATCTATCATCTATCTATTTATCTATTTCTATCTATCTATCTATCTATCTATCTATCTATCTATCTATTTATCTATCTGTGTGTCTGTGTATCTGCCTGTCTTTCTGTCATCATTTTTTTGTCTTCGTTAAATAAAGAGGAGGGGGAAATTGATAATATCCTGATCTTTTCTGGTAGAACTCGTTTGTGAACTCTAAGAAATAGCCATCAATGGAAGAAGAAATGATTATTTGGAGGGAGGTCAGAATTGGCTTCCAGCTCTATGACCTTTGACAACTGCCCTCACCTCTCTTGAGGTACATACATGCTTTCCAGCATGTACATCTGAGCTCATACATAAAAATTTTTTAAGAACTTTTAACAACAGATATTAACTGGATTTACCGTGGCGATCATTTCATAATACATTTCAATATCAAATCTTGTGTTGTACCCTTGAAGAAAAACTTTCGTGGTGGATTTTCTATTTTGATAAAGCAATTACCAAAACTTTTCATATATTTTAGTTAATCAGGTTAAAAGATATTGGCTAATATTTTGAAAGTTTTCCTATGCACATATCTAGGCCCTTTATTTGAATTAACTCATTTGATCCTCACTGCAATCCTTGTTAGTTCCACTTCAGAGATGAAAAAACAGAGACACAGAGGGTAATTTGCCCAAACTAGGGAGCAAGACAGCCAGGATTCATGACCAGAAAGTCCAATTCAGGGTCCACACTCTTCCCTACTCTGCATGCAGCCTTCCTTAGAGAGGCACTTTATGAACTTCACCTCTCCTCAAGCATTCATTAATTTTCATACAAGTAAATAATGTGATCCCTCCCCACCTTCACCTTTAAGTGAAGATTTAAAAGAGAGAAAAATGAAATTATTTTCCGGGAGTTAAACTATAAATCTACCCATGAAGAATCAAAGCAAAGATATTCAAAGTCATTTTAAAAATAAAAGACTTCCTAATTTGCTCTCTTCAGGTCCCCATGGACCTAGTTTTTAAAATCATTTCCTTCTCAGCATGGTCATCCCTTGAGTTTTCCATGCCTCAGGGCTCACCCACACCCTCTGTTTCCTGGGTAGAATCCCAGAAGAGAATAAGGTATCTAACGATAATTTGGCCTAGGTAAAATTCAGTCCATCAGGAGGGTGTTCGTTGGCCATAAAAACACTGATAATGTATCCTTGAGTCAAATATCACCAGTGCCTATGGGAGCCCAAGCCAGAAAGGGGGATCCTCTGGGGAAAATTCTACTTGACTGCTGTGGTGGCATGTGTGTTCCTGAGGGAGAATGGATGTCTTGGCTTAAACAGTCTGTCTTTAGACCAGATAGCTACGGCCCTTTGTGTTTACTCCAAGTCAGTTGAACTTCCATCTGTCGTGTTAGTGCCTACGAGAGGGGATAAGGGGCAGTCCACCTTATAGCTACACTTCTCATTGCAAACCAGTGATTGGCATTCCAACTGGGCATCACCTCAGGAGCTGTGCTCAGGTGAGTCTGTCCTTAGAACCACCCCTCATCAGTACAGTTACAAAGCTCATATTCTGAGCCCCAAAGCCAAGGGCCACACCCCATCCCAGGGCAAGTTCATGATGTAAATGGCCCTTCGTGGGGTTTCTCAGAAGTGCCTGTGGTCAGTCCTCATGACATGCCCCATACATATATTCCTTTAAACTCCTTCATCCATGGTATGAAGTGTTCTATGACTCCAATAGAAAGTCACAACAGGTGTGTTTCTCAGTCCCAGCTTCATGCCTTCAGCACAGTAAGCTGCAGTTTCAGTAAGGGATGAACATAGCAATACATATTTATTCCCATGGATACATATTGGTGTTTATAGTCACATGTGTGCCTCCATTTGCAAGACAAAAAGAAGTATAAAATAGGAAATTACAGCAAAAGTAGAAGTGCAAAATTTGTGTTTATCAGGATATGATAAATGCCAGGATAATAAGCCTCTCAAGGGAACAAACTGTCTCCTTGAGCATCCCTGCCTGCCAGGCCGGGTGTGAGGCACAGAGCAAAATCCCCCATGCCTCCTCTTTGGCTGAACATTTCTACTGATTTAAAATTCAGGCATCATGACACCAGTGACAAAGGGATCTCGAGAAAGACATCCTCAGTGCATCTGAGATATTTCCAGTTCATTGTAAAGAAGGAAAGAAATAGAGAGCAATTAAAACCAAACTTTATATATCCCAGCTATTGTGTGAAGTATGTACAGAATTGTGATCAAAGAAAGACAAAACAACCCAATTTGAGTTGTGTTATGTATTATATGAGAAGGATGTGTTTTGAAGTAGTCGACATTATAAGAGTTAGCAGAAACAATTAGTCTTGATGTCACCTCTATTTAAATCAACCTTAGTACAAATCAGAAGTTAAATTGTTAACCAACTAGGTCGGTTGTCTCCTTTGAGTTTAAGCAGTAGTATTTAGGGGAAGTCTGAGTATCCAGCACTGGGCTGATGGGTGGGTGGGATATAAGAGTGGGTGGGCCCTGCCTGCAGATTCTTAGAGTCTGGTAAAATAGATTTATGTGCGAGAAAGAGCTAGAAAATGCAACCTCTATATCCAGGATGAAGTTACATCAGTGATTCTCAATCAGAGGCACTTTTGTTTCCCAGAGGACATTTGGCGAAGCCTGGAGACATTTTTGGTTGCTTCAGTTGAGGGGGTGCTGCTGGCGTCTAGTGGGTAGAGGCCAGGGTTGCTGCTGAACGTCCTGTAATGCCCAGGACACCCCCGGGACTGCCCTGGTGCTCTACAGGTTTTAAATCTTTCAGCCCTGGTAACAATTCTGTAAAGTAGGTTCTGTTGTTATCTCCATTTTAAAGATGAGAAAACTGAGGCACAGAAGGCTGAGTAATGTTTTCCCACACCACACAACTGGTAGGTGGTGGAGCTAGACTTCGAACCCTGGGGGTTGAACTTCAATGGCTTTGCTCTACTGCCTCTCTGTCAGCTGACTTCCACTAGGGAGCAGTGATTGGATTTCTTTCACAATAAAGTGTGTTCTCAAAGAAACCACCTGCAGTGTTATCCAGATAGACGGCAAGTGCACCTAGAAAATCCCGACTTTGGACTCGTATCTCCCAACCTCTCCTGGCCCCAGCGCGCCTCTCTGACAATTCCAAGGAAAACATGTGGGTTCTTCCCCTTTATTCTTGGTCCAAATTCTTGATAACAATTCTGGACTAATTCTGAACTATTGAGTTTAGAATTATAGAGCTTGAAAGATAGTTGATGGAGTGAATTTCGAATTGTTAAAATAAATTACGTATCACCTAACAATGGAATTGTTTTAAAATAGGTACATTAAAGTGTACCGATATGGAATGATATCCATGTCATATTGTTCACTGAAAGCAAAAGCGTATAACATAATCTTATTTTAGTCAGGATAAAATTATGCTATCATATGTATAAAAATAAGTCCAGAAGGACTCAGACCAGTACCTTAACAGCAATGGTAGAATTTTAACCTTAGTGTGTGGAATTAAAAGAAGTTTAAAAAATAAAGAGGAAAAAACTTCTCTCCAGACCTCCCCGTGGAAAGTTTACCCAAGATACTGTCATCCAGGGGCGAAGGTCATGTCCTTGACAACCCCGCTCAACGCCAGTCCACCGTAGGACTGGGGGTGCAGAAAAACGTGTCTCCACGAAGCTCGGCTTCTCTTCGATGTCTGCTTTTTCCAGTGACGATGCTTCCCCCACCCAACAGCAACCCCTTCACACCAAACTGCATCAAAAGGGAAAAGAGCGTATCAACTACCCTCCTCCCCACCTCCCACCACCTTCTCAAAGAAAATGGTATCATCCTTTTGACCTGGCGGTGTATTGAAATTAATGGAGATCCTGCCTCCAGGAATGTTTTCAGGTTTAAATATTATCTCTCATTGTAGCCTGAGAGAATGTCAAACACAGCAAGGAGGTAAAAGAAATACTTCAAAAGAACATTCAGCCTCCTACAACATCCAACCTCTTTTAGTTAGATAGATTTGATTTTTTTAAAAAACTTTATTTTCTTTGAACACCTAACACCAAACAGTATTCAGGATACTATAGGGAATATAGAAGCATAATACTCTAGTTTCTCCTGTCAAGCAATTAAAAAAAAAAAAAAACTTAGTTGAAGAATAAAATGATTGCATAAATAAGCTACTCCAAGTGCTATAATAAAAGTGAGGAGTACTAGGAGAGGTTAGAGGAAGGAGAATTTACACCTGCTTCATAGAAGAAGGAGGCATTCGAAGTGGACTTCGAGGGAGGATAAAATTTTAACAGGTGAGGATGAGCAGGTGAGGCCAAATGAAACAGGGGGAACAGCATGAATAAACCTTTTGAAGCAGGACAGTCTGGAGCACATCCGAGGAGAAGTCTAGAGAGCAGGACGCAGGGGACTGCATGAGAATAGCAGATCAGGTTGAGAAGGGCCAGAGTATGGTTGTTTTCCAGGAAGTCTGAGAATTACTTAGCTAAAATGTTATTGGGAAAACATATAGGGCATTCCCCTCTATTCAGGGAAAAAAGGAGAGAGGGAGAGAGGGAGAGAGGGAGAGGGAGAGAGGAACAGAAAAGGAAGGAAGGAAGGAAGGAAAGAAGGAAGGAAGGAAGGAAGGAAGGAAGGAAGGAAGGAAGGAAGGAAGGAAGGAAGGAAGGAAGGAAGGAAAGGAAAAAGAAAGGAGAAGGGAGGGAGGGAAAAGAAGAGGAGGGGAATGAGAAAAGGAAATTTCTAGCTTCTGAAATGCAGAGGGAATTGATAAACTAGTGTTTGCAGGGAATGATGAGTAGAAGTGTTGACTTAGTAACCTTAAAGTTTGAAATGACTAAAGAATTAAAATAAAATGCAGACAGACTGATAATATTCCTGGGCTACTAAGGCTGAAGCAAGTTCACATTCTCCAGAAAAAAACACATCATCTAACCAGGCCAGAGATAAATCCTTGCTGAAGGAAAGCTTGCAATTCGAAATTATAAAAATAAACAGTTCTACAGGAGGAGTCAAAAGACACAAGAGGCAGAAGGATCAGAATCCCAAGAACAGGTTATTCAATCACCTGCCAACTCCCCAAAAACACCCTCGTTGCTTTCTTACTTTCCTGTTTTCTTTTTCTGACTTCTTTCTCACTCTTGTCCGTGACACCTTGTCTAAACCTACCTATCTGATTGCTATGAGGTGAGGCCCCCTTCTTATTCTCCTCCTCCCGAGTCCTTCCCTCAGTTCACCAACACAGCCTATGGGAGAGCTTCCTCTTCCACATACTCTAAAGCAGTGGTTTCCTCTCATTCGTACTGCCTGTTTTGTTAGTTACGAGCGATTTGAAAGTAGGAGCCAAGTCCTAGTCTTTGTCACTGTTTTAAAACTATTCTCTTTGCACATAGCACATATCATATAGAAGTAAAAATGATATCTACTCGTGCGTGTGTGTGTGTGTGTGTGTGTGTGTGTGTGTGTGTGTGATAAATACAGATCCACGTGGACATATGTGCATTACCTTAATAGCCTTTTGGGTTTAAGGAACAGGTATCTATTGCACTTAATTCAAGATCAGAGCGATCGGCTCTAACAGTGCAGGGTATCACATAGAAGCTCAGTGCAGGAAGTACAGCCAGTCCTCAGAAGACTGAACCAGGACCTGGAAAACCATCAGCAGGAAAAACAGCTACTTTCTCAGTCTCTTTTTTCTCTCTGGGGCCACATGATCCACCATCTGCTCCATTCTCTCGCTTTTCTCAGCAGACGGCCTCTCTCTGCACCAAGTTTTCACAGGCCAGGGAGCACCGTGACCTCTGGTCTCTTGTCTCTTAGTTTAAATTCTTAAGAGAGAGAATCTGAATGGCCCAGGTCATGGGTCATGTGTCCAGTCCTAGTCCCATCCGACGTGGCCAAAGAGGGGTAAAAATCCCATAACAGAACAAGGCAGGAGGGGCCCGGACCTTCAGCGGGGGCAGGGAGTTGGCACGGAGGAATTCTAAAGGAAGGGTGGTATACATTTAATTTTTTAAAAACTATATTGATTACATATAGTGTGTATATGTGTGTATTTAATGAGCAAGTGAGCAAGTTAATACTTTGAAGATTTTCCTATAAATTTTATGCTGAAGAAAAGTGAGAATTGAGGTTCTTTTCCAGGGGAATAATAAAAGCAAGAAAAAGTTGTTGGAGGCTTGTAAGGACAGGGAGATGAAAATAGATAGGATATAAAATTCAATAGAAAAGAACTCTTTTTGAAAATGTTATTTAAAAAAGAATATTCTGACATCTCTATGCAGGGTGGGCAGAATCTGGAAACAACAGTGGGCAGGAAGCCCATTTGGAGTTTGGGTTTTATAATCTTCTGCTCATAATATCAAAGCAGACCACGAGGGTTTAAAGAGAGTGGGCTAAGTGTCCCTCACTCTGCAGAGAGCATTTTGTCGAAGATGTTTCCAGATTAAAAGCAGAAGTCGTTAGTCTACTGTGTAATATTTACTGATGGGAGCAGCTCTAACATGCAGACATCTTACGCATAAATTTAACTATTATTATTGTGTTGCCCTTTTCCAAGAAAGGGTAAAGTAGATTTGTAGGGGCACTTAACACATGTAAATCCCCCACCTCTTTAAACCAAAGCGCATTGTATTAAAGAGCTTCATAAATTTTACAAGTATTCTGTCCTTTTGAGATCATAGCACAATTCTTCCTTGCAACACAATTAAAGCGACGCTTCTTTGTAAGCTGGTTCCATGAACCCTGGTCAAATATGTCTCACAAAAGACACTGCTTTTGCAGAGCACATAGCTGCACTGAGAATGTAACTATGTGCCAGGATTCAAGACTCGGGTATTGGAAGGGCTCTATCAGCAAATAGTTATTTCACTGGCCACCAAAGCCTTCTTTGAACTTTATTTACTCACTTACTGTGCTTTACGCACTTTTCTTAAGACTGGCTTTTAAAAAATGATTTAAAGCATAACTTTCTTCAAACAGCTAATAGTCCATAAAACAGCTTAGTGATTGCAGGGGAATCCTGAACTTGATAGTGGTAGAATCTCAGATGCTATGTTTTTCTACTGATAAGGTGCAACCAGGCAGAGACAGCCTGATTTTTGTCTATCTCCCCACCAGTGCGTTTCCCGTAATTCAGTTCCAAATGAAGCAAATCTTGTATGTTACATTGAAGGTGGCCCATGCCAAATGATTTTTAATTTTTGATCAGCTTCAATTATTAAAAGTCTCATTTGTCTAAGCAGTTAATTACAGTTATTTTATACTACATATGTGTATTTCATCGAATAACGTAATGTCACCATAAATCCTACTGGAAAAGGAACAAATAAGAGATTTAGGAGTCTTAGCTAATCAGGGTTCGATAATAACTTCATGAGAAAAGTTGATCTTGGTTTGGCAAAGTCAGGTTTGGAATTCAACTATTTCTAGACTCAATGATTTCAACATGTGCTATGCGATATCTATGTCTCCTAAGAGGCTAGATAATATGAGATCATGAGCTTTGAAATATGTGTTCTAAATAACCTTTCATAACAGAAGTTTGGTGAGTGTACGGCATCCACTTCACATGTCTCTGCTGTAATTTATCATAATGATTTATTTGGCTAATCCCTGATTGTTAGACAATTTATATTTCTAATCTTTCACCATTATAAATAATTCTGCAGTGAACATCCTTGTAGATAAGTAATATCTTTTAAATTTGTCTCCCTGGTTCTGGTCTCCCTCTGCTTTAATCGATCTACTCTACTCCTGATTTAGGAAGATTATTCTTCTGGAAACAACGTTTTGTTGAAAACACGATAATCAAATATTCTGACTGTACTCAGCCTCCGCAATGTCATTTTTATTTTCTTCATGAACCCCCAGTGATCTCCCAAGGCTCTGCTACTTGAAGTTTGGCTACAACTATCTGTTGATCTCCAAACTATCATCTAAACCATTCTCCCTTAGAGAAGGAGAACTGGGGGCAGAAAATTCACCAGGATCCTTCCTGAGAAGTTTTGGAAGTAGAACCAAGAAAGAAAATTGTGACTGAGGTAGTGATATGTAAACCTTGGAAGCTTATGCTGCCGTGTGAGCCCCGGAAAAGGAGAACATTTGTCTGCAAAGGGAGAAGAGCGAGGAGAGTGAGGGGGAAAGAAAAAGAAAGAGCAACTGATAGATATTCTAACTGAGATGAGAAGAAAGGAAAGGAGAAATTAAAGCATTTCTTCCCTAGAGGAATGTCAGCAGAGGCCAGCGCAGAGGACGTGGGAGAAGGAGGCCTGAGCCTTGGAGAGTGGCCGAACTGGACAGCTAGTTCTGCCCCCCTCACTGCTGCCTCCCCTTGTCAACCGCACAGAGTTGGATTGAGAAGTGGACCACCCAAGTGGGTACATGGCATGCCACCCTGTAAATGTATTAAAATATTCTTAGGGATATTTTACAAAAACTAACTAGAATAGCCCCAGGAGTACTATTCCAACAGCACTAGAAATGTAGCAAGATGGAGCAAATTGTATTTCTAAACCTTTTCTCAGGAGGACTCCTACCTATGGAAGGAAGGCATTTTTCGACAAGCAGCGGAGAATGACAGAAGACAAACCCTCCCCCTATGAGACATGCTTGGGGCTCAACAGGTGGGCTTAAAATAACCTTCAAACAAGGCTGGATCATCTTAAAATCAGGGCTTTTATTGTGCCGAGGGAGCTATATGTGTTTGAATCCAAAGCTGAATTTATTTGAGAATGAAGATCTTTGAGTGCCGCCACTCACATCCGCCCTTCCCTTTATATAACTTCTTACTCTCGTTCTTTTCTGAACAAATTTAGAGAACATCAGTTTGAAGAAGTGCCACATTAAGAGCTTGCCCGTAGAGCCCCTATTTTAGCCTAGTGAGGGCACCCACACATCTGAGCCTGTGTAATCATTCCCTTCTCTGTACCTTTTCTTAGGCTCCTATCCCCCTTTTCTACATAATGCTTTTTTTTTTTTTAAAGGACTAGCTAAAATTCTGTTTTAATCCACAATAGTTCTGTTAAACCACCACTTAGACTGACACTGGATCCTCTACAGAAGGATTAATGAGAGCTAGAGACTTAACAAATCTGAACCCTGGATGTGATCTCTGCAAATGCTGGCTGACCCAAGGTCATCCATGCTGTTAGCTGGCAGCAGAAGGCAGGTCTGTCTCCTTTGTAGGGACACCCAGGAAACTCTATGTCCATATGACACTTTACTTCCTCTGGAAGACCCAGGCCAGAAGGTTTAAACAAGAATTCTCCTTTATCATAATTAGGTGCTATTAAAAATTCTTCTTATTATTGAAGTCAACTTCTGAACGGCCCTTGAGTTTTGACAAGAGTCTGTTGTACACATTCACAGATGCAGCGAAGGGAAAAGAAATATAATCACAAAACCTAGTCTCTAACAGGCAGCAGGTGGAGGCCAGTTGAATGGCAGGCGTCCCTCCTAACTTGAGGCTGTGACAAGGCTGCCAACTCCTCAACATTTTCATGAAGGAAGTGAAAAGAAGAAAATGTATTTGGCAGTTTTAATCAGATAATTACTTTAAAAAAAAAAAAGAAAAGAAAAAGGTATGTTGAATATAATTCCCAGGTTTTTTCCATCTGTTTAAACTTAAGTGGAAGAGCTAAACTGACCATGCTACGTGATGAATATGCTCTTGAAATGAATGCTTTCAGATGGTTTCTTTTTATGAAACGTGCACAAAGATGTGTTCTGTGGTGGCAGAGCCGGGCTCATAAGACATCTGGCCACAACATGTGCCTCATTAAGTTACACCTGTAAGTGTGGGGTCATTTTTTATACCAGTGATATTAATAATAAAGGGTTCATTGAATAGGATTATTAATGGTGCCAGGTGGAGGATGTGGTATTACTTACAGCCTGGTAGGGGATTGGTTAATGTCTCCTCCCGCCAACGTTTCTGGTTTCATGTTTATAGACAGAATGCTCCAGATGATGGCTGGCAATGTAGCCATTGAGAAAATGAATTCCCCCTCTTTCCCATCAGCAAGAAAATTTACAACAGTTGGTGGAGAATTTGAATGAATCTGTTTTCTAATTTTGAACTCATAATCTCACTGAAGAGCAAGTAAGGTATTCAACGATTAATTCGAGAAATTGAAAAGTCAGTCTCAAAGTATTACTTTCTCTAACTTGACTCTAATTGAAACTTTTCATTCTAGCCATCTCCTGTCACTTCTCCTTTCTAGAGGCGTTCATCTCTGCATTTTCCTTTGTGGTAACAAACTGAAAATCGGGGGAAAAAAAGCTAAGAAGAAATCTAAAACCTTTCCTTCCTTCGGTGGAGTGTTTGCTTTTGCTTTTTTACAATGCGAGACTTGTAACAGAAGGAAATAGATGCTCGAGGTAGGGTACTTTTTAATGTGCATTATTACAGGTGTTAGCAAGTCTGGTAAATTCAGAGTATTGTTTGATTTGGCAATCAGATCCCAAGACTTAGAACACTGACCCATGTTTTAGCTTTGGATTACACGCAGCTAGAATAAGATTTTAAATTTAACGAGACAATTGTTGAGTGTTAATTAAATCATATTGGAGTAATAAAACTGCATTGATTACTAAGAACATGCTTATAAAAGCCGGAATGAAAAAGTTTTCTTTTATGTGTCTTTAGCCATTCATAAATACACACATACATCAATTTGTGAGCAAACAAAAAACTTAGAAAAATACTTTTAAAAAAATCTATTTGTGTCTCACTTTACAGTTTAAATGCGATTTTTCACATACATTATACTAACAGCTCCGTAAAGTAGGCGGTAGTGCTATCTTCATTTTGCAGAGAAGAAGACTGAAGTTCAGGGAAAGATATTCTCAAGATACACAGCTAGCAAGTGGCCTCCTCACAACTGAAACCCACCCCCATTGAATCTAAACTTTTATGTTTTTTCCATTCCGCCATCTGTTGCCCCATTCCCAGCCAATTAACTCCCCTCAAGAAAATCCTAAAATCCAGGAATGACTTCCACTGCTACCTCATTTTTGTAGAAAGACATTTGCATAATCTAGATGATCTCATTGAATTGATGGGTAAGGAAAGACACAAAGGATACATACTGTATGGTTCCATTTCAAGTGTGAAGGTCAAGTTAGTCAAAACTAATCTGCCTACGATGGCAGAAGTCAGGACAGTGGTAACCTCTGAGGGGGAGGGTATTGACTGAGACAGAGCCCAGGGAGCCTTCTGGGGTGTGGAAATATTCAGTATCTTGATGTGAGTAGTGATGAGAAACATATATGTACATAAAGTTTAGCTGAACACTTAAGATTTGTGAAATATACTGTAACTATATCATACCTCAGTTAAAAGTTAGTTTTACGAAAGATGTTATTTCAGCAAACATTTACTAAATGTTCCTGAGATAGGTCTTCTTTTTTTCCCTTTCGAGAAAAAGAAACAGGTCCTCCAGGCTTTTTCATGACTCTATCATCTACTCAAATAGAGCCCAGCTATTTTTCCCATCATTCTTCACTATATTTTACAGTTTTCTGAATACAAGGCTGTCTCTCTTTCCAAGGGCAGGCACCATTTGTTCCTTGTATCTGTATTTCCAGCATCTAGCGTGGTACCTGGCACGAGATACGTACTCAGTAATTCCTTGTCAAAAGAAAAATTAAAAAAGATGAATAAATGAATGAATGTGCCAAACGGCTTTCCACTTCATTGTTTTATAACTCAAGCCTAGGATGTGGGTTATGTTAGGGTGTCCTGCCAGACCAGGACCAGAGATGAGGCTCTCCAAGAAGTCCTGGGCCAGCTCCTTCCAGAGGCTGCTGTAATTCAACCACCATCACCACCACCAACAATCTGGATAGACATCGCAAGCTCCAATGAGACTCCTCCCTGTCTCCCACTGTCAAATAGGACTGTCCCCTTTCTAGGCCTATTTCCATGGCTTCCCCTGCTTGTGCATAAGAGAAGCCCTCAACTACAGTCCTTTCTTCATTCCTGCCTAGGTCCTGCCCTTTTGACCAATCCTCTCCCAAATTTCTTTACTCACACCCTGTCCGAAGCAAAACAAACTGAAACCTTGGCTTCTGTCGCTCCAGCCCCATTTTCATCTGTTTCACCTTTCAGCCTTTCTTATTCATCTGAGTTCCCAGCTCAGCCTGATCAAGTGTGGCCAATTCGCCAATTCTGAATAATGGCCTCCCCTTTTGAAGGCTTGCGGTTTCTGTTCCATTTCGTGTGTGTGTTTTGGGTGTTGTTTTGTTTGTTTTGTTTTGGCTTTGTGGCTCTCTTTAAGCAGGACTGACCTTTAACATACTATGAAGAAAGCAGCTTTTCTGAGTACTTCTCTTTCTTTCTCCTTTATTCAACTGTTTTACTTTTTCTCTCCCAGACTTCAAAGGAGCCTGACCAATTCCAAGAGTGTCCTTGGGCTGAGAACGCCCTGATAACAGAACAGCAGAACTCTGAGTTTTATCCTCTCGGCCTAGGTCTGCTCAGTTGACTTGTTTACTGTCAATCTGCTTTCCATGCGGAGTGTAAATTCTCTAGACGATTACAGGGTTTTTTTTCGTTTTGCTTTATTTTATTTTTCGAGAGTCTGCAATGAAAGTTCTATTGCTGTTTGGGATCAGCCAAGCAACTTTAAACAAGTGCTAACATTTACCTGTTTCATGAAAGTATAATCATTAACCGAGGCCATGTTGCCTGCGAGACCACGTTTGTGTTTTCTCTTTATTTGTCTTCATGAAGTTGCTTGAATCATATAGATATTCAATAAAGGATGTGTGCCCTTTATTCTCTGATTAGGGATAATGGGGCAGCTGGATGCAAGGAATACATGAAATTCTCCTGGAGGGTTATGTAAATGATGAGATTGCAGGACAGAGGTAAAAACAAACAAACAAACTGCTTTTCTTCCCCCATTCATACTCCTTTACCCCTTATCTGGGTACCTACAGTGGAGATAAAACAAACAAACGAACAAAGGAGAAGGAAAAGCAAATAGGAGGGGAATTGGTACAGAAAAAGGAAATGTCCCAATTTTGTGTGGTACTGGTTTCCGAGTCTCTGTTAGACCAGAAGGCAGATTGGAGTTGCTCCCCCACACTTTAAGCAAAATCCTCAACACCTGTGCCATGTACCTGGGCGGTGGTATCTTTCGATGACTGAAGACATGCAGTTAGTGCCATGATCAAGTACAGGACTTGGAGTCAGAGGAGAATGCATTCAAGTGGTTGAGTCTCTTCTTTAAGACACAGTTTCCACATCAGTGAAATTAGGATAATAGTAGAGACCACTGCAAACTGTTTAAGTATTAGTCAAGATGTTGTATATGAAAAAAAGCCTTATAAATGGAAAAACACTGCACATATGTTCCAAAATTAATTGTAATTTTTCTGCCTCTTGCCAGCTGCTTACAGTGAACTAGAAATTCGCCCTTCACTGGTCAGGCCCATGCAAGGATGACTCCAAACCAGGACATGGCTGTGTCTAGTTGGGCCGTTTGAATGTGTATGGAGGGGATGTGAGCGGCATTAACAGTGAAATTGAATGGGCTATTCTGTCTGTTCTGCCCTGGGGCCGAGGTGTTTCCATGCCAGTCATTAGGTATAGATCAATTTTCTGGACTCTGAAACAGTTGAAACAGTCACTCTATGTGATTTTTAAAAAATTTAATGGCAATAGATTCTTAAAATAACACTTATATACGTTCACGACCAATGTATGAGACATATGGTGATCAAATTTCCCTACAACATACATTTGATGATTACGAGAGTAAGGCACTGGGTACATGCCTTTAGGGTATTATTACATCTAAAACCCTGAATCTGAAACACGGTTTGAGAGCAGAGCCCAGTGCATCCCCTATGCTCTGCATTCCTCCACTCCTGGTTGATGCATCTCGATCATTATGGGGTGGCTGCAAACTGTCATTAAGCACACCCCCTACTGTAACGATGGGGAGAGCAGAAGCCTCCAAAATGTCTAACCAGGAAACGGAATTTAGCTAGAAGCTGTCCTGTTGTCTAAGGGACACGTCCCTGCTGCGCGTGAAACCTCCAGTAGCCCAGACCAGCCACGCAGATCTTAAGCAGAAGCACAACCCCTTCCCCCTCCCGACGTCTGCCCGTACATTCCCCAATCCTCTTTGGCCTCAGCGGAAGCACAAAGGAGGCGGTTGGACTTGTGTGTAGTGAATGCATGAGCCAAACAGGGTGAGGACGAGAGGACAAAAGTTGACACAAGAAGAAGAGAGTAGAGTCTGGTAGGCACTTGAGGGGACTTTATGGGCCCGATTCCCTAGGAAGGAAAAAAAAAAAAAAAGGAACAAGAAAGAGAAAGGAGAAAATCAAGTTGTGGATATTAAAAGAATATCGGGGACTAATTCAAAGACGATCGATAGGAACAGAGAATACTTCTTCCTTTTTGCTCCATGTTCTAAAAGTCAGGGGGCGGACGGGGAGGGAGGGAACATTTCCTACGTGCCAGCTCTGTGCCAGACATTCTGCTCGCGCTTGTCACTTTACCTCCTTTGAACTTCCTAGGAATCACAGTAGGTTTTTTAATCCCAGCCCTTCCATGTGAAGAATCCAAGGTCGGTAATGGTTAAATTACCTAAGGTCGCACGTGAGGCGGCCAGGTTGGACCAGGTGTGCCTGCCTGCGAAGCACTCCGCCACATGGCCTCTCGGTGCCTCTCACTTCCGTGATATTTCTTCAAGAAATAGGGTTAGGGACA
Source organism: Rousettus aegyptiacus (assembly GCF_014176215.1). Taxonomy (NCBI): domain Eukaryota; kingdom Metazoa; phylum Chordata; class Mammalia; order Chiroptera; family Pteropodidae; genus Rousettus; species Rousettus aegyptiacus. Next base: position 81,400,458 of record NW_023416287.1, read on the forward strand.
TAGGCTTGGCTGTGTTGTCCCTTTGGATTTTCAAGGACTAAAAAGCAGCTCGAACATTCATAAGTGCAAATTATTTATGTGGGTAAGCCATTTTTGTGAAACTCAGTTAAAATTCTAAATGGTAATAATTCTTAAACAATGGCTTGAAACTAACAACTGAGGCTTCAGCTACCTAATATACTGATAATATAAATTAAAGCCCCCAAGTCTGGCTGACCCTTAACAGCTTCTTAATAGTCTCAAGATTTACACATCAAGTGAACAGGTTTCAGAGACCTCTTCAGGGTCAGACTAGACTTACCCAACGCTTAACATATAACACATGTCTTGAGATGGGATCTGGTTTGGGGTGGGAGCTGGGTAATATGCGCACAGAAATTATGTTTCACTGGAGGTGGTCTTTGGAATAAGCTACCTTAACATATTTGGAAGAAATTTAACTGTCTTCCTTGACAAAGCCCAACCTGATATCATCTTCTAGTGTAACCTGGCCTCCCGAGGGTAGCAGGCATCCAAATAATGAGAAGGTGGGATTCAAAGAGTGTTTGGGATGAGAAACAGAGACTGGCTGCTGAGTTGGGAAAGCGTGAAAATCTTGGAAGGTTATTCCACATCTCCCCATAAAGCAATAAATGTTTCCTCCAACTGCTCCCCAATGGGTGTGCAATGCCTTACAAACCGTGGGTGTGGGGGGAGGCTGAAACCTGCAAACCAGGCCCTGAGAGTCTCTTCTCTGAGACTTTTTTTTTTCACCTTTGCTAGATAGGGCAGATACGTGCAACGTTACAGAAAATAGAACTTGCCTTTGGAGGGGTGGGGGGAAGGCGTCCAAGGGAAAGGGTGGGGGGATTAAGTAAGATGCTACAGGTAAAGGTGCCTGTTATTAACACTCAATACATATTAGGCATGGTCGTGATGATGGTAATGACCATGATCGTCATAATGATGATCATGATCGTGATCATGTGATGACAGTGAGACGAGCATGGTACCTTGCAAAGCACTCTCAGGTATGTTATTTCATTGCATTTGGGTTATACCCTGTGAGGTCGATGGCAGGAGTGCACTCCAGAAACCCAGGTCTTCTGACTCCCACCCATCTCTTTTCCACTATTCTCTGCTGCCTCCCAGGGGAACTTTTAAGGAGCTGGAAGGAGGAGGAGTGAAATGAGAAATCAGAGTACAAATAGTGATTCTGCTGAGGATACACTGTGGTTCCATTCACCGCATTTCTCAAAGGGGGTGAAAAGGCCTCTTTGTTGGAGAAAACAGAACCCAAAGAGTAATTCCCCCGCCCCTTCCTCTCTACCCCTACAGAGGGGCCTCTTAGAGATTTATGTCTCTTCTATGTCTGTAAGCCGAAGCTGGTACTCCATCTTCCTACTGGTTTTCAGGAGCAAAATAATACTTTTGTCCCGTAAAAAGAGAAATAAACAAACAGAAATGGAAAAAAATCCTAAATACCCACATTTAGGTTAGTCCTGAAATGCATTAATCTCTTTCACTTGATATGGCTCACTTTCATTCTTCCATTTTAATATCTTAGGGGAAAAGAAACCCAAATAACCAATAACAGTTTACAGCTTTGACGCAAAGCACTAAAGTTGTTTTTCTATGAATATAGATTATTACATTTTTTTACAAAGCAAGTAAACAGATGCATAAAAATGCATTATTTCAGGAGCATAAGAAAACCTGCAATAAGTATAGTGGTTTTAATTTGTTTTTATGATTACTTGTAATTAATTAGCATCAAAAGTAAATTATCAACATCCGAAATGGTACCATCAGATGTGAGCAGGGTACTCCACGAATGATTGACTAGATCATCTTTATACCAAGGTAGGAAAAAGAATGATCTTTTCTTTTACTTTTTTTTTTTTTTTAACTATGCTTAAATGAAAGTGCCAAATGCCAGTGGCAATGCAGAGGAAGAAATCTGAAGAGACCCGTAGGAAGGCCCGGTTTGTCACGTGACAAATAGCGTGAAGAGGTAAAAACGATGGACGTCAGCGGTCACATCACGCTCTCAGGTTAGGCCGGCGATGGCAGTTGCCTTTAAATAAAAATAAAAATAAAAATGGATCAGCTCTGCTAAATTGGAGAAGGTTCACGTGCATCCTCCCAACCATCACTCTTCAACCGTAAAAAGGGAGACATTTTGACAGGCGTTGGTATTTTTTTAACCCACTTTGCTATTTGTCACCATCTTTCTTCCCCCCTTAAGAGTAATGATGGAATTTTTTGCTATAGCACCGGTCAATTTAAAACTAGCCAGTAGGTTCAAAGGAACTCTCCCCTTGACCTCTTTCTATTTCCTCTGACATTTACTGCAGCAGCTCACCCTGCTGTGAACTGTCCTGGCTGAGGGAGTGCCAACAGAAAAGAAAAAATGGTTACTTAGTAAGCAGACTGGTTTTTATCTGCGAGGAATATGTGCAGGGATTTAGAAGACTCGCTCACGTCTATTATTTTATTAACAAGAACGTACTTGAACTGAGAACTCAATCTCTGTGATACAAATAGCATTTAGCAACAGAGGGGAAGAAGGGAGGGAAATAAGATTAAAAACCACGGTCTTCTTTTTTATTAGTATCTCTCCTAAGAGCTAAAGAGCTCTCACAATGGGATTATATAACAGCCAATAAAGTTAAATAAAATAGATTCACTTCTCAAAACTTTCATTCTATAGCAGGTCCTCTAAAGACACACATTTTTTTTTTTTAATTTTTGGTAAACTGTCTGAAACAAAACTATATACCTCTTTTTTTTTTCTAAATAATCCACTGAGATGAATAAAAAGTGTGACATGTCAATGGGGAGTTGGGGATAGATTTGCACTTATAGTTACTTCAATCTTGATGAAAGAATATAAAGTAAATTGCTTCCCAATCAAGTCATAGTCAAGGAAGTGTTGGCTTCAGACACATTCATGATTATTTTGTCCTCTTTCTCTAGGGATTCTAGACTAGGGAACCATAATACTACCAGAGGACTTGGCTGGTTACTAAGAAACAATGTCAGAGTTAATAGTCTCTAAGGAGAAAATGTCAAATCAAACCAAAGATGTCTTCATTGCAGTTATTATACTAGAAAAATTTACTAAATCACACTGAAGTAATAAATAATGGTTAAAGTTAAGGCCACATCAGCTGCATCCTTGCTTAAATGTTTCAATTAAGGGATTGTCACAGCCTTGAATTGCTTCCGTCGTTCCCATCCACCACTGCTAGAAGAGGGAGCGGAGAGAACTGGAGAACCCATAAAGTTCCTCGCCAGAAGAGTTTCACACTGCAGTTTTCCAGTCTGTGTTACCAACCATGAATGTGCATTCCCATTCCCCACACTTGCCGTCTGCCAAATTCATCCTTGGAAAGTCACACCACCCTTCCCCAAATATGGTGCTCAGGGACACATACCGAGATGTTTGTTTGTTTTGCTGTTTTTTGTTTTTGTTTTTGTCTTTTACTGATGAGAGGAAAGGCAGACCCAAGGTGAAAAAGCAGTGCCTTGACTTCTTGAGGACGTGGACCCGGGTACCAGGCAACATTCACTGAAGTCACCAACATGAGTAACCTCGTGTTTTCTTTCCTGTCTTCATTTCTACAGCTGGAATTTGTGTTCCTGGTTAGAGTATATCTTGATATTCCATTGGAAAGCTGTTCTCCTATGGGTCCAGTGAGGCTCTTAAACTCATTGGTCACTGGATGACCTCTTATTGATCTTTCGTTATTCCTTTTTGTGTGAATCTGTTTGTCAGAGAAGGAGGGTGGTAGTGGAGGTGAACCACTCAAGTCTTAACTTTCTAAGTCCACCTAAATGTCAGATCCCAAAAATGTTCAAACCTCTGAGCTACAAGGCAATGTCTAATGACTAGACCTACTTCAAGGTCATTTCAATACTTTAGCAGTGGGGTACGTTTGGATAAAGACCAAGACAGACCAAATTATCCTATGTCTCGTTTTATAGAGAAATAGGATAGAGTAAATTTCCAGAAAGTCTAGCAGAAACAGCCCTGAAGAAAATTATGAAAAAGACAAAATTTGTATTTCTCACTCTGCACCTCTCTATGGGGTTCTTCCCCCTAAATGCTCTGTGCTCCAATGAAGCCCCATCGGAGGTAAAGTTTTCAGCTTTTTCCTCTCTGAGCTGCTCCCTTGGGTCTGTAACTTTTGAAATAGTTCTGTCAAATGGCTCTATCCAGGTACTAGATTCTTTTGATTCTGCACCCAAATTTACAGGTTAGCTCAAGTTACTGCAATAACAGGTAATTTGCTATTGTGTTTCCCTCCTGGGTAGCAGATGCACATTCTAGCAGGAGCTCTCTAAATATATTTTGATTAAAAAGAGTGGTCCTCAAGGATATTAATTCCAGTTCAGTAAGGGAGATATTTTGGGGAAGATGAAGTCTTTTGGCTCCTAAACCACACTGGGAGGAGGCAATGACTGCATACTCTGACTCTACAAAGTCTTGCCCTAAAGGTTTGTGCTCTATTAATATAAAACACATGATTTCCCCGATAATTGCTTTTATCTACCACTTGATATTTGCCATAGAGGCACAGTCTCCAGAATTGCCGAGGGCAACTATCTTGATTAAAACCAACATCACTTTAAATCTACACATTTTAAAAGCATAAAAGCACGCAAGTTACATTTTACCCATTTCCGATTTATGATGTTTCCTGGAGACATGTTTTATCAGAAAGGCTTTTGCAATACAAATATACAAGCTTCTTTCTTCTATTTTGGAATAAATGATCATTGTCTGAAATTCTCTTCCAAATTCCTTTCCATCGGCATTTTACCATCATTTTAAAAAGCTCCCTTTTCCTGAATTCCAATCAAAGTTACGCTTTTCCCTCTTAATATTATAATATTAAGACATACAAACATTTGAATACTTTTCCCCTGATCTTCAATTTTCATACTCCAATTTGCAACTTCTTGTACCCTTACATTTTCTCCTCTCTTTTGTATTTTTCTTCCTTTGCTGGCTCTTTCCGAGAGACACTACTGAAAACCTTTCCCATCTCCCTAAACACCGTTCTTTCCTTGGTGTTAGGCTGTAGATGGTAGAGATTCCACATACTACTCGTCATTCCCATCCTTTGCTCTCAGGTATACTAGGGACAGACAGGGGATAGTGAGAGAGCTTGGGGATTTCATTGGGAGAACTCCAAGAGAGAACATTTTTAAAAGAGTAAATGTTCTATGGTTAAATAAGTATTTAGAGGGTTAGAGAGATTAATGTCCTCAGTACTAGACACACAGAAAACATTAATGGTTCTTCTAGTCTCAATTGATTAGGGCGACAATTGCTTTTCCTGACAAAATCATAAAATAATATCTACCAAACAAATAAAGAAGCCAAAGGGTCATGAATGGATTCCAAAATGTTTTAGCTCCAAATTGCAACATGAGGTAACAGTAGGGAAACTTGCAAGAGTATGAATGCAGCTTCCTGGGAGCAGTATTAGCCAACTGCAGAAGAAATCATAAAAAACTGCACACGTCTCAGCATGGTATCTACTAAAGGATAGGATCTTGATCTTTTTCTTCCATTATCCTAAAGAAATACCTGTGCCATTAAAACTCAGATTAAGCATTTACTCATGGTATAATTATTTTAATTATTTCTAATTTAGACCCAGATCTTAAGATATGTTTCCATGTTTTTACTGTCTCTGCTTTATTTGTTTAATTTTGTTTCCCTTTGCTCAAAAGAGTAAACTTTCAGTTTATTTTGTTTTATTCATTTTACCATTAATGCATACCCTATTATCTAGGATTAATAGTACTATCCATCTAATTGCCCATGGTAGGAAACCTGGACTCATTTTTCTTAAAATCAATATACTAAATTGTAACTTTTTTCATCAAACTTTTTATATGCTCTTCATTAAGCAACATCTGAATACGACTAATCAACTGGGTACTTACTATAGATCATCTATAAATTCTGCCAGTTGATTTGATAGTTCTATCTTCAGGGCCTACAGTGTGATTCCATCAAAATCCCTCTCTTGCTGATCTAGCCATATTAGATTTCAGCCTCACCAGTTGTAGAAGCCAATTCTCTTTACAGTCAGCAGATGAATTCTTGCCCTCATGAGAAAATTGGTGAGTCATGATCATCTAGACTTATCCTACTCAAGTGTTATTGGGTAATCAGAAGCCATAGAACTATTCAATTTTATTTCAAAGATGGATAATTGCATTTTGTTTAGATTCTGAGGACATCATGGAACATAAAACTCCATTTAAAAAGCTTTTACATGGATGACGCAGGACAAAGAACTAAGGGCAAATGTTCTAACTTGGTAATCTTCCTTATGAGACTTAACACTATTTTTTCATGAGAGATCTGTGTTTTAGGAGACAAGTTTCCCCCATTTAGCATTCTAGGGTGTGAGATTTTTTTGTTGTGATGGTGGAAGTGCTGTTGTTCAGTTACAGGAAAATGTAACTTCGATAGAAGGAAGGCTGGGCTGATCACAGTGATTTTAGTTACTATCAATTAGAAAGTTATCTAAGTCACCTACTTCGAAAACCCTGTCCTGTAATAAGGACTCCAAATCTTAATCCGACTCGTTTAAAGGAAGCGTATCTCTGATTGGTGCAAATATAGAGGAAAGAACACGAGTTTCGTGTTGATGACATATGTAGGCTCAAATTGAGATTCAGCTCTTAACTCTTTGAATTAGCCTTGCATATAAAAGTGGATACTCAAATCGGTATTTCAAGGTTATACAGTGAGAGGTATACAATAGAAACTCAAGGGTAGCTTTCGTTATCATTACTGTTATTTCTACTTCTGTATAATTCCACTCCCCCCGAAAAAACAAAAACAAAAACAAAAACCTGAGAATTTATCAGAAAGCTAAGCCAAGCTTGGAATCTCTTGAACTGAGCATCATGAGATTCAGAAATAGCAAAGTGATATAGGGATCTTCTGGTACATATATATCATAAAGACTAAAATAGAGAGTTTAATTTGCATAGGCTTTTCTCCTAAAACTAGCCATCGGGTCACATTATTTGATAATCACAGTTTAATGCTGTTCATTTGTAGCTCTTGAGATTCAGTCACTCACATCTGTATTTCCTACAATGTGCCAGGCACCGTGTTGATCACTGAGAAACTCTTCGGAGCAATTTTACAGATATATCAAGTGGATTAAACCAGAGGAAAGAGCTCTCTGAACAGGTAATGGCCCCCATTATTCAAAATGCTCAGACTGATAACATGTACCTTGTCTAAGCAATCTACCAGACTGACTTTCCCTTTTCCCTTGGTTGATAAAACCTAGACATAAGACAGCCTCCCTAAAACCTCCAGAATCACTTTAGAATAGTATTCTTTGAATAATTGACCTTGAGCAAGGAAATAGTATTCCATGGCAAGATATCTATATATATCTGGATATACCTCCTTGGACCAAATCTGTTTAGTATTAGGTCTCATGGTTCATCTGTGAGTACAAGTGTTAGCTGTTGGGTCACATAATATCTGCAGATGTGGGCACCACTCTTGTTCAAAGCACAGCTCCGAGTGAGCAATTTCTCTGGCTTTGCAGCCCCACGGTTTTCGAGAACATTCGAGACATGGCGTGAGTCACAGAAAGAGGAAGAAAATTTCACCCAGAACTCTTTAAATCCTCCTCTAAGTGGTATACCCCCACCTCACACAATGATTTATTTCTAGTTAACTTGCTAATAAAGAGACATTCTCTTTCTTTTGGCAAAAATTTCACCCGACAATCAGCTGAGTATCCTGTCTAGACTTGACTCCAGCTTCTACATGAAAAAAAGGCTGTTGAGGGCCTCCTGATCTAACATTTGCCTGATGAACAGAAAAACTTTAAGCATAACTACAGTTCTGTTAACTATTGTTGGTGAGAAGGAATTAATTAAGAAAATGGTGGGGACCCATTAAAACCTCCTGCTGTGTATTAATTCATTGATTCATTTAAAATAAGTTTTTGAAACAGTGATAGGTAAATGAAAGGCTCTAGAAATGTACAGATGGTTCCATCTCATACTCCTAAGAATAAGATGTGCAAGCAAAGATTCACATTTTGAAGTTGAGTGTCAAACAGAATGTTAGCCCAAAGTAAAGAACAAGAGACAACTTTGTATCTTTTGCTTCCGGTTCTGAGCCTAGGCTGAGTTGTTGCCCCAGGAATGGGGCATTTCGGACTTTAACTCAGGGATGTGAAGTTTATACAGAGAGCACAGGGTTCTGCCACACCCCACTCCCTTCACCATGTGTCCTGGCAAGGAGTACTGTCTGCTTGAAGGAAAATCATGGAACATGTAACTCTCAGGTCTTTAACTTGGCTATTCCCTCTAGACGGCTTTTTCTAATTCATGCAAAGGTAAGCTGATGACCTCCTGAAGCTGGAGTGTGTGATACAAAGAGGAGAGATCCAAAAGGCCACCTTCTCCTTGGGGAGAAGCAAAATCAAAAGCCAGCAGGCTCTACATGAATTTCCCATCTAAAAATGAGAAGGAATCTAGGTATCAGGGTCTGAAGTAGAAACCAGAGAGCAGCATAAAGGTTTGAAGCCATGGATTAAAGCCAGAAGGGATGAATTCCTTGATCTAATTGTTGAGCTACCACAACTATAATGGGTATAGGTGTCCTGGTTTATGGGTGAGATGAGGGGGCCATGTCACCAAGCCAGCCCGATGGGGACAGGTGTCAAAAAGGGAGTGAATTTAAACTGTGTGATGGAGGGAGAAAATGAGAAAAGAGAATTCCGGATGGAAGAACTACCTCTGCAAAGCCTCGAAGGGGTGGAAGACCATGGAGTGATGAGACTATACAAAGACCCTGGACCTAAGGTACATGGGTGATGAGGGGCAGGGTTGCGGGAGCCAAGATACAAAAAGAGAGGAAGACCCACTCCTGAAGACAAGGCCCATAATGCTGTTCAACACCTCTCAGATAATTACTAGGACAATGGTTTCCTCTTAGAGGGAAATATTTCTGTGCTTACACATTTGGTTTTATTAAATAATTGAATCTATGTATGCAACAAACAAGTTTCTCTTTTTGACTCGGTTGTCGCAAAAGCTCTGGGCTCTGTTGTAGACAGACCACAACTTGGCTCACCACGTTTTATTCCTAGGATATTCTGCTATTGCCCTTGACCTAACATGATTCTAAGGCATCTGTGGCCCTGTGTGTTAAATCACCATAAATCTGTTTTAGAAAGTAATTAAAATATGAGTAATACATAGAAATAATATATACTAGTATCTTCTGTTTAACATCGAATGGTAAATGTTTCTTGAGCACCTCTGATAGTCCACACTATTATTTGGAGAGTCAGACGTACAAGGTTTAGTTTCAGCATTCATTTGTTAGTTTATAATCTATTTGAGACTGTAACTCATGTGCAGATGACATTATAGTACGAGGCATTATGTACAGGGTTAATATTTGATATTTTGCCCCACAAGAGAACTTGCAATTAAAATATTTTTGTACTTCTCCTTTGGGTGGTATATAACCAGTGCTCTAAACCTGCTGAGTTCTCCATCTGCTGCTCAGATCCCTTCAAACTCTCCCTCAGGACAGCCATCTCATCGCCCCACAATCCAGCAACTGAGGACTTTACACTAGGCGCAACAGGGACCTGTGCTCTGGGACCAGGACAACTGTTTTATCTGATAGGATGGTACCCATGCTCTCGGACTTTTATTAAATATGTTGACTATCACCCCTGAGTCTGTATTAGATCCTAAATGATCTGTCTTAACATTATCATCGCTGTAAGTAATAATGGCTATTATTAGTTAATCACATACTATGCTCTAGTTTCACATACATGGTTACCCATCGAGGGAGTCATTCTTATTCCCATTTTACAAATGAGGCAATAGGCTGAGCGAGTATAAATAACCCAAGCCAGTAAAAGCACCTACGACCAGAGCAGCCAATTTTCCAAACCTGATCAGTTGGATTCCACGTTTGGAAAAGGCTTTGTTGTCCTAGGCGGATGCTCAGAGAAGCAGCATGGGAGAGTGAGAGCAGAGAGCTCAGAGGGTTTGGCTCGCCTGTGACATTCCTGGCTGGAAGGGAAGGGACATCGAGGCATGGTAGCTGGGTGGATGAATCTTGCTTACACGCTCTTCACGTGTCGTTCTGGATTCTTCCATTTTCAGTTGCTCTCTAACCTGATCATAATAAGAGCTCTGGTAGCTGCATCCATTTTTTTTTTAGGTCACTAATATATTTCACAGTAAGTTCGGCTACAGCAGAGTAAATTGGGGCTTCTTGGCCCCAAAAGGCACCATCTGGTTCAGAAAACAACAGTGTATGCCCTTCGGATTATTTTCCCTTAGGAAATTCCTCCTTATCTGCTGCCTGGCTGCTAACTTAAGGATGATTTTCATACTTTCTATTCTAATCATTTTGTGCTGTCATTTTTTTGGTTTGTTTTGTTTAGTTTACAAAGAAAAAAGATACCTCTTGTAAAATATACACAGATTTAGTCTAGCAATTAAAAAAAAACTTTCTCAGACTTCAAGGACATGAACAAGTTGATAGTTCACAGTTAAGAGAAGATTTGACCAATTCAGAGAACAATTTAGAGCAGATTAATTGGAGACCCATTGTGGAAGCGAAGAAGTTTGAAATAGAAAGACAAATCAAAGGAAAAAAGGTGCTCTTTTGTTGTTGTTCTCTTTCTCGCTTTTAATTCTTTCCTGAAAGAAGTGACGAGCATGAAGTTTAAGCTTTAGGCATAATCAGAAAACTTTGGAACGATTAGGCAACGTGGGGTTGTGGGCTCTACAATTTCAAAATGAGAATTCATTACATTGAAGAGCAAAGATTAAAAAGGTCTTCATCAGTGGTATTAAACCCTGTGGTTTCATAAAGCGCCCTGGTAATTCTGAACATACTCTCCACCCCAACACCCAGATAAGTGGTCAGTCTACGCCTTATGAAAATGTTGTTGTCCTCTATTCACTATCTTTGGTGGCCACGATTTGTTCTTTCTCACTCTAATGTGAAAAATCCCAAAGCTTTCCCATCCTCCGTCTCTTATTGCCACCCACCAGACCTTATGTCAGTCCAGAGTCCCAAACAACATCATTAAAGGGAAGGGGAAAAAAATCCGATACAGATTGGCTGGCTCCCTGTCCTGGGCTGGTTCAGGCAGCTCTTGGCTTAGATACCCTGTCTTCCAAACACAATCTGTTTCCAAGATTCCCAGGCGAGCTCAGGTTCAAGAGAGAGCTGGGTCTTAACTTCACCAAACTCAGTTTTTTCTCTGCTCTCCTCCACCGAGACCCATTTGCCCACACTCAAGTTATCGCGTGCGTGACTAAACTGTGTTCTTGGCTCTGGAAGAGTTTCCTGTCCTCTCCTGGCTTGGCGTTGTTTTCTTTCTTTTGCCAATGGACCAAGCCAGGCTCCACTTTACATCTGTAACACAGGGTGGTCCTCAGGATTAAAGCCCCATTCGTCCCCACCCTACATGGCCCCCGGCTGCTGTTCTTACCCAGCTCCTGCGGCCCCTCTCACTACCAGCGCTGCCAGTTCTCAAGGTAAATAAAGGTGGCTCCACATTTGAGCTTAGAAAACTTGTTTCCCTCGCAAGTCAAGTTCTTTTTCTTTCCCTCTCTTAATTCTCAGGGCGATGACTGTGTTCCGAATGATTGAGGTTTCCAGAAATCAGACCTTTAGACAAATGGGATTGCTAATATTATCATTCATTGAAATACCCTCAAGGCTCCTCTGGGTCCAAAGAGTGCTTGAAAATTGTGGGAACAATGCCATGTCAGCTAGCCACAAAAGCCTTTTAATAAAATAGTTTAATTGTATTTTAATTACAGTGTTTGTAAATTATTGTTTAATTACGAGATGACTGTAGATTCACATACAGTTGTAAGGAGCAGTACAGAGAGATCTCATATACCTTTTACTCTGTTTCTCTCAATGGTAACACCTTGCAAAGCTGTGGCAGAATACCACCACCAGGACCTTATCAATACGATCCACCAATCTTATTTGGATCTCCCTAGTTTTGTATGCACTTGTATGTGTGTGTGTATTTAGTTCTATGCCATCTTAGCACATGTATGGATTCCTGTAATCTCCAATAGTCAAGATATACAATAGTTTCATCACCACGGAGCATGAACTACATAACCAAAGAAATTATTGCCAATCCATAAATACTTGATTTTGTACCTGGATAGGGGGTCAAGCAATGAAGAGAATTACGCTGTCTGAAAATAGAATCTGAATAAAAGATAAAAGTAAATGTTGTCCAGGGACATAAATGGCCAAGGAACCCATTTTAAAAAGTCAAGAATTTTTTTATGAGACTATTTTATAAAGCTGTATATAATAATTCATTCCAATTTTCACACATTCGAATAACCAGATTTTATATTATTTTTCTCCTTTAGCAAATGACTTAACTTTTCTCAGATGGAGTTTTTCATTTGTAAAATGTGGATAATTTTACCTATTTGTGAGGCAACTGTGAATATGAAATAAAGTAATATAGAAGAAAGTACTTAAAAATGGTAAAGTACTACTACTACTAAAAGTATTGTGATGATTTCCATGACAAGAACACAAGTAATAAATAATTTGTCCAACATCAAGAATTTATTTTTGAAGAGAACCTTCCAGGATATTACTGTATAGTTAATATTAGTTTATCTTATCTACTGTTCATTCTACTCTTATAGGCCTATAAAATGGTAACTGATGCTCTTTATGATAATTCATGGAAGCTGAAAAACTCTGAAACATCTTGTATTTCATCCAAGGAAGATCCCACTGAAAGCTTTCAAAATTTTGGAGATATAAAAGCTCTTAATCCAATTTACAAATATATTGACACCCAGAAATATACAATGACTTTTGAATCTGTTATTAATATACTATTCTATTCTAAATCTTTGACATAATCTTTCAAATATACAGTAATTGTAAGTTTTCACTTTAATATTGGATTAAGCAGGACACTGGATTCCTTAAGAAACTGGTGCCTCAGAGAGATGGCAGCTTGGCAAAGTGTGGCAGGAGAGACATCATGAACCAAAAGCTCTAAGTCCCAGAACAGGCTCTCCCACTCGAGACAAATCCCTCCATCTCTCTGAGTTTCACGAGGGCCTGATGGGTTAACCCATCAAATTCCTTTGATACTATATGTCTGTGTTTCCAGGAAAGTGAGAGCTGATGAAGACAGGCATTAGCTCCAAATCAAGCGCATGCCTTGTGCATGAAGGTCCACCTATAGGACAATTCATTAGTCATATTGCTTTTGCGTCTATCATTTAATGTGAGGTTAAGTTTTTTAAACAACTTTTATGGACCTCTCTTTTTTTGAATACCCCCTTCCACCAAACAGAAACCACCCTGGAAGGAACAGATTTTAGTGAAAGTTTTGGAAACAGGGCCTTGCCCGAAAGGCTCTATTTAAACACCGCTTTTAGTGTGAAATGCCAAATCCTCAGCTCTATGCACTGTTTCATTAGTTATTAATGAGGCAACATATTTGTTCAAAATTTATGATTGTTGATTTGCTCCCATCACTGTATGAAATATTAACATAGCATTTGTACTTGCAACCATTTGCAGACATTAGATTGTGTATTTGCATATTCATGAACACTCATAAATGTTTAAGGAGACAGCGCAGAAAGCATGGGAGCTGTCAGCCAGCCAGTAAAAAGGCATATTTACAGCGTTAATAAGTATTTGAGTTTATAGGCCAAAACGATGAGTAACAAATTAAGTGAATTTCTGGTTTGCCTATTGCAAGGAACTAGGGATTTTGCCATTTTTTAAAAGCTTTGCAAACTTAAAATTTATTTCATAGATGCTAAATAAATGCTTATTGTTTACTCAAAAATGTATGGCCTCTGTGCAAAGAAATTCCTAAGAGTGTCAGGCTTTAGAGATTTTATTTTCAAGCCTGCTGATTCATAGTTTCTCTGCCTTGGGTTTCCCTTCTATCAAAGAGAGTAATGTGAAAGCGCAAATGTGTCACATACTGAGCCAAAATTACTTTCTATTTTAGTTCCATCAAAGAATTTGGACAAACATGAAATGTCCTGGTATTACACCACCAGCTAATGTAGTTGACTTTGTTTTATAAACTTGGGCCTGAAGGTGAAAAAGCGCATGGAGTATTCATGGACAACAAGAAGGATAGGCATAAAACAACCAACTAACAAACACCTGACTTACAAATAATCCATATATATAAATGATCACCAACATCTCATCAAACCCATTCTATTATAGAAAACTTCACCTCTTGCATACTAAAAAACGTAGGAACTTTTGGAAGTCTTACAAATAGATAACGGGGAAACTATTAACTTGGATCCCTACCTCACACCATATGCACAAAAAATAAATAAATTCCAGTTGTATTAAAATAACTGAACTTGAAAGGACTAGCTATAAAGTATAGATGACATAAAACCAATACAGGAAAATATCTTCTTGGCCTCAGGGCAAGGAAGAAAGATTTAACTCGCCTTAGGGATGGTGTCACTGCCTGGGCCATACTACTGTTAAATGTCTCAGATATCACCTCTGGATGAATGCCTGTGTGAGGTAGCTCACCACATCCTTGTACCAGTAGCAGAAGGAGGTCATGGATTAACATATGGGTCATGGTTGGCCCCTGTCGTGATGGCCTGATTGTTCTACTAGTCACTGCTGGACCTACCGGCATCTGCCGCCGAAACCTATAATTGGTAGATTTGTGGTCTTTTCCTTCTTGACTCAGCAAGAACCTGGTGGCTTTCTCAGGTGACTCAGTCCCAGCTCAACTTTTGCTCATCTTTTTTTTTTTATCTCTGACCTACGAAAATGATTTATGCCTCATAACTTCCTCAGCAGGTGTAGCAACAGTCCGCTTCGCCATCTTGATGCTGGGTGATCGCACCAGCCAGAAGCAAGTTGGAACTTCTAGATATTTTTGAAGGCATGGGAAACTGGATAGGATATGGGACCTGGTTCTAGGGCAGTAATTTCAACCCATCCCTCTCCTAATCATGCCATAGCAGCAATTTTATTCTGATTCATAGATTGGTGTAGAGAGGGTAGGAGCTTATGACATGGTCTACTCTCAGAATGTCAAATAAGGAGTAGGGGAAGCTTCCTGCACTCAGAATTTTTGTGATGCCCACTGAGGTAGAGAGGAACATGGAAGGTGAATCGACCATATTTGCATCCGATCTCTGCCTCCCTCCCCTTCCCTACGACCATCGCGTACTAACAGAAATGGATTTGCCTTTCCCTTTCTGTACAGCAATGATCTCTCCTACATCATATTCTCTCTTTCCAGAACACATTTACTCTGCTCCTTTCTCATGATGGCAGAAAGGATACAGAGGAGAACACATTGACTTTCTCAGAAGGGAATGCAATCTACCTCCCATGTACATGATCTCGGAATCTCCCCTCCCCACAGTAGGCAATAGGGGAAATTTGGGAGCCAGTCCAACACTGGACCCTCCTGCAATAATTAACCTGAACCCAGAAGATCTTATGAACCACAGACACTACATTCCTCTAGACACAAACTAAGTTCCCCACTTAAACCCTCCCTTAGTGGAATCCAAAAGTGCTCACAGGCACCTCGGTACCTCCTGATTTCAGGGGATGTGCGTTTGAGTGAGGAGGGTCAGCAGACAATCAATTGCCAATAAGCTACTTATATTTTAATACCTTAAATAATTCAAACATTAATTTTATTTAATTTTTAAAAATATTACTATGTGGGCAGACTGTTAGAGCCTTAGAGGAGGCCTATGCAAGGGGAGGCCCCTGAAACCTTAGCTTCAGTAACCTGCTTCTCCCCACACCCTCAGGCAAAGGGGACGGACACAGCTCGATGTTAGCACTTGGTTTTTGGGTACCACAAACTGAGAGGCTTGAAAACCACAGACATTTACTCTTTCACAGCCCTGGAGGCCAAGCATCCAAAACTAAGGTGTCCACAGGGCCGGACTTCCCCTGAAGGCCCTGGAGAAGAACTGTTTCTAGCCTCTTCCATCTTCTGGCGGCTCCTGGTGACCACTGGCTTTCCTTGGCTGTAGAGGTATCGCTCCAATCTTGCCCTCTATCTTCTCATCTCCTTCTCGTCTGTGTTTCCCTGTGTTCTTTTCTGTCATGTTTTGTCTCTTATAAAGGCACCGTTATTGGATTTAGGGCCCACCCTAATCTAGTATGATCTCACCTCAACCCTTACCTTAATTACCTTATTTCTAAATATGATCATGTTCTGAAGTTCTGGGTAGATATGAATTTGGGGCGAGGGAACACTATTCAACCCACTACAATTGGAGAGTGTAGGAAGAATATTGTCTATGGTGGCAGATTGGGGAGGGGCCAGCGCCATGCATAGGGGAATGCTTCTGGAAATGAAAAGTCGAGTGTTGGGACCCAGAGGTGACCATGGCATATTAAGCACACCTTACGAATCATGGACAGAGTGTCGAATTTCCCAGAGTCATGTGCAGGGACCTTGGACATTGAAACTGGAGGACTTGACAGCCTGCAGTTGTATCAGTTAGGCTCCAACCAGGAAAACAGAAACCAATCTCAGTATATAAAATCGATGAAACTTAATCAGATAATTGGTTACCTGGTTACAGGAGTGATGAAGAGTCAAAAAGTGCTGGAGAGGAATGTAGATTAGTAGCAGCGGGAGTCCCGACTCTACCTGTGAGGTGCAAAATATTTCTATGTGGTTTCGCTGGCACCCTCAGCTACTGTTCAGTTGTACAGGTCTGTGTATTATGGGTCTTGTCTGAAATCTGGCTCTCTCCACACTTACCAGGTCTTTTCTGTTGAACTTGATCAACCTGCCAACTTCATAACCCACAGATATGATCAGCAAGACCTTTTGCACTTCTGAACAAACTGCACAGAAGACCATTGTTCTTGCTTGATCCTATCTGCCTTCTAATCTGTTCTTCTCCCCAACTGCTTAAGTGGGGGAGGGCAGGAGGAAGCTCACCTTTGAAAGTTGTATTTCCAGGCTCTCCAGGGTCCCCAGCTCCCTCCCAATGAGAAGCACTGGTGGGAAATTATAAGGTGAAGGAAGGGTAAAGTCAAGGTATCTCCCCTGCCCACCAATTTAGGGCAGAGTCTCCAGCTACAGTTTCATCTCCAGCTCTTCATATCCATCTTCTGGACTCCAGCTCCACAGCCATGTGGACTGGGGCAAGCTTCCCTTGGATGGTCCCTGTCTCTGGGCTCTGTTAACATAGCCCCACCCTTTGTCTTCACAGGTAGAGTCAGGGCTCCTGCTGCTGCTAATCTACGTTCCTCTCCAGCACTTTTGGACTCTTCATCACTCCTGTAACCAGGTAACCAATTATCTGATTAAATTTCATCGATTTTATATACTGAGATTGGTTTCTGTTTTCCTGGTTGAAGCCTAACTGATACAACTACAGGTGCCAGGAATGAAAATAAAGAAATTTTTCATCAAAGTAAATTAGTAAATTAGTTGTAGTGATAAACAATATAAATCACTATATTAGTTCATACTGATAGATGTATAATATCTATTTAGATACAGAGATGATGATAGATAGATGATAGATGATCAATAGATAGATAGATAGATAGATAGATAGATAGATAGATGATAGATAGATAGATAGATAGATAGATAGATAGATAATAGATAGAGATGGATGATAGGTGGTTGATAGATGTCTTTGAAGAAAAAAAGGGAAGAGGAAGGTAAAAGTCTAATGCACAAATAATTGCTAATTTAACTTCTGAGAACTTGATAATTCTTAATAGCGATTTCATGAAGCTTAACAATGATCTTAATGAAGAAATCACTTAGCTGCTGCTCTAATCACAAGGCGAACTTTTATGGTGGCTGATGGGGACTTTGCAGGTCAATCCAGCACCAACATCTCCTTTCCTTATAGTACATGACTGCAAGGCCAGGTGCTGCACCTGGAGTTGGTCACAGTTACTCTGAGATCAGAGCTCAGGGCTGTAAAGTCTCAGCTCCTTCTCTTAGTGTATCAGCAAAATATGCCAGCATTTGAGGAATGTTGCCTTCTATTGACTCTTTTGTCCCATCCTTTTATCTGGCTGTCAACCCTCAATAAAGTGATAATGCCAGTGATGACAGGTTTGCAGGGTCAGTCTTGGCAAAACCACATAGAAAGCCCTGCTTGTCATCAGTATCCTTGACCTCAGCACTGTGATGTCATTAAGGCTTTTTCTGAGTCTTCCCGTCTTCCCTCCATCTCTGGGCTTCTTCTACTTGTTGCCATGGCCTTGAGATTTTCTGTTCGGAGGGAAGATCTCAGTGATGCTTTACTATTAATGTGACTTGATGCCTCCTTTCCCAGGACTGTTTACATGCTTCCACTGTTTCCAGGAGGAGGAAAAAGAAAAAAGGAGGTCAAATTCCAAGTCCATGGGTACCTGGATAGGGGAAATATTTTGCAACAAGGAGTTTCCCTCGTCCTGGAGTCACTTTTCATAGGGAACATCCCAGCCCCATCCATAAAAGAACCCAACCCTTCTCGACTGAATTGCTAATAACTTTGGCATTTAGAAGTCACAGTGCGGTGTAGACATCTATAACTCACATCAGGATTCATCATTCCTGACACCAGATGGTATCTCTGACATGGGATTTCCTCCTTGCTCCTTAAGTACTAGTCCCTCTTGCAAACAAAAGCTCTTTTACATTGTGAGTAATTTGTAAAGCATAAATTGGACTCATAAATGGATATTTATTTTTACATAAATCTTGGCAAACTGAGGCAGCTACTTTACAGAGGTGATTAAAATTTAAAAGGCTGTGTTGTGAGTGGAAGATAATAAAGGGCTGTTATTTACAATGGCCATATTTACAATAAAATGCTAAATTTATTTTAATAAATAATAATTTTATATTTATGGACAGTCATTTACAGACAAGACAATAAAAACTTCCATTTCCATTTACTAGATTTTTTTGTACTGCATATAAATCAAATCCTTCAGTCAACACTGCATTCATAGTTTGAGCTTGCTATGTTTTATCAGAGTAGTCAAGTCTGTTGTTTCTTACATCTGTTTTCTTTATAATAAACAATTTTATTGGTTTGGTTGGAGCTCATCTCCAAATATAGCAGAATAACACTAATGGTCCAAGAAAGGGATGGCAATGAGAAAGCATTTTATCAGCATGTTTCACAGTCACAGGTAAAAACCATGGTGGTTTGCAATTTCTTCATACAGTAATGACTTATAAAGACCTTAAATAGCATGCTGTTTGTTAATAGTGGAGTCCAAGTCACCACATTTTCTTCAGGTTCTAACTTTGAGTGACTTCTTTTTTTTTTTAATTTTAGCAAGTTTTTTTTTACTTGATTATTTTTAATAAACTTAACTGATGACAAAGGGAAAGTTTTCCCTCAAGAAAAAATATTGCATAGTTAGAAGTTTTCCAAACTTCTGCCTCATGCTATCACAAAAAAAAAAGGGTTATCGTCATTTTAATCGAAATGCAATATTGTCAAAGTAGGTTTAATGGTTTTAAAAAAATTCATTATATTAGACCAAACAGAAAAGTCACCATGTACTGAAATGTTGTACCTGGTGTTTTATTTATTCGGTCAAGAATTATTCAGTGAGCACATACTACATGCGAGGGTCTGCATTAAGGGCTACACAGTTAGACCCCGTTGTCAGGAAGATGGCCTATCCCTAGGAAATAGCTGAGGGCAAATGCAAGTCAAAAGACATCTACTGGAATGATGACAAGATGATATCCAAGAAGATTCGTGTCTGCAGACATAAAGAGCTGGTGGGAATAATCAAGACAACAAGAAGCAAACTCTTCCTCATGGGAAGTGGGTGGATTCTTGTATTAACAATTTCTGATTATTACCACTCAATTGGACCTTAAAATTAACGCTGACTACTGAGTGAGAATCATGTAGACCCTTAGTGATCAACCTGGGATGCCTGACTCCCTCCTTGTGTTCTCTTCAGCATCAAAATATTAGAGTCTATGATTGTCACAACCAAATACAAAACATTACAACTAAATAATGAACTTATCAGCTCAATAAATCTGCTTTCATGGCTGAAGAATGACTCTCAACTTTGGACCTGTTCTTATTTCCTATAAATACTATAAATACATGTTTGATATAGGGACAAAAACAGGGCTTTCTTCTGATATGGCAGCATAGATCTGAAGTATATTAGACTAGGGTGTGAGTTGTGCCTGTGTGGTCCCATCCCACATTGACCCTGGGGTTGGCCAAGGGGATATTTGCGAACACAATGTGTACAGGAGATAAATAAGTGCTCATTAGGGAAATGCTCATTCTTGCAATGCAGCTGCCATGAAAAGAAGTCTGAGCTAGCCATGGGGTAGGGGGAGGGGGAAGAGAGAGAGAGAGAGAGAAAGAGAGAGAGAGATATTGAGATTGCTATTCCAACCTTTAAGCCACCCACACCAAGGCCCCAGACATGCGTGTGGAGCTGTAGAGATTATCCCATTGTTAGATGCCATAAGAGAGATCCTTTGTGGGACCAGCAGAAGAACCACTTAGCTGAGCCCCAGCCATCCCAGAGTCATGAGGGAGGTCGTTACTTTAAGCCACCATGTTTTGGGATAGACTGTTAAACAGTGATAGATACTTTAAGCATCTACAGACTTTGAATAAATGTTTAAAGAAGATGATGAAGAAGAAAAAGAAGGAGGAGGAAGAGAAAAGGGAGGAAGAAGAAAAGGAAAAACCAAAATTTAGTTCTATACCTCTGAAAGTCTGCACCAAATAAACAAGTTAACAAGTTTTTCAAATCTTAACGTTTTCCTCAGTTTATATATAACCTTTAAAATTAATTATATTGTCACTGCCCAGTCCCTCCACAGATAGCAATTTCCAAAATGAGCCTCCCAGTGGAAAATTCACCCATGCAGATGATCAACTGTGAAAATCTGAGTGCAACTTTGTGACAGAGCATCAAATTTAGAATCAACCACAAGGCTTTTGGACGTAACTATTTCGTCTCAAGGCCCATATTAACTGAAAATTGCTCTGGCGGAGTTATGAGCTGACATCTGCAAAGAGTTTGCAGCGACCACTGTTATCTAGCACCTGCCTCTCCCGTTAAGGATGCTGACCTTTTTGAAGTTTTGAGGAAGGGGAGTTTTAAAATTTGTTTCTCTTCAGTTATTTTACAAGCGGTCTTTATACTAGCCTTAGACATTGAACCCTAAATCAGCATACACTCTATCGGTTTAACCACATCGAGATGAATTAAGTAGTCAAGGAAAGCTTGTCAGAAATAGCTTGCAAAGAAAAGCCAAAGGATAACTTAGCGGGAGCAGAAAATGCAGACATCTGAGCGTCGTGGGCCTTTTTGCTTGGTAGTTATAACTCCACGATTTCTTTTCTGACCAGAACTAACAACACTTCATGCCTGTATGTCTCAGGGGATTCTGGGAGTTTGAAGAGGCCAAATTTTCCTACCTGCAGCTTGAAGATTAAGGACTTAAAGACTTTTGAGAGGCTGCTTCTCCCAGGTTACTGATAGACTGAGGACAGGAACTACTGACCGCTCTGCATGGGGAAAAACAGGCCAAGTTTGGGGTCACCTTACTCTGTGGTTGGCAGCTGCCCACCATGGCATGGCGGAATATTTATGGTAAATAAACCTCTGGTGCCTGGGAAGAAACTGAAAGAAAAGGAGTGTGAATTGTGAATTCTAAGGTCTAGTTGGGGAAAAACATATTTAGGAAAACATTAATCCATTAGAAGAATCGCTTTCAAATAACATCTAATTAACCAAACCCTTCAGTGAAAGTTCATTTTGAAAATTTAATTTTTTCTCCTGACAAATGGTATTAGTTTTCTATTGCTGCTGTAACAAATATGGTGGCTTAAAACACAAATTTATCTTACAGTCTGGAGGTCAGAGTCAGAAATAAGTCTTACAGAGCTAAAACCCAGGTGTAGACAGGACTGGTTTCTTCTGGAGAATATAGCAGAGGGTTTATTCCGAGCCTCTTCCAGCTTCCAGAGGCTGCTGACATTCCTTGGTTTGGGGCCACATCACTCCCACCTCTTCTGTCATTATATCACCTTACCACCTGATTCTGGTGCCTCCAGTGTCCGTTGCATAAAGACCCTTGTTACTACGCTGGGTATGCCCAGATAATTGAGGATAGTCTCCCCATCTCAAGATCCTTAATCACATCCGCCAAATCCCTTCGCTCTGTAAAATAGCATTCACAGGTTCCGAGGATTAGGATGGGGACATCTTCAGGGGACCGTTATTTGGCCTATGGCACAAGTCAATGCTTCCTTTTGCAACTCTCGCTGTTTCTAAATCTCTCTGGTTAAATAATTCGACTTTCATGAGTACTATGCCGAAAAACATAGAGTCATTTTTGCCGTCCAAAACTTTTCAGCGTCCGGGGTCATTATTGTGAACAGTGCGTTTTCACTACCAAGTATTAAAGGTGCAAAACCGTGCTCCAGCCAGGAATGGGGATACCCCCCTATCGTGACGGCCTGCCAGTGGCCAGGACTCAGAGGAGAGTGGCCTAGGTTCCCACACTGCCTAGTGCTGTCCTCCAGCGGGAAGGGAGGCTCAGGGCCCGGAAAGCAGGCCTGGCCCTCCTGGGAGACGGGCATCAGAATGGGAAGATCCTCTCCAGGAAAGTGTCTTCCCAGTTCCACCAGGGCACTTGCAACACGGGCTGCACCCAGGATAATCACAAGGTGTCAAGCAGGGGTTTGAAAATCACGGGCTGCAGGTCTCTCCCCCTGCCGGTGAGGACCCATCGTCCCGGACAAGGGAGGTGATTGTCTAAGGGGCTCTCAGCGAGACGGTGGCTGAGCCAAGATTCGCACCCAGCTCTCCCCATTGTGGCACCACGTGCTCTACATTCCATCACGGCGGCTCATATATGAAAGATGAACACGTCATTCAGCCCGGACCCAGGGACTCAGGGTGCTCATATACTGCCATTCATTAGGAAAGAGGGAACTTTCAAATTTCCCACACCATTTCATTTAGGTGTAAGCAGTGGTCCACCTGAAACTCTGCCGTTCTCACAGCATGTGAGCCAAAATTAACTGTGGCTGCCATCTCTTGACTTCAGACGTGGAAGGGTGGGTGCCTCCACTGTCCCGTTTTTGTCCCCTCATATGCTGCCCCTCACAGGTACAAGGGAAAGCTCACCTGTGGAACTCAGGGTTTCAGCAGGCAAACTGGCTTTGGTAAGTTTGAAACATTCCCTGCAGACATGAAGCATCACAGAATAACAGTACAAATCGTTAGGGCTCCGGGTTTTTCCTATTGCGTCTTCACCAAATTTTAGTGGCTGCCCTGCAGGTCGCCACAGTGAATGAGGATTGGCGAGAGGAGAGAGAACGTAGTCAGCATTCAGATCGACAGAGCAGGTCCTCTGCCCTGATGCACAGCCATACTTGTGTTCAGAAAACCCACCACTCCTCTCTCTGATCCCTATGCCCATTTGCCAGGCACCTTTTATACTGCGTGCTCTAATCCCAAGAGCTTTTGTGGCGCTCACTCTTTCTTGGGGACTCTCTTGAGAACGGAAGAAGGGTCTCAATGCTTCCAAAGAAAATGGTCCCAGGTTGAAGAAGGTTAAAGAACCCCGTGTCGCCCTCCTGAATTCCAGATGTATTCTGAGGGTGGCATTGTTCGTACCGGGGTGACAGCAGTGGTGTTGGTCATCCACACACCTTGGCAGTGACAGTAGAGAAGGACATTAACTTTGAACCTCACCATCCTGGCTCAGAGTCAGAGCAGCCCTGAAGGCTGTAGTGGAGAGCAGCAGGTGTTTAAGGAGGCAAAGAGGCAAAAGCATGTTGTTAGGGAAAATTGTCCCCAAGCCCTGAATTGGCCTTTTATCACTGTCACTCTGGCTTATAAACCCCTGTAACCTGTGGCTTTCAAGAAGGGGGAGCTAAGTTCAGTGCCCGATGCCCTGCCAAGAGCTTTATAATGCATAGAATAAAAAAGACAAAATGTTTCTCCAGCCACGTTGCTTTCCCTCCTCACCCAACCCCCTTCCCTGGGGGAGAATCATAAACACAGACAGCAGAGTGACGCTCCTTTATTATTTTGCCAAGTTCTTTCTCTGCAGATGACCTATAGAAGTGATTTAACATAGACCTGCTGGAGTTCCCACACTTTCCGTGTGCTCCTCCAGCCGAGACTGGTTGATTTCTTTGGGGTGTTATAACTATGACCTGCTCCATTAAGTAGCAAACAAAGTCCAGCTGGATATATCAAGCTCAGCTGGATTCTTCACTTTCACACAACCTGCTTGATTAGGAGAATCGCTGTGCCCTTGTCACACGGTGCCTCGTGCAGTCTGCAAAGATTGGGCTGCCATTGATTTCGGCATAATATGGATTCACACTGCCTTTCCACAGCAGCGTGGCTTTCACACCCCACAATAACCTAGCAAGGATTGTTTTTCCTTTCCCGTCTTCTTCTGCCGCTTCGACTTACACTGGGGTTTAGTTCTAAAAATTTGTCACTCCTAGAGGTAATATGTGGCTTATTATCCAGCACTTTACGACACATTAATTGCAGCTTGATTTAGATATTTCCCATTTGGTGACTTAGTTACAATCGTACAAACATGTCATGCTCTAAGTCAGTAATGTGGGAGCAGAAAGAGAGCCAAACAATTGCAAGTGCCTGGCTCTTCTCAGGGGAAGGACCAGGGCGATTGTTACCGTAACATGATGCTCTTTGTTTATTGGGAAGTGGTGTTTATCTGGCTCCTTTTCTTAGAGTCGCTATTCATCCTGGACCTGTCTTCGGTAGCCTCACCCTTCCATTTCTGTGCCTATTTCCCTGTTTAAAAAAATCATGAAGCTTGAAAATTAGTACAGCGAGACGTAAAGGTTTTATTAAACATTCCACGACATCCTGCATTTGGGGAGATGCAAATCACAGGGACAAAATATTTGCTGGCTAAACCTTACCTTTATTCGATCATTATTTTAATTCATAGTGTATTTTTTAAAATCATTGGGAAGAATAATTCAGAGCCATGTCATCATGTTCATTTCAGCATTGTGGATATAGTGATTATAGTGTATATGGTGCAAATTGAAAAATCTTATAAATATCCAACAATGAAGATGTAATAAGTAAGTTACGGCTTATTTATACTGTGGGATAATATTCAGCCATTAAAAAGTATGTAGAGCTATATTTTATTAGATGTTTATATTCTTTTTAGCGAAAGGAAGTTACAAAGAAATTTGTAGTATAATAATTTTTTAATTAAGGAAAAGAACAAAACTTTAAATGTGGAAATACGTGCACATTTTCTGGGACTATATAATATCATGAAAAGCATTTTTGATATCTATATTTCAATATATTATTAGATGTTATCCCTGAGTGGAGAAGCTATAACTTTTAATAGGTTGAACTAGATAAAATTGCTGAGAGCCTACCTTTCTGCCCTACAAAAACATCATTTTTTTTCCATATAGTTCAACCTGATTTTTTTTATTATGTTTTTAAGTATTTTCTGTTTTGTTAATATTAATAATTTTATGCTTAAAATCATGATTTTACGCTTATAATGTGCTTCGCTATTCTTACGCAGTTCTCCGAACTCACACTATGGTGGCACTCAGCATTTCGTATTGTAATGATGCATTTGTTCTCCCTTGCTCTCTACCCACCCCTGCAATGCACCTGCCGTTAAACAGGAATCTAAGTATCTTCAAATGCTGTTGCCTCAATTCCTAGCACAGTGCCTGACTTTAGTAGACAGCAATAAAATTTTGTTTAATGAGTGAAAAATGTCTTACGACTGAGAAACTAAGAAGTTGCCTTGAATCCACTGGAGATCGTCAAGGCATACACATCTGTGCATGATGATGACACTGAGCAGGAATTCATTGGGAATTGTTTGTCCAAAGTGTGGATAGAATGGCCCTGATCTAGTTGTAGTCACAGCCCATCTTCTTTTGAAGAGGTCAGTGCCATCAACACTAGACATCAAATTGTGTTGTTATTATTAAAGTTTCATTGTGCAATTTTTACATTCGAATACGTGATTTAACTAGCAGTTTAATAATTTTATAACACTGCTAACAATCTTTGTTCTACATGAAGAGGTACTAAAATAGATGATCAAATCTTCACTGTCTACTGAAATCCAGGTATTCTGAATAATACAGCTCATTTTAGTCTTTTTTTTTTAAGACAATCTCTTGATGTGTAGGCCATAGTGCTAACGAAATCATCAAAACAGCAGATGGATGAGGCTTGCTCCTTCTTTTCTTCCCCCATCCATGTTTTGGGGAGTCTAAGTAAAAGGAGAGTAGACAGCAGAAAGAAAGAGAGCGATAGAGATAGGGAAAGGGAAGGAGAGAAGAAAGAAAAAAAATAAGGAAGGAAGGAAAGAAGGAAGGAGGGAGGGAGGGGGGAGGGAAGGAGGGAAGGAAGGAGGAAGAGAGGGAGGGAGGGAGGGAGGGAGAGAGGGAGGGAGTGAAGGAAGGAAGGAAGGAAGAAAGGAAGGGAGGGAGGAAAAGAAAGAAGGAGAAAAGAAGAAAGAAGACGAGAAGGAAGGGAGAAGGAAGAGAAGCAAAAAACATAATAAGGGGCCAAGGTAATTCTATGCAATTAGATAATTAAATGTATGAGGATTTCCCTGCATTGATACACTGTGCGTTGCACAGTATCTACCAAGGACGGTCTACATATCTGCCTCCCTCCAGAAGTCTTTCTAGAGGAAGCAGTTGACATGCTGGATTTAGAAGACTGAAAATTATTTAACTTATTGAAAATGGATAGCATAAATAACACTGAAATTAGTCAATTGAGAGCGATTCTAGGAAGCAAACTAGTTAAACTAGATAAGAGGTACTGAGCAGGGACCGGTGGGAAAACGAGGCAGAGTTGTAGGAGAGAACAAACAGCTGGCCCCAAAGCCCGCAGTGAAGATTGTGAGCGCGATGTCTCTTCTTAAGGAATAAACAATGGTATCAAAGATTACTTACTGAAAGGCGTTAAGAACTGACTGTACATAGGGAAAACATCAACAAATTCAGGGAAACGTTGGATATGTTGGCAGGGTTACAAATGTGTTGTGAGTAGTGGGGGTAAAGAAGAAAGAATTACAGAATTCCAAACAGAAAAAAAAAAAAGTAGATGTTTAACAACAAAAACCGAATCTAAAGAAAAAAAAAATTACTAAAAAAAAAAAAAAAACACAGAAACATAGCTGAACCATTTCAAAACAAAGGACACGTTAAACAAGTAGTTCAGCCAATTTTCTCTTTTAAGTTATTGTTTGGTGTTTCACAGGAAGACCTTGGGCATCTTGCAAAATAATGTTGGTCGAGCGATGCCATGTTTGTGTCACCTTTCCCTAAAACACACTGAAATGAGACCTGCATAAGATGTGGTGACACATTAGTGCCATTTCTCTCTGCCAGACATAGACTCTCTCTCTGAGCTTCACTCGAGTTCCCCAGTATGAGTCATTTTGGTTGTGAGTTCTGTCCTTTTAGGTTAGGGTCTAAGTGACAGGCACAGGGTACATGGGACTTGATATAAATACTTGTGCTTTCCTACATTTTGAGTGAAGAAGTCCAGAAATAAATAGGAGGCAACATAAAAACCTGAGGTGAAAGAATAACGAGGAAATTTAATAAAAAAGAAATGACATGTTCAATTTAAGAATGAAATTGCTTTACCAGAATAAAATTCAATAAGATGTGAAACCCAGGGCTTTCGATGCTACCAAGTGCCCAGCCTCCTTAGATATGGAGAAATCTACCTTCTATTCTGAGCCGCAGTTTAAGAGTCCTATTTATTAAAAAGCAAAGCAAAACAAACCAAAACAAACCAGAAAAAAACAACTATTTGTTATGACTTCAAATCATTTGATGTTAAAAAGAAAGCTTTAACGCGTGTTTCTTCCATGTTTTTCTCTATGTTAAACTTTATTAAGTTTACTTTTCACATCGCAGATCTGAATGCTGTTTGCTGAACAAATATTCCCACCATTCTTTTTAGAATCTCTGGTTTTCAGCCAAATCAATATTTTCTTGAAATGAAAATATAATTTAAATTCTCCAGAGGTCAAAGGTAGTTTGAGGACAAATACCTGGTGCAATTGCAACCCACTGGTTTGATGCTAAAATCAATGGCAGCAACTTTTCCCCAGGAAAGGATTCCATGTATCATAGTGTCGTTCTGTCTTACGTCTTTCCATGAATAGATGAGGCACCTTCCGTCCACGTTCAGGGCCAACTGCTATGCAAGGAACAATAATATTGTATATTAGGCCTTTATAGTTTCCTAAACCTTTCATTTATTCATTATGATAATTCTGTGGATGCCTTGAAGGTCGGAAGCATGCCCTTGCTCTTTTTAACATCACCGCAGCATAGCACAGTATGTGGTAAACATTCAATAATTACTTGTTGATTCAATGGAATCAATATTATGAGCCTCGATTTATAGGTAAGGATGTGAAGATCTAGAAAAAAATAAGGAGTGGGTCCAAGATCTTTTATAAGTAAAAAACAGAACCACAAATCTTCCAGATCTTCTGATCCCAAATCTTAGTCTTTTCTTGCTAGAACATGCTTCTCCAAGATATGCCACCTTAACGATGTTTTTGGGTAAAATGAGACACTAAGATTCACAATCAATTCTATAGAAATGAGTACTACGGTAAACTCTAATCAGTCTTTCTGAAGGGTAAGGCAATATTAATGAAAAATGTAAGGATAGTCAATCTTCACAGATTCAATCTCTGCTCGCCCAACCCACACACCATGTAATTATGCATTTGTGTTATGTAAGAGTTCAATGGAATAGATTAATAAGATGAAATGCTTCCACAGTTTTTTGAGAAGCTCTTTTTATTACAAGATTATGGCTGTGCTATCATTGGGCTCCTGACTCATCTGTATGGACCACTCTGAGGCTTGGACCTCTAAGGTACCACTTCCTAGCTTTATTAGAGTCATGAACCCATGTTGTTTACATTTTGTGAAACTCCAACTCTATTGCTAAGTATGTTGCATAGTCATTTTAAATATTGTTTCTAAACATTCTGTAGTGTTTATAAAAACCTCAACTTGGTTAACAGAACAAAAAAAAAATATTAGACTCTAGAGTAAGGTTTCTTAAAGTGTGGTGCCTGGACCATTCTATGGTCTCACCCAGACATACTGAATCAGAGGCTCTGGGAAGAGGAGCCTGGCAATTTGTGTTGTAACAAGTTGTCCAGTGATACCGATGCTCATACAGGATTGAGAGCCACTGTTCTGCAATATATACTACAACTTTTCGGATCTCCCGTTTAAAAAACTTTTTAAATAAAATAAATAATAAAATAAAATAAAACAAATAATAATAATAATAATAATAATAATAATTAAAAAATAGATTGCCCCTAGAAAAAGAAGACAATTCAAATGGAGCGTGAAAGAGAGAGCGAAGTAATTTTTTTATCAGAGGAAATTATCAAATGTCCCCAAGAGGTCGAATTCCAGGGCTTACATTTCTTGCTAGCTATTTCTTTGGGATCCTAATAAAATGCCCTTTTTATTTTAGGCGAGGCAACCCTTGGTGGGTCTCACAGGTTGCAAGGACCTTGTCAGCTTACAATCCCTTGTTTTTTATGCCTACAGCACCTAGGCTTCCTAGGTAGGCTCCCACCCAAGTAGTAACCATGCCTGACCCTGCTTAGCAGCCAAGATCAGACAGGCGTGGGCTTGTTCAGGGTGGCATGGCTGTAGACAATAAAATGTCTTTTAAGTAATCCTTTTGAGATTCACCATCTTATGTGCAGGGCAGTACTGATATTATTTCATGCGACATGTTGGTGTTACTAATGTCAGGTGAATTTTTTGTTTTAGGAAAGTTGTCCCTGTTAAAATTTAAAACAACCATTTTTAAACATCTAGCACTTGATTTTGAGTCATTCCTTGGCAAAAATGACTCTTTCAGAAATGGCTATAATTTGATGGAGTTTTAGTTACTGGATTAATTTCTGATGGGAAAATTACAAATGTAAATAAAGTACAATAGACCACTTTACTATTCAGGAGGAATTCTTTACATTCAAACGGTAACTTTATAATGTCGAAATAAACAGTAGGTATGAATCAGTATCTGGGCCATGTAAATATTTGCTTGTTTCCATAGTGATTAACAAGCCCAGATACAGGGGAAAAAAAAAAAATCCACACATGTTATCGCTTCCTAATAATATGATCATAAAAACACGACTCAGACCAGACTGAGAGGAGAATAAACACCATTAATTAAAAGATTTATAAAATAGAGAAAGAGGTGACAAATGAAGTACTGAGTGCAAAAACGTGCAAAGGAGGTAAAATATACCTTTTTTAAAAAAAATTCTGAAAGAAACTTGAGCAACCCTTAATTATCTTACAAAATGCTATTTAGAATTTTCCAAAAATAAAACATCTGACAACTGCTCAAAGCACACCGCACCCCCACCCACAAAACATACACTTTTAAAGTGGATATACAGCCATGGCTGTGAAGTGTGTTTGAAAAAAAGTGAGACTGTTGGCATTTCACTTGAAATCAACTGAGAAGTTCTTTACTAAAGAAGTGAGAAGCTTAAAGCTGTTTTCCCAAGCTTTAGGGGAGTATTGCATATTACGGAGGAGGAGCATTTGGTCAAAGAGTAAATTAGTAGTGTGGTTCACACATTGCAGGAGGAATCTACACAGGAACCACAGTTGTCTGAAATAATCAGTCCTGTTCACAGGCCTTTGGTTATGAAATTTCTTCACAAAGCAGTCACCAGCACAAAAGCTGTTTTTAGAAACACTTTGTTCTTCTGATATCTGCTAGGATAATGCAGCACCTTTTTTTTCCCCCCTGAATGATTTCTAAAAATAAAAACAAACACAAAAAGCACAAACACACCCTCAAGTAGCAAGAGAAGAATTGAACGTGCCAGAGAAGGTTATTTCAATAGCTGCTTAACTAAATAGACACTCAAGAAGGAGTTGCAGCACGAGACCCTGTATGGGGAGAAGTCCAAATCCACGACTATTCTGAATGATCTTCTCCTGAGCACACGGTAAAACCAAATTTAAAGCATCATGATAAAGACAGAACTTGAAGGAACTGCAAAATTATTGGCTACTATCTCACTCTATACATCTGCAAATATACAAATTGATGATATTTAAATACATTGAAACAAACTATATACATTATTAAAAAAATTTTCCACTATGAAGGGTAGTAGAGAAGTCCAAAAAAAAAAAAAAATACCCAGATCACTGACAAATTTGACACTGTAATTCCATATAAATTTTTGTACATAAAACTAGATAAGCAAAGAAAAGATAAGCAGAAAATCAGAAGAAAATACATGTGGATACTATAATAGACAAATATTTTGCATTCTTAATATATAAAGAATATTTTGTAAATCAGTAAGGAAAAGGTAAACAATGAGGGGAAAACAGAGAAAAGAATGTAAACCTAATAAACATGTGAATATATAATCATTTTACTAGTATTTAGTGACTTTTTATTTAGAAGAATAATTGTACTACTTCCACCCAACAGAAAAATTTTAAAGATTATGAATATCTAGTGTTATCAGACATGAGCTCATTCATATCTCGTTGATACAAATGGATAGCATTTTTAAAGAAATTTTTGTATTGTTTTTCATATTAAAATTGTTTGGCTTTTGATCCAGCAATTCCATTTCTAGAAATCTATACAATAGAAATATGACATACTTGCTCAGAGATTCCTGTACAAAGATGTATGGTGGTATTTTGTAGTGATGGAAAGTTGGAAACAATCTGAATTCCTATCAGATGTGGAATGGCTGAAAAAATTATGGCGTATGCAGAATATAGACTATTCAGAACCATTATTAAAAGATCCAAGATATATTAACTGAATAAAGTAAAGCCAACTATTATAGGAATTACTTCTCAAGAGGAGAGTGAGATTAAGGAATGGAGGAAACAAATAAAGGGAGACTTTTGATTTGTATTGAACTTGCAAACATTTTTTTAAATTTATGAAAGAATATACATAACATAAAATTTCACATTTTAATCATTTTCAAGTGTACAAGTCAGTGGTATTAAGTACATTCACGTTGTTGTGCAACCATCACCACCACCCATTTTCATAACTTTTTCATTTTCTCAGACTCTGTACCCATTTATAGTTAACTCCTTGTTTCTCTCTCTCTCTTAGTGTCTGGAAACCACAGTTCTTTCTGTGTCTATGAAATTGATTACCCTTGGTACCTTGACAGAGCTTGGGACACGCTACCTTGAAATAATGCACCTTGGCGTAGTGGATATTTCAAGCTGAAAGAATTTGAGGTGCAGGAAGGATTTTCTGACCTTCCTCTGAGACAAGTCATAAGACTCTCATGTGAGAGGTGCCCTTGCCGTATCCAAAGGAAGACAGCATCATTATCTCTGAGGACAGAGGGACACTGAGAGGAAGTTGACAGGCCTCCATGTTTTTGCACTTTACTACACTTAGCCCACACCTATCACCTTGGCCTACCGCATTTTCCCTTGACTCTCCACTCTTCAGCAAACCTAGCAGACAAACGCTCAAGTTCACAGCTTCCGTGGGTCCTCATTTTCTTAAGAAGGCTCCCGTGTCACAGGAAACTTATGTTAAATAGATGTATTTGCTGTTCTCTTGTTAATATGTCTTTTGTTATAAGGCCCCTGGCTGAGAGCTAAAAAGGATGGAGGAAAATGATATTTTTCTTCCCCTACAGCCTCATGTAAGTGGGGTCATAAAATATTTTGTTCTTTCGTAACTAGCTTATTTCACTTCGCATAATGTCTTCGAGGTTCATCTATGTTGTAGAACATGTTAAAATGTGTCCTTCCTTTTTAAATACATTCTATTGTATGTATTCTGCAATCATTTTTTAAAAAATGAATTGCTTCTATAATGTATATATAAATT
This sequence comes from Rousettus aegyptiacus, assembly GCF_014176215.1. Lineage (NCBI taxonomy): Eukaryota > Metazoa > Chordata > Mammalia > Chiroptera > Pteropodidae > Rousettus > Rousettus aegyptiacus. Next base: position 81,433,468 of record NW_023416287.1, read on the forward strand.
AAAGTAAAAAACAAACTTAAAACCATGCCTCCAAAGGTATACTTATGCAATCCTTGTGTCAAAAATTTTTTTGCAACAATAATAAATTTCAAGAAAATTAAATATTGATTGAATATATATATATGTATTTCTACAGTCTGAAAGCATTTACTTGCTTATTTTTAATTACCTGAGTTCTGAGTGAACAGTAGAATCAGGTGGAGTTTGAGGATTAAGAAATTTAAAAAAGGTGAGGAGGAGGAGGGAGAGAGGAGAGGGGAAGAGCAGGAGGGAGGGTGGAAGGAAGGAAGAAAGAAGGAAGGAAGGAAGGAAGAAAGAAGGAAGGAAGGAAGGAAGGAAGGAAGGAAGGAAGGAAGGAAGGAAGGAAAGAAGGAAAAACATTCTTTTCTTGAATGTATAATGTGTGACAGGCACTATTCTAAGCACCTCACATTTTTAAACTCATTTAATTCTCACAGTAACTCTGTGTTGTAGATCCTCTTGTCCCCAATTTACCAAGGCTCTGTCACTTTCCCCATAGTTAAAACATTTGAACATGTTTCCTCCAGTTACAGAGCCCATACCCTTAGTTCCCAATACCCCTGAGTGTTTTGTTTAGGAAGATACCAGATCTGTTCACTAAGAGGCTTAGAAGGTGGAGTTTCCAGAAGGCTTCATTTGTTAATTTTATGTTTCCTATCAATTCAATTGTAGAGACTAATCAGAAATAACCATCCAAGGGAAATGCCCATAGAAAGAACTCTGACAAACTAGTCTGGAGGAAAATATACTGTAGAAGTAAATGTGGTCAAGGTCAAAATCTTGATGATCACAAGATGATGAGATTTGTTTCTTCTCCACTTTTAAAATGTTCATGGACTGACAAGTGAAGTTATACCAAAGTCAAATCCACTTTTGCTGTCCGGAGGTACACACACATGAACATCTAGAGAGGAGGAGAATGAATCAACCAAGTAATCGACTCATTTTGCCTCAAATTTTCATGTCTTATTATAGATGTGAACTATACAGTAGGCCCCACATTTACAGTTTTGATAAATACTGAGGTCGCTCATGATCTGATCCTTTCTCTACAAAAGAAAAAAAAAGATTGAACACCATAGAACCTTTGGGAAACCTTATGGAGATGAAAAGAAATAGCTGGATAATGGGACAAGAAACATTAAAAAGAAACCCCTCTTTTATGACTCATTCTGTCCTGTGGATTTTCCACAAATGCCCTCGTGGAGCTTATGGCCAAGCAGGAAAGATGGGAATTACACACACTCACACATAAATATGTACTACCAAAGGTGTAATAACTTCTAGGAAAGAAAAAGACAATGTGTTGTGAGGGAAAGAGAGAGCAGTGACTTGATTTCAACTGGAGCTCCTGGGGACACGCTCCAGAAAAGTAACATTTACGCCCAGACTTGAAGGATGAGTAGCTGGAGCTGGGTGAAGAGCAGGGAAGAAAGAAGAGCATTAGGGACAAAGGGGAGAGCTTTGACAAAGGCTCTGAGGTCAAAAAGAGGTTGAATATTTAGAGAACTAGGGAAGGGCTTTGCCCAGATTAGACAGGAGAGTGGCGGGAACCAGCCAGGAATCAGGTGAAGTGTGGGTTTGTAGGCCATGGGAGAGATCAGATTGTTTTCTCTCTGCAGTGGTCGCAGGAGCAATGATCTGAATGATCTAATTTGCAATATTAAAAGAATCATTGTGGCCATTGTATGGAGCAGCGATTAGAGTGGGGAAAATAAAGGAACGGAGAGCCCTGTGCAAGATTCCTGTGAGACAACGGTGTCCCCCCTTCCTGGTCTACACAAGAGTCATTGGCTCCAACTGGAGCCTCTGGCTAATCTCCTGTCCTTGCTACTTTTCAAGTAAGATCTACCCTCAGCTTGAGAGGGCTTGGCAAGGCACCTGTTTGCCCCAGGGCTACTCATCAGAGGCCCCGGGTGGGGTGGGGTTCTCAGTGATGGGTATCATTGACTAAGCAGGCCCCACCCTGAAGGAGCCTGGAGCCCCAGCAGCAGGTGGAATGCACACCCCTCCCTGAGCTATCTCCTTGAGTTTAGGAAAAGGATAGGTCAGAATCTGCATTCTAACTCATGGGGCTGCATCAATACAAATGAGTCTTTCAAATACAACCACAGCCAGGCTCAGATTTTTGCCACAAAGAAGCCAGGTCATTTTCATGATGTTCAGACTATAGCACCCAGCTACTTGGCATCGTGGAGATCAAATATTTAGACCACCGGCTGAATTTTTCTCCTTTTTGACTGATATTCTGTCATCAGGGTCATCGGATACTTATCTTCCCAGAAGAAACAAGGATGGCTGCGCCTGGAAGGGTCACCACTTGGTGAAAATTGTCAAACTTAAAATAATACATTTTCTCTATTATATATATATAATTTATTTGTGCTTTCAAGGAACTCCCAAAGGAGTCTATCCTCTGTTGTCATCTTTCATAATTAAAAGGTCAGAAATATTCAGAGAACAAAGGCCCACAATAAAATATATTACCAGCAAAATAGTATTTTTGAGTTCATGCTAACTCCTTTGGTCCATCTTTGTCTTCAGTTCTCTTATTTCTCTTGAAATGGAAGGCAGAATCAAATGAGGATGAGCTGCACATGTCCAGAACTAGAGCACAGCTGGGAATTTTCAAAGAAATATTATTTAAACAAATACTTCCTAGAGTCAAAGAATTCTTCTTCTTCTTCTTCTTTTTTTCTTCTCCCTAAAAGAATTAGAACAAAATTGGGAGGGGGGCAGAGAAAATCTGACATCGAAAAAATTCTGGTAAGTAACCACATGGTTTGGCCCTTTTGCAAAAAGCTGGAAAAGAAAAATAGATACAATTCCCTCTCTCTCTAGGAACTTGCCCCTTAAAACAAAAAATATTGATACAGGCTCGCAACAAAAGACACATAGACAACTGCACAAACATCCAAAAAAATAATCAAACAAAAGTCCCAAATATTGATAAAAATGTTTCCTCAGACTTGTACGATTTGTTTTCGCTGCAAATTTATTTTTCTCACTTTTCTTTTATATCAAAGATGCATGTGGCTGAGAAAGGGCAGAGAACGGACAGATCAAAGCATGGCTGGAGGGAGCAGTGGCCCCAGGCCAAGGAAAGGGCAGAGACGGGTCCTTCATGAAGAGAAGCTGCAGGGTCCACAGCTAAAATGGTACAGCCCAGCTGCCCAGGAGCTGATGAGTTCTAATCCTGGCTCCACCACTGATTTTCTAAAACTTGGGTCTCGGTGCCTTTAATCTGAAAAATACGAATGATAATCACTCATTCTGGTTATTTTCACACAGATGGTGGAGGATAAAAGAAGGCAATCGGTGAGAACATACTTTAAACTACCATGTAAAGATACCTGTGGGAGGTCTACCTTTGGCGCCTTCTGGAAGGCTCATTCTTTAGGCGCTTGCTACTTTTTCCGGATGAAACTTCAAGATTCTAGCATTGTTTTATGCTATGTTCATAATAAGCCTAAACACATCCAGAAAGGAAAGATCCTGGTTATGTTACCGAAAAAAAAAAAAAAATCTGTAAAAATTACTGAAACTTTGCTCAGCAAAGCAACTATTTATTCAAAGTAAATGACTCACTGAAGAGGAAAGAGCCTGGAAGAGAGAGGAGATAAACTGGCAGAGAATATAACCCTCTCAGTCTCTTTCCCCGCCTTCCTCCCTCACAGGTATTGTAGTGGGAAGATGAAGTCACCAGAACATGAAGGCAGAGAGACGATCCAGAGGACTGGAGGAGCTTGAGAAATCTCCTAAAGGGAGACTATTGCCCCAGGGTTCATGTTTTGGGGAGGGTGAAGAAGGAAGGGAGTGATCTCTCTTCTTAGCAAAAAAAAAACGAAGCAGAAAGGTGCATTCCCTTGGAAAAAATTAGACATTCCAGGAAAGAGGACAGCGACAGTAAGCAAGGGATTTAGAGTCCAGGGACTACTGTCTGTCTGCATCTTCATTCCGCTTCACATTAGGTAATATGACTAGGCAACTAGTTCAACTTGTGTCTCTGCGAACTTGGGGGCAGGAATATCCTGTCTTTCACAGGGCTGAGGTGAAGGGTGCAGGAGAGACCATTTGCAATGTCTCTGGCACACGGCAGGCACTAAGTGGCATCTTTTTCAGGAAAGGACCATAGGATCAGAACTTTTTATGCCTGAATGAGTTTTTCATTAACCATCGGTGAAATATAGCCTCTTATTTAAAATGTGCATACGTATTTCAAAAGTAGTGTATTCGGACGTATACAAGAGTATGATTTTTATGCATATAATTGCTAGGCAAAAGTCAGTCTGGGGAACAAGTCGATGAAAACAATAAAATTTGGCAAACTGAGTTATTCTCTATGATCAAAAGTCCTGAGGAAATAGTTGACTTTTTTAGTCATTAAAATAGAGTTTACGCCAAAATGCATACCATTACCAGCCAGAAGTTTGAGAAGTTTGGACTCAACATGGAAACATTGAATTCGCTTGCACAGATGAAGCACCTGTGAAAAAGAAAAAAAAAAAAAAAAAAAAAAGATGGAGGTCGGAGAGAATGTTGCAACAATGTAAATCAAAGAAGGCGCTCCGGAGTGCCTCTCGCAGCTTATCTTCCTCTGTGACAGTTTGGGCTTTGATCTTTGTACATCTTGCATCTGACTCCAGGTCTGAACCACTGGGAGAAGCACCTGGCTTTGATTTTAGCTGCGTCATTAAAAAGATTATGATCCAAACGTTGGCCTGGGTTTGCCTACAGAGCCAGAAATGTCACGATGGTTCTGGGATCCGCACATTGTCTCCTTGGCGAGCCCTGATGGACTGAACCATCATGCTTCAGGAAACGTCAATCAAGGATAGTAAATAGGTGGGCGCATTTTAGATGCCGTGGACTGTTCGAGCTCTGAATTCGGTTCTCCTAAGGCAGCCAGAAAAGTCTGAAACAAGATTCATGTGTATAACTGTGAATGTCTTTGAAATAAATCTACTTCAAATAGTTACGTACGAGCACACACACAGACATGCGCGGACGCACGCGCGCACACACACACACACACACACACACACACACATCCCTGGTGATGTCATTTCATTCCAAAGAAGGTCAGCAATGAGAAATGAATGTAAACTGTAAAATCCAGTTGCCACACACTGGATGGAATTCTGAGTACCCACAATTTTCTTAAATCATAAGAGTTTGTGCTCCTTTCCCTATAATTTCAAGTTCGGTATAGTCCAAAGTTTCTCCTTATCAGTAAGAAATTGCATTCTTACACGCCGCAAAGAGTATGAAAACTTCCATATTTTAGAGCCCTTGATCTGATGAAGTAGTGCAGTAAATTGTTTCAATCAGATGCTTGACCAAATTGTCAGGCCACATTTAATTAAATAAAGTCCCATTTATAAGTCTCCTTTCTCAAATAGAGAATAGATTCCAAATACAAATAACATGGGTTGAGTCACCTTCTCCAAGGCATCTTGCTACCTGACTCACCTGCAAGCTCCCCACATTCATCACACGGAGCCGGCCTCACGGGCCAGTGACCACGCAGTCCCCCAGGGCCCCGTGCTCAGGAGGGCCCCATGCTTGTGATTTAATACTCTGAAATTGCTGCCTTAAAATTCTTAATTTTATCTTTGACTATGTGTTATGTAAGTGGCGTCCAATCAGACAGCGGGGAGGGTAAGAGTGGAGGGACAACAGGGAGCTCTGGTACACTCGAAGCCCCGCCCCCTGAAGCCTCCCCGCGCTGGCGCCACGATGTGGTATGCCTCACTTCCCCCCACCCCACCCCAACCCTGGGACGGTAAGACTGTTGCTGCTGGAAGGACCCACGGCTGCATCTCCCAGGGGGACTAAGGCGTGAGCATTGCCACATTCTACTGGCTCTGGCACATTCTCTGGGTAACTCAACAGGGATGACGAGCATTTTGGTCACCCCCAATCCAGGTACTGAGTGCACTCCTGCACCTGGAGGTCGTCATCTGCCAGGGGCTGGGGCAGTGAGTCCATGGGAAAGGGAGATGCCTCGCTTATCTTCCCGCCATGGCTGGGGCCTAGACTGTAACTCCAGTTTTTGGCAGGAGGCAAACCCAGCAGTTGCCAGGCCTGAGTGCACTCAGTTTGTCAGACTTGCAGGGCAGGAATCTCCCAGACGCCTGGACAGCCGGTACGACCCGAGAACATCCCGAGCAGGAGACAGAGCTCCCTCAGCCCCGCCCTGTACCCTGGGGACACTCTTCCTCCTAACGTTTGAGAATCTGGTTTCCTTTTGTCTTTTCTAGCCAACTTGAGGCATCCTCCAGGGACAAGCCATTAGAAAAAAAATGTGTGCATTTGGTGATTCCACTTAGGCGTTAAAGGCTCTATTTGCATTTAAAACTAACACTATACCATATAAAGATGAACACAAAATTTCATGTTAATATAAATTTTCATTTTTCTTTACTCAGAAGAGTATTAAAAAGCAAAAAAAAAAAAAAACCACCTTGACAAGTTGAGAGACAGGACAGAAGAAAGGAAAAGACTTAATATTTTACTACCTTTAATGGCATTTTTTTTTTCTTTTGAACAAGGGTCTCTGCATTTTAATTTCACACTGAGTTCTGCAAATTATGTAGCTGGCCCGGCTACCATGGCCTGGTGAAAGCTGTAGAAAAAGTGTTAGAAAGAATCATAGTTTAAAACTCAGTTGTTTGCTGAGTTTTCGTGAGGATTCCCCTCCAGGAATCTGTCCATTTCTTACTGTTCCCAGCCGATTACCTACATTTCTTATGGATCTCAAGGCCAGGCCGGTCTTCGTTCCGTCTGTTTTCCCACCTTTTATGAACTTTTTCTTTTTACCTGTGGAGTTTTCTCTTTCCAGGCTCCCACGTGGGTGGAACATAGCTGATCGTGGAAAACCATAACGTGGTTTTTCTCTCATAAAATCTATACTCTGCAACTCTTTTTTTAATTTTTTTCCCACTTTTAAAAATAAATGTAACACTTACAAAGCTATCACTCAAATAGTCTAGTCTAAGAGTGATCAAAGATGAGTACTCCACTAACAGGAAATAAAATTCAAAAGAAGTCAAATTCTTTACCCATGGTTTTCTTATTCAGTAATGAGGCCCATGAAATTTTTGAAATTCCATGTCTCCCTCCACTCGCGCTAAGTTCATCCAACTAGTGAGTGATAGAGCCAGGATCTAAACCCACGCAGTTGGTTCAAATCATGCCCCTTACCATTACACTCATGTCAGTGGCTCTCAAATTTTAGCAAGCAGAATCCAGAACGACTCAGATGTCACATGAAAACAGGTTCTTGGTTCCTGCTCCCAGAGTTTCAGATTCATTAGGTTGAGCTTCTGCACTTCTAACAAATTCCCAGGTGATGCTGCGGCCACAGGTCCAGGATCCCACTTTGAGAGCCACTGGCTCTGTCTTAGTTCAATGTTTGATGTTAAACTAATTGCAGAAAGAAACTTCATTTCCCAGAGCCCTTCCTGGCACAAAGAAGGAAATTTACGCTTGTGACTTTCCTTGCACAAAGGAGGATAACTACCCACCGCAAATAGTTTTCTTTAAATCTTCAAGCAGGTTTCAAACAGAGCTGCTTTTCAATCTTATCTGATGCTGCCTTTACAGCTTCACAGGTGATAGAGATCAAAAGCTGTCAACTCTACAGGCACCGATTTGGGGCCATTGCTCCTTCTCTGAGCAGCCAAATTTGCCCAGTTCCTCCAAGACCAGGTCTTCTAGAGGTATTGGTTGTCTGTTAAACTCACGTTCTCTGTGTGGAGGTGTAGAACCCACTTGAGCATGTCTCATCCCACAACTGCAGTGAAAAGACAACCTACTCTCACAAGTGGAGGTGACCATTCACTTTGAAATTCTTTGAGGCCATACAAGTCGTGGAGCATTGTCCATCAGCTTGAAGTTTCCAGTTATACAGAACTCTGAGAATTCCAATTGCCTTCCAGAAGTTTCTCCACTTTTACTCTGGAATAAGTTAGTGTAGTAAATTTGTTTAATGTGTTCATTATAAAAATAAATTTTAAAATTTACGGGCAATTTGGAAAAGAAGAGATAAATGACCCGTAATCTCACCACTCTTAACAGAGCCGATTTTAGCATTCTGGCTTTTTTCTAGTCTTATTTCCATCCATATTATTTAACATGGTCATAATTTGTAATTATATTGTCAATAATTCTCTTTTCACTTAACATTATACAGTATAATAACCCATGTAATTACTTAGACTTCAAACACAGAAGGGTCTTTAAACATCCGCAGCGTTTCCTTTGAACAGTGTTATGACGCACTCAACGGTCGTATTTAAGATGCATCAACCTTTCACTTAAATTCCGAGGCTTTTTCTGTTTGTTCATTTTTGCTCTGTGGTATTTATTCAGATGGTTTGGTGCTTCCCCCAAGGGGAGGGGGCCTCTCAAGTTCTACTTAGGTATGCCCAAGTTCACAGATCAAAACTCATGACACGTCCTTTGGTTAGAGGCCAGCTCACTCTTCGGATTCCTCATTCTGCTCCCTCATTTCTGTTATGGTCTCCACAGAACTGGGCAGCAATACGTTCCTTTGGTATTATCTTCATTAAAGATACTTCCTTCATTTATTTTGGGGAAAAGCACGCTTTTCCCACCAGAATGCCCTCATATTCTTATTTATCCATCCGAACCCTACCAATCCTGCAGGCCACAGTGATGCGGTCTGTATGTGACCTCATCTGGACAAGATTGCAGCCTCTCCTGGAGCTCTCATGTAGCCTGCACTCTTGTTCATGCTACAGGCTCTATTGTCCCCACCCTGCACTAAGGGCCTTTGTCCTCTGGGCTCTGCATTGTGCTGCCAACGTTGTGCAGTAAATATAAAAACAGAGGTCGGGACTGAAGTGAGACATGATCAGGGCCATGAAAGCCCTACTATCATCACTGCTCCATTTTGTGAGGTTTTCTGTTAGAAAATCAAATAATTATTAGGTTTTAAAAATCAGCTACCAGGTGGGAAAGAAATAAATATTAATAATCAAGATTATCGAGGAAAACTATAACAGAGTAATCATAGAGTGCCTTCAAACCTATTCTTTCACAAAAAGAGCCTTGGAAAGAGGTACCATTTCAGGTAAAGACAATTGTACATGAACTGGGATGAGCAGTAAAGCTTCATGAAGAAACTGAGAAACCAGCTAGTAGTCTGAGTTTCCTACTCTCTCTGATTCTGATCCCTCTTCCACTCTATGCAAACACCCCTTAACGCACACAAACACATAGTCTACACATAAATACACGCACACAACACACATGTGTTTTGGTCTGGCAAGAAATTAGAAAGTTTAATTCACATATACCATAATTTAATGTGAAATATCAGGTTTTCAGTACTATTAAGAATTGGTGGAGAATAATTGAGTAAAGTGAACTTTCCAAAAGACAAATATTAAAATGGTCATTCAAACTGAGTTTCTATACTCAAAAGTAAGTTGAGCTACTAAACAATTATTTAATATTTTTAACTCACAGCAAACTCAAGTTTTCCTTAATGCAGTTTTAAATTGTTTGCGTAAGTTATCTAACTACTTGAATCAATGCTGCACTTCAGCTATGAAGACATGTCTACCATTGTGCGTGTGTGTGTGTGTGTGTGTGTGTGGAGGGGAACAGTCTTATATAAAACAAAGACAAATTTCGCCTTCAGATATTCACTCATAAATCCCTCTAATTTCACGTCAACATGCACACATTTTTCTGAGCAAAGAATTTGGCCGAGATCAACCAAATGCTAATTTAACGTTCTTGTCAGATTTAACAAATTATGTGTAACTCGGTGCATATGCTCATCAAGTTTTTAGAGATGAAGAGCATATTTACCCCAGTCAATATTCATGTCTTTGAGAAAAGTTATTTTTTCTTCTTTTCTATATTGGTGCTTTGACATGAGATCAAGTGTATCTGCTTATTTACTCTAAAAAGATAGTCTTAATTTGACCATCGGAAAATAGTGAAGGTTTTCTATCTCATTACGATGTTTTCTTAATCATACCTGAACTTGGAGCAGTAATTGTGATTGGTTAGCTCTGCATTACAATCTATAACAACCGGAAAATACATATGGGTTGCACGAATTTGAAATCTCATCTGACATCTGAGTAATGTTAATCTTGTTTATATGACAACCTCATTATGGTGCCTAATTGCTCAGCAATCTTCTAGCAAATACTGGGTTAAAAACGCATGGAAGATGCTTGTTCTTCTCGTTATTAATTAGCACGTGTCCACTTCGCCAGATCCAGTGCCCAAACTTCATTTGTTATGTTCAGCCAAATGCATGAATAGGTTCGGAGTAATTATTTTCCAACATCATCTAATACCTCTCTGCACATCAATTAAAAATCCTCTTAACAAGGAACTGCATTTTGTTTGAGATCAAATGCCTGGTCCAAAGCTATATCAATCATGTCGAGCTAATTAGTGGCTCTGCTTTATATCATTTGTTTTACTTTATTATTTCATTGTACACTTCCTAATGAAACCAATTGAACAATTTTTAAATCTTTGTTCAATTAATTGAAGGCTTAAAGGCCAGCTACCTAGTCAAGCTTTCTTCACTTTGAAAAGAAATGCGTGCGAAGGTGGAAGAGAGGGGGAGCCCACAGACGCATTATTATACCTATTTACTTTCTGAAGTGCCCGCTCTATAGATACAAGTTTTAAAAGGTTTATCACCGCTCTTATACTGCTTGCAAATAATTCACTGCTCACCACACCTTTACAGCTTTTCTCTACGTGCCAAACCATTTCAGAAGGATGAGTTGAAACAATAATAGGAGATGTAGGGCAGTTAATCTTGAAGACTGCGCATAGAAGCTCTCTAAATTACTGTGTATTTCTGTCAGCATTTTATAAACTGGCTGTCCAGCTTTCTTCCTTAGTGCAAAAAAATGCTGAGTTGCGAAAACTGTTTACTAGCGCTCCTTTGGGGTCTGGATAGAGCTGTGGATTCTGATATGAATATGAATGGATTAAATGCATACTAACTACCTACAGTGGGAAACTTCAGCAAGGGGAAGGACGGATTCCGGCTCTTTAGAATTTCCTCTTGCTCATCAGAACCAGGCCTCAACGCCGGCTGGGCAGGACAGACACTCAGGGCCAGGAGAAAGCTGCCTTGTTCGCGCCTAGCATAGGACGTCCTGGCCCGTGACCTCTGTCACCCCCACCTCCCCAGTTGGTATCCATTTTGCTTGATAAAAACTCCCCCGATTCACCAAATCCTGGTGCGAAGTGATTTTCCCTGTCACAAAGCGTACCACGATTGGTACAAAATCAGGGAAGTTAACGGTCAAAGTATAAGTAATTTTCTCCAGTGCTGGCTGCTCTAAAGGGCCCCCTTCCTCGCAAACTCGGATCCATTTCAACTAAACAAAACTGACAAATTGGCAGATGTCAGAGCCTCCAACAATGGGCCGTGGTTCTCTCTTCGGTCTGTGCCAGAAGAAGACAAATCAAGACCAGCTCTTTGAAATAGTTACACTGGATTTTAAAATGTTACAGAGTAGTGCAAGAGTGTAAACTTACGGCATGTATTTACACATTTATTGTTTTGAAAATAAACTGATGAGAGGAATTCTATCCAAGGATAAGAAGGATGAGAAAATTTTTTTAAACTCTTACAAGGTTTGAAAATCTTCTAGAATCACTAGGGGATGGAGATGAAAAAACTTGGGAATCCCCTAATTTACTTGTTCCTCGCCCAGACGTCTGTTCTTCATAATGATTAAGTTACTAATGCTTATTTGTCAGTAATAATCGAATTTTACACCAAAGTGAATTATAGAAACAAATGAACAGCTCTGCTGCAATTTTAAATAGTCTTCTTTGCAAATTATCTCCCATGATTTATATTAATCCTATGGGGAAGGCAAAGAAAAATTGTATGAGGATGGATGGTTTGGATTTAATGTAAATGGATAAAAGTGTGTGATAGCTTCTCATGGTTCTGCTAATGAATTTAACATGATACCCTTCTGGCTCTGGCATTCATTTCAAAATCTGAGTAGCAAGTCCAAACATAAATCTTCAAAAGGTCTGGAGGTTATACCACCTCATGCTCCACTCTAAGAGAGACACACAGATTTTACTCAAAATCACATCACTTTAATTACCCAGAGAAATCTGTTACTTAGAAGGCTAAGCACCTCTATAAAACGCCCTTTTGCAACTTGCCCAGGACTCATCTGGTTGTAAGAATTTCCCTTGTCCTGCCAATAAGGACTTAAACTCAGTTTCTATTTCTCATAAGAAGCCTTCCCTGAAATGCTTGCCTTCTGATCTTTCCGCCCAATTTCTGCCCATACCATAATGTTTTTCATCTATTCCAGCAAGTCCCCAAATCTTCGCTGGTCATTCTAGCTCAAAGTCCCCAAGCTTCTGTAATGATTGGAATCATCTGGGAAATACAGATCCCCAGGTGTCTTCTCTAGAGATTCTACTTTCATAAATTGGGGGTGGGGCCCAAGAAACAGTTTAACAAGCAAATTAGGCTATTTATATCATCAAGAAAATTCTAAGACATGCTGGGAGAAGGGGTGGATCATGTTCTCTGAATGCTTAAGCAATTATAGCATATACCACACCTTCTGTCCACATTTTTTACTGCCATGTAATATTCCATAAGTATTTCATTGATGTCTCCCTTGTGGAGTTGTGACTATCTTGAATGTGGAGAATTCTTCATTTTGGACACTTCCATTCCATCTTATCCACCTTGAAAACCGAGAATAATTCATAGGTTTTCAATAAGAAATAGTTGGATATAATTTAAATGAAAGTGTTGCCACCACAGGTGAATGGCCGATGAGAACAAGAGGAACACGAAGAGTTTTCTGTCTTCCGAAGGCAAGAAAATTTGTCATACCAAACTCGTCAAGACCAATGACATTTATTGACTTTTTTTGTGATGAAGTAATATTTGCAGAAATTTTAGAAAACAATGGAAAAACACAAACTTTAAAAAAAAAAAAGAGTCATCAGTGCAACCACTAAGAATTTACCATTTAACAATGGTAATATTTTGTTATCTCTCTCTCTAATTACTATAAACCTAGTTCTTCAACTTGCAAATTGGCAATCGCTTCATCAGAAAGTCCCTTGGGGACTTGATGAATTTGACTTTTGCCCATGATGGGGGCGGCCAGGGAAGTGTATCTCCTTTGTGTCTTTAGAGCTTACATTGTTGGGTCCCATGTATCTAGTAGTTATATGTTTTTGTTTTTAATATCTAAATGTGGAATTTATTTGGAATTTATCCTAATGCAGAGAGTGAGGGAGTTTGAATTTTATCTTCCACTAGATAGACGTCTGGTTATCTCAATATACTTAAATATGCAAATGCAATTGCATGAATTTCTGGATTTTCTGCTCTGTTCCATTGTTCTGTCTATTTATGAGCTAGCACCATGTTATTTTAATTATAGAGGGTTTTAATATGTTTTTCTACTGAGTAGGGCTAATACAATATCATTGTTCTTCCTTTCAGAATTGTAATAGCTATTTTTGTCTTTTTCTTTCAAATAAACTTTATAACCGATTTGTCTTGCTAAAAAAAATATATATTATGGTATTTTTCTTGATAATAAATTAAATTTATCTTTGTAATATAGAATTTTCCTATGTAGGAAAAAAGGTGGGTCAAAAATGGGTCTTCTTTTACTTCTTCTTTGGGGAGTATTCATGAAAGGTGCTTTTTTTTAAAGCTTTCTTTTATAAATAGGTTTATAAAATTTGGGGAGTTTTCCCATTGATTCTTGGTTTCTCCAGATTTATAATCCTGCCACTTGCAAAAAGAAGTAGTATTTACTTCTTGTATATGAATTTTTTTGCCTTTAATGCTCTTCTGTGTATCACATATTGGATAATACCTTTAATATATTATTAGATAATAGTAATTATAGTAGGCATCCTTTACTCGTTCCCAGATTTAGCAGAAAAACCTTTGATGTTTCTCTACTAATTAAGAAGCTGGCTCTATCAATCTGTCATCTCTTTTTAAGAAAATAGCCGTTCATTTCTACTTTATTGAGTATATTTTATTGTGAATGAGTGTTAAAATTTTCAAATATTTTTATACATTTGTAGAAATATCATATGAATTTTCTTTCTAGCTATATACATATGATGAATTATAATAATCAATGTTTAAATATTGAACTCTCTTGCAAAAATCTCATTTAGTCATGGTGTATTTTCTTTTTAATGTGCCATTGGATTCTGAATACTAATAGTCCATATACTTTTTCCATTGGTTTTATAAAAGAAATTGTTATATTGCTTACATTTTATGTGCAATCTTTCTGTCGTCCTGGGTATTCTTTCTTGAATCTCCTTAAGTTTTTTGATGTATGAAAGTTGTTGAGTCATTGGTTCCATATTAATAGCTGTTTTATCTTCATTGCGACTTTAGCCTCTGTCATATAAACTCACCTGTCACTTGTAATGCATTTTGGTCTGATTTCTACCTTGTCAGGAAACAAGATCACACCCCTGCTTCCTTTATGTTTTCATTTCCTGGCATATCTTTGTCTGTTCTTTTGTTTTTAACTTTTCTGATCTCTTGGCTTTCCATATGTATTTTGTGTATAGCATGGGGTGGATTTTTGTTGTTGTCAATGTGTTTCTAGTCATTTTGTTTAACTAAAGAATGTTTACAAATAAAGTCTTTGAGGAGCATTCATGGAAAGAACACTTTCCAAGTGTTTAAAGTGTTCTGAAAAGAATATCTCTTAAATTCTTTCTTGCATGTTTATATTAGTTTCCCCATAGCTTTTATGTTTGGAAGTTTCTTTGGCTGGATATAAAATCTTTGACTTTATTTCCTTTAGTCTATTAAAATATATGTTGCTCCATTATCTTTTTCCATTAATCATCATAATTAAAAAGTCTGATGAAAACATAGTTGTTTTTTTTTACCATATAAGTACATTTTAATTTGTATTGTTTTGTTCTAATTGAGGGGATGGTGGTTCCTAGATAACCAAATTTTATTTATACACATTTTTTTTTTATTGAAAATCCACTAATTTTAGTAGTGTACATCTTGGTGCTGGTTGTTCTAAGCTGATGTTCACAGGAATATGGTGTTCCCATTCAATATACAGTTTTGAGACTCTTTTTATTTCAGGAATATTTCCATAATTATAGTTTTTAGAGTTTCTTCTTTCCCATTGCTTTTTCTGCTATTTTTTTTAAAGTAATACATTTATGTAAGATTTGCGGTGACATTTAATTTTAAACTGAATATTAAACCCCTGTTTTTGAATGTGGTGGTGATGGTAACATAGGGTGAGAGAGTCATGGGGGAAAAGCAGCCTAATACTCATCTTGGTTCAGAGAAAGAATACTGCCTTCAAAGCTGGCAAAAGAGTTTGAGCTCTGGCTCTGTCTTATCCTCTCTGAGTCTTGGTTACCTCATTAGTAAAGTGAAAATATAGTTCTGCTTATTTCACAGGGTGCCTGTGAGGATCAAATGAGATGCTAATCTTGAAAGAGATTTTTAAAAGCCTATAAACTGTAGAGAACCACAAAAATATAATTACAAATAAAAAAGTGAAAAGTAAGCCCCTCTCCCCACCCCCACCACAGGAGTCAGCCTGAAGAAGAGTTTTCTACAAAGGAGCAAAGGCAAGCACACAATTTGACTTCTGTTTCTGCGTTTCCCTTCGTCCTCTCACACCCCAACTCTCCGCCTCTTCTAAGCTCAGAGAGTTTATGAAAAACAACAATAACAACAACAAAAACGCCACAGGCTCAGATCTTCCTAGCCTCAACAGAGACTATCTGTTCAAAAGAAGTAATGATGAAGACAAGCTTTGTATCCAGTTTACTTAGTAACTCTTTATCTCAGAAACTTAGTATGAGAAGGTACCCAGGAAAATCATCAACGATTCATCGTTTTCCTTTGGGCAGGATTACAAAAAAAGTTATTTTTGGTTACTGGATACTAAGCAGAGTAAGTAGTAAGCAAAAATGTTCTATGATCCCCCTTAGGCTTTTAAAAAATCTTGCCTGTACTAATGTATGTTCATATTATGAGTACTAAATAAAATGATTTTGAAAAGCAATATTTTGCTGTCAACAAAGTGTGATTGTTTATATCATGGCATGATAAGGAGAAACCATTGTATTTCGCTAAAATTCACATGAAAGGTAATTCTACGCCCTTCTTCATGAGTTTCATTTATTTTGTGGCCTTTGATTTTAGAGTATTCTGCTATTCTTCTATCATTGGAATATTAATATTCAGGGTTACTTATTTCCCTTAGAGAGATCCTCAGTGAAAAGTAGAGACTACTTGATGGGCACTATTTTAGCATCCAAGTCCCTAAAATCTTATATCTGGTCACTGACAAATGCAATATCATAAATTACTTTATGTTTCTATCCTATATCCAACAATCTCCCTAATGCATCATGGGGACTGGGCTCCAATGAAGGCTATAATTATTATTATTACAATAATTTTCAGTAAAAAGAAGGCTTTACACGGGAATAAAAAGAGAAAGAACATATCACTCAGGACAAATAGAGAACACTTTATAGAAAAGATAACAATTGGAGGCAGACTTTAAAGCAAAATGATTAGAATGCAAAATATATGTTGATTGAGAGTATACTATTCACATCAAAATGAATTTATAAAATATTTGTAAGCTGTAAAAATATTTTAAGGTTAATTCTATATAAAAAAAAGAATAATCGTGTACTAAAATTCTGAGTAATGTAAAGAAACTTAGAAATTATCCTAGACAACTATTTTGTTTTGCTTTATTTTATTTTTTATTTTATTTTATTTTATTTTATTTATTTTCAGCTGAGTCTTAGTTTCAGATAGTTTAATTCATTATACTTCTCATTTTATGGCATAGAATTGTTGTACAAGGCATTTCTATTATTTTATTTACTTATTTACTTCCTTCTATCTTCCTTCTACATTCACATTCTACAAACTCCTGCCTAATGCCATTTTTTTGTTTGCATAGTCTTTTAAATACAGCGTATATTATTATTTTGTACTTGTATTTTTAATTTATAAAAATGTTATTTTTCTGTAGATCTTATTCTCTTTCTTATTTTTCTTCTCACTCAAGACTACATTTTCAAGATTTATTTGTGTTGCTGTGTGTCTCTCTAGCCCTTGGTATACATCTGTCATATAGTTCCTCCAGCCACTCCCTCTGTGGTGATGACCAGACATCCTCCTTGTCTTGACCTGACAAAAGTCAATGAACATCCTCATACATGGGCCCTTATATGAAAATTCATTTGAGATTAAGAGCCAGGAGTGGAATTGATAATTTGTCTTCATAATTTGTCTTCATAATTTGACTAAATACTACTAATTTGCTGTCCAGAATGGCCAGATCAGTCTACATCCCATTAGTACTCTGTAAAAGTCCCTGTAGCCCACCAAAACTTGGCATTATTCATCTCTCTATTTTTGCCTATTTTATATTTTTGTGTTAGTTGCATTTTTCAGACTACTCGTTATTCTGTTTGGGTTTTTTGCTTACTCTTATTGCTTTTCAGCAACTCTGTAAAGTCTAGATATCTGTTCCTTGTCTAGTTTAGGTATCACAAATATATTTTCCCAACCTATCATCAGTTTATTAACTTTTCCATAGCGTTCAACAGAAAT
Source organism: Rousettus aegyptiacus (assembly GCF_014176215.1). Lineage (NCBI taxonomy): Eukaryota > Metazoa > Chordata > Mammalia > Chiroptera > Pteropodidae > Rousettus > Rousettus aegyptiacus. The sequence goes on from NW_023416287.1 coordinate 81,451,157, forward strand.
CTTGAGTAGTAACAAAATCATCTTTACTTTACGTTTTAAATGTTTTTCTTATTCATCTAGTCATTCAACAAATTTTATCGAGTGCTTACTATGTACCAGATACTGTTTTAATATCTGGTAGTACATCAATAAATAAACAAACAAAAAGCACTACCTTTCTGCAACCTGCATTCTAATTGGGGGAGACATATAATCATATAATCAATAGACATAATAGATAGGTAAATTATATAGTATGTTTGGAAGTATAGGCCTATGGAGGAAAATATGGAGCAGGATAATGGAGACCAGGACTGTCTATTTGCTTGAAGAACAGAATTTTTAAATGGAGCAGTCTGGGCAAGTGTTACTGATTTAGAGACATACATTTCCCTCTCAATGCTGTTTTAAACTTCAACTTTCTTACCAGCTCATCTTAGGTCCCTTGGAATAAGGTCCTAAGACCCAAGAGAAACATCAGGGTGCTTTTTTTTTTTTTTAATATGTAACTTGTTGATTAAAAAGGGGGATACAAAGGAGGAATTCTTATGTCACTGTATTGCTGATGTGCGCAAGCCTGAACTTAGACTTTTTTGAGGCCTAAATCATGGTCTGTTTTTGTTAATGTTTCATGTGTACTTAGAAAAAAATTATGTTTTCTCAATTTCTTAGATATTTCTCCATAGGCCTACTACCTCCAAACATATCATATAATTTACCTATTTATTATGTCTATCTCCAGAAAAAAAAAATATACATATATGTGTGTGTGTATATTCAAAAGTTTATCCACTTTTTATTTATTTCCCCATATCTATTTTTCCCTCCTTGACCTTAGTTTCTGAAAGATGCTTGATAGAGCCTCCAACTACAATATTTGATTTATTCATTTTCTCTTTTATTTTATAAATTAAAAGCCCAGCTAACATTATTGAGTTAAAAAAGCTGATATACTTTCATCTTCAAGCACTAGCTCAAATCACAGAAGACTTTTTATTACATAAGTTTGTAGAAATGAACAAACTGCTATGTTAGCAATGGAAAGCAAAATAAGTTTAAAACATTCTTCAAATATTGAATATGTCTTCAGCTAATGACCTCAGCAGGTTTTGCAACTGTAATTGTATTTGTAGCTATCAAACTATCTGGCCTTAAATTACCCCAGACAGGTTAAAGTGGAAATGGGATGCAATACATTTGGTGACATGAATCTCTTGTATAAATTAGATGAAATAGAAATCTCAAAATCTGCCACTGCTGATTCAAATTATAACAGGAAAAATTACCAAAAGTGAAATAATAATTTAGCAAAAGCCTTTTAATTAGTACATCACTAAATAATATGTTTATCAAAGTTATCATTTTCACACAATGGGTTTCAAACCTGGACCACCTGAGTACCAGATTCTCTCATCCTCTTTGGAACCTTTCTTGACTTATCAACCATCTTGCTTTTTCTCTTTTCGGGACTGCTGTTGTCCTTATTTAGAACAATACAACATAAAACAATGTGTAGCTGTTCCTTCTTTCATTCCATTCACCAGAATTATTTTAAACTCTTGTTGTTTGCAGAACACTAGGCTATCAATGAGTTTGTGGCTAAGAGAAGGTCAGGGAGGCTGGTGCAAAGGTGACCGAGCCATGGTTCCTGTCCTCACGTAGGAACTCAGAACCTGATGATGGTGCAGAAAGACATGTTGCCCAATGGCATACGGATATAAAGAACACAGGAAAAGAGGCAGCCTAATGCTGACTATGACCTGAGAATCACAGAAATTCCCTCAGCAGTAGAGGGTTGAGGGGAGCTTTTCAAACTTATCCCAGCGGCTCAGGCAACAGTAGACAGCCCTACCTGTATCTGGTCATTTGCAGGTAAGATGAACAGCAAAGAACAGAAGAATGGGCCAAGTGTGTGGTCTTTCTGGAAAGGAGGGGACCATGCCTCAGGCTACCTATATTATCTGTACCCAGCAGACTCATAGAAACTTGAAAACACATAAGCTTATCTGTAAGTCCGTGATGAAACCCAGACATCTACTCATTCAAATGCTCCTCAGGAAATTCTGACACAGACTTGTTGCAAGTTATGTGTTTTAGGACCACGGGAGCAGGAGGTTTGGTATCTGCCACTTAGTTGTGTGGCCTTTGGCAAGTTATTTAACCTTATCTAAGCCTCTGTGTCCTCATCTATGCAATGGAACTAATTATGCCCACCTCAACCATTCGTTATGAGGATTAAATGGCGTAATATGTATAAAACACTAAGTAAGCACGGTGCCTCGCACATAGTAAGAGTGTAGTAAATAATCGCTATTGAGATTGTGTCCCTTAGGATGTCCCTGCCTGATGCCACAAGTATGAAACTGCATGAGAATAAACACGACTTATGGTCTGTGTCTAGCCTGACTAGCACAGTTAGATCTGATGGAAAAGAGGATAAAACAATAGTGGACAAAGCAGCTTTTAGAACGAAGCGGTCCTGTAGCACTTTCTGCAACGATGGAAGCGGTCTGTATCAGCGTCGTCCAATATGGTAGCCGCTAAGTGCAACCACAAGATTGAATCTTAATATTTAAATTGATTTAGTTAAGATTCAAAATTAAATAGCTATCTGTGTCCTAATAGGTGCCAAGTTGTATTCTAGAGAAAGTTCTGTACATTGATGAACTTCTTTGAGGCCCTGGCTCTAGAGAAGGTGACGGAATAAAGGGTCACAGCTGAGATTCTTCAGTGAGACCTACGCAGCACAAAGAAAAGATGTAAGTTTACACTTTTTGATAACCAAAGAAAATAACCCAGAATACCAAAATTCATTTGGAGACTTGACTCTAAGGCATGGTTAGTCTACCCGTATAAATGAATCCCCTAAGCCTGAGAAGAGGAATTGGATGTAGATCAAAGCCATCTTCCCTCTGGGGGAAGCCTTACACGATCATCCCAGGTAGAGGTGGCTTCTCCTTCCCCTGGGTTACCACTGTCACTGTTTGGAGCACTACAGCCATACCCTTCACATAACACCAGGGCAAACAATTTCCTCAGCTGCCTTCCTCTAAGATTCTTGAGGACAGGACCTATATCCTATTTGTTTTTTGTGTCCCCAGAGACCCAAATAATATAGGTGATTTATAAATGTTTGTGAAAGGAAACGGAGAAGATAAAGGAAAGGAGTTATAAATGAAAAGGGGAAGGAAAGGGGAAAGGAAGGAAGGAAGGTCTCAGAGGGATTGAGTAAGCTTACTCTGGTATTAAAGACAGAACCTCCAGGTTTCTAGCTGTGTTCATTCTTCTACACCGCATTGGAACTTCCTATTAAAGATTCTAAAAGGAAACAGGACACGACCACAATGTTCCTGTTTCAAGTTATGAAACATCATTTGACCACAACTTTTTTTTTTTTTTTTTTTACCTTCAGTAGCTCAGAAATTTATCTCTAAGAACAGAGAAAACACACATGGTTGGATGATCAGGAAGCTGTGTCTTAAAGGGTCGATGTATCCAAAGTCCCAAGGGATATGGGAGTTGGGGTCATCAGCCCATGAACAATTGAAGTGATGTATCATTGAACTCAAAGCTGGATACACGAATGACAATTAAGAGGTCCAAAGTCTGGAGGACTTAGTGAGGCTGACGAATGAGTCTCATGGTGGTAAAAGAATGAATTGGGGGACAGAGAAGTACAATCACAGGTTTTGGAGCAGGAACAATTCTGAGGATAGCCAGAAAATATGCTACTGCAGCACAAATGTTGTTAAAGTCTCTGAAGTTAATAATTTCAAGGAAAAAAAAATGGGGTTAGAGAAAATTAGATGGAGTACTAGAACATACACTGAAGATGCGTATTGTGGTGGATGACATAAGTTGAAATCACGAGTCAGAGAGCACAGTCGTGGTTTGAGGGACTGAGTGGCAAGGATGACAGAGATGACAAACTTTGGTGTGGAACACACTCTGCATGGATGCCGTAGGTGTACAAACACATGGCAATTTTCTGCAAGGATGGAGGAATAATGAGGTGAAAGTGGCCATGGGGGTCAAGGAGCATGCTGCAGGCCTCCCCTCCCCTCTCCTGTCCCAGGGTCACCTAGGGCACAAGGAATGAACAGATTTGTTCTTTTGATTCCGAGGGGAGTCTGTGGCCCCAGAGAAAGCCAAACTTCAGGTAAGGCAAGAAGTCTGGTGAGTATTCTTGGAGGACATCTGGGTAGGGGAGGAGGAAATGGAAGAAAGCTCAAGTCATGGCTGGAAATGAGAATGGGAAAGATGGATTTGGGGAGCTGGGAGCAGAGAGGTTGGCAGAGTGGAGCACTTGTCGGACTAGGAGGAGATGCTCTGGGTGGCTGGGTTAAATGACGGTGCGTGCGCAGCCTGGAACTCTGGCTGAGTGCAGACTTCTATGGTCGGCAATGGACAGTCATCCAGGGGCCTCTGAGTGGGTGATGAATGTGGCCCAAGCTGATGGTTTCCAAAAAATCACTGTGGGGTGCCGATTGGGATAAAAGAAATAGGAAAGGAATTAGAGTTAGCATCTCCTTGTCTTTCCTGGGACCTGTGAAAACACCATTTGAACTGATACACCCGATTTTTCAAATAAGAGACTATTGACCTGTCGTCCTCGACCTTGGGCTTATAAAGATGTATATATTATTATAAATATACTGGGTGTGGCTTAAGTTGGCATCGATTCAGCTCTTCTGAGTAAAATCAGCATTTTCAACCACCTGAGTGGTTGAGTGCAAAGCATGGGATCATTCAGGATGTGATTCGTCTAACCCGGATAGCTCAACATCTGAATTACGAAGAAAAGCCTGTCGGGTCACTGCAGTCATCACCCAGAACACAACCTTCTACAGGCCCAGTCAGTGCACCACGTGGCCATGGCATCTGCCTTAAAAAGCAAGAGTGCTGGCACAGGTCAATGTCTAGGTGAAACCTTTTATCTTCATCCTGTCACATTATTTGTCATTTCCATACGGGAAACTGACAGCTGTCAGTCAAGCAAGACTTAGCCTGCTGCTGGCAAATCTCAAGGCATACAAAAAAAGAGACTAACGAAAGCCTGTCTTAATTAGGTGATAATTAAACATTCAGCCAGAAACTTCCAATCAATCTGACAGAACACACCCATTCAAAACAAGGTTTTGCAGCAATATTCCAACAGACTGATAAGGTTTTATAAGGTTTTGGCTGTCTGGGAATAAAAACACTTCCAAGTTCTCATCAAGTACCTTGCAGATTCGAGGTGAGGATTAAACAGGAATTTACCTAAAGGGAATCAGGAAACTGGGGCATCCCTGGGGAGTTACATTCCTCTTCTCTTGCAAGGGAAACTGGGTTACAACCAGCTCTGTGAGCAGACTCAGAGGTGGAAAAGGAGCCAGAAAAGTCTCCTCACTTCAGAGAATGAATGGTGCCTGGAGCTCAGAGAGGACGAATCATAATAGGACCAATGCCCTCACTTTGCTTCCCTAATGGCGAGGAGAGGTACACAGGCTAATTACCTGTGTACCTGTGAGCCTCGCCACCTGCATGAGCACTCACTGGCAGAGCTACCGTTCTCATCTCCACGTAGCATCTCCTGAGCTACTGTCCAGACCCCAGGCAATTTGGCTCCCACCGAGACTCCGAAGAGGGCACTTCTGTATCTCAAAAAGCAAGTCGAGGAATACGTGGTGCATCTATTAAAGAGTTTTAAATATTATTAAACTCAAATGGTCCTGTCTAGCAAGTTCATGGCATGCGGAGTTTTTTAAACAAGGAAAGAGCATTTACACGAAGCCTGTATTAGACTAGCTCTCTGCTTAATTGATATAATTAAATATTGAATTGACCTAGAGTGCTGAATATTATTTTCTGGTGGGAACTGTGCCACCAAATACCTAGAAGTCTTTTCTTGCTTCCCTGCTGTAATGGATCAAATTATGTTTTAGTTCCTAAGGCCTCGTTTGACCTAAAACTATTCTGATGCTGAAATCCTTTCCCAGGTATCTCTCCAGTTACCTGTGATCTGAGCCCTAATCAGACTATCACTTCATGGGGGCAGCCCGGGTGGGACTGAATGGTGACGATGTGCCACTTTGGGAAGAAGTTCTTAAATTCTATTTCTAGCGTGTATTTTGTAGCTGTCACCAATCTCCATACACACACACACACAAACTCACACGCACACACTTATACACACACACACACACACACACACACACATACACAGCAGACTGAGGCATTATCTAGAGCGTTGGTATTAATTCTTAGGAATTTTACCACAATTTAGACATTTTCTCTTTTCTAATAAACTCTAAAAGTGACAAGAAGCAAATTATAAAGAAGAAAACTAAAATTTCTGATGAGCTGTGGGTTGAGAACATCAAGATAGGGGACTCATTAGAGTAAAAGTTTCCCACATGATTCAGATGGGGAGGTTTCTATAGAAAGATTTACAAAGTTTTAACAATTTCCACCAATATCGCAAAAGGTTGCTTAATTCCATCTTCCCTCTGAATATTAAGTTTTTCAGCTTTTTCTCCTTTGTTTCCTCTGAGATAAGAGCCTAATGTCCAAGTGTTTAATTTTCCATTCCCAAACAAAAGCAACCACAACACTTTCAGTCGACTTCAAAAGCTTTTATGCCCTTGTTGTGAGTTGGTGTGTTTTTCTCTGTTCATACGATTGAAATCACTTTGTGAGAGCTGAGAAAACTTGCTCTGAATTTTGTAAGAGGTTCGGCATGTCCAGCAAGAAAACTTGTCCATGCAGAACAGGAATACGTGCCTTGTGCTTCTGTCTTCTAAGAAAAGAGTTTATTGCCAGCCGAAGTAAAGTCTCTTGTTGCCAGGATATTTTCACTCTCCAAGGACAGTGAGAGTTTTCTACTTCTGAATCTAATATCTTGTACCCAAATAAAGTATTTCTACCCAGAGGACCACTCCTTTTGCGGACTGCCTGTCCATCCCTTCCTTACACCTCAATTATTTTGTGGTTCTGAAGTTCAGTATTCCTGTATTTGAAAGGCCTCTCCAAAGAGCAATCCATTGGACTGTGTGGAGAGGTTTGGGATCAAAGTTCACATAGCTTGAGTATTTTCTAGGGAGTCTTCAAAATGTCTTCCACTCCCCATGCTAAATAATAACTCATCTGTAGGGGAAGTGACATACCTAACTGCAGCCCTGATAAATAAGGAGGTGTTTCTGAGGTTTAATGTTTGTAATGGTCATTCACCTCTTGGATCTCTGATCCGTTCTCCATCCTTCCCTGTTCTGCTCTGTGGAGAGCTAATCTCTGCATGTTACATTTCCCAAGCTCCCTTGCTCATCAGCTTCCATTAAGGTTGGGTCAGTAGGTATCACTGCTGGAAACTGGAGGTTTGGAGGAGAGGAGAAGTGCCCCTCACTGTGCCTGAGGTGGTGCCTTCAGTGGCTCCCTTCATGGTCCCAGCTCCCACCAGTCATTCTTCATGGTTTCAACTCCTACATGTTGACCATCTGGACACCCCCCCCCCCATCTCCTTCCTTGACCATAAGACTAGCAGCAGCTTGCCTGTTCTCAGCTCTTCCAACCACTCTATAGCAAATTCCCTTCATAAAATTTCCTCTGTTGAAATACCTGGCTTAGGCTTTCTTTGAATTCTCACTGGATCCTCACCGATAGTTTTATTCATTCCAAAATTTTAAAACGTTTGAAGATTGATAATTTAGAAAACAGGTAGAGGTGAAATTCTCATAATAAAATAGAAATCAGTGCCACACAAACACATATAGAGCAATATGTACCTGTGAAGCAGGTATGAGCAAACGACTCCATAAGAGAACCCAGTAACGAGCATGGGCTCACCACCTTTACTTAGAAGCGAGGAGCCCAAGGCTGGGAATGCCCAGGCACATATGGGGCTAGTAGCAATGCCACTATGAGAAGCCAGACCTCCTCTAGCTTTAGCTGATAGGTCGCTGTCTATCAAAAGTGTGAGCACATAGAGAGCACGATGGAGAATTCAGATAATTTTCCTGCTAACACGGGCATTACAGCCTTCACTGTTGTCATGGTTCCATTGGTGGCCAAAGGCTACTAATTAACTTTACCAGCTAGAGTGATCCAAAGCCAGTGGTGAAGTGCAACCAGTATATATTCAGAGAACCTATTTCCTAGGAATAAAAATGTTTCTTTTTCTCTCTCTGCTAAAATTAATATCATATTTGGAATAGAGGAAGGTACAAAACTCATTGCCTTAATTTTTTCCTAAGAATTTTTTAGTGCAGCTCTAAGTTCATAGCAGAATTGGGAGGAAGGTAGAGAGAGTTTCCATGTACCGTATGCCCCCAAACATCCACCTCTTCTCCCACGATCAACATCCCTCACTAAAGGGTACATTTGTTACCAACTTTATTACCAAGGATGAAACTACATTGACATATCATAAACACCCACAGTCTGTGGGCTTTGCCTTAGGGTTTTACTCTTGGCATAAGCTATTCTACGGGTTTGGACAAATGCATAATGGCAGTTATCCATCATTATGGTACCATGCAGAGTATTTTCACTGCCCTAAAAATCCCATGTTCTGCCTATTCATCCCTAGCTCTCCAACCTTCGATTCTTGGCAACCACTGATCATTTTACTGTCTCCATAGTTTTTTGTCTTTTCAAGAATGTCATATGGTAGGAATCATACATTATGTAACCTTTTCATATTGGTTTCTTTTACTTAGTGACATGCATTTAAGTTTCCTCCATATCTTTTCATGGCTTGATAGCATTTTTTTTTTTTTTTTTTTTTTTTTTTAGCGCTAAGTAATATTCTATTTTCTGATTATACCACCATTTACCCATTCACTTCCTCAAGTGCATCTCGGTTGCTTCAAAGTTTAGGTAGTTGTGAATAAAGCTGCTATAAACACTGATGTTAAAATTTTTGCATGGACCTAAGTTTTCACCTCCTCTGGGTAAATCTGAAGTAACACAATTGCTGGACTGTGTGGTGAATGTGTTTAGTTCTGTAAGAAACCACGAACTGTTCCAAAGTGGCTGTACCCTTTTGCATCCCCGTCAGCTATATGTGAGAGGTCCTGTTGCTCTGCATCCTTGTCAACATTTGTTGCTGTCAGTGTTCCAGAATTTGGCCATTCTAATAGGTGTACAGTAGTATCTTGTTGTTTTAATTTGCATTTCTCTGATAACATGGGATGTGGAGGGATTTTTTAATGCTATTTGCCATTCGTATTGACTTAATTTTTTTTTTTAATTAATTGCAGTAAAATACACTTAACATGAAATTTACCATCCTAACCATTTTTAAGACTGCAGTTCACTAGTTTTTAAATACATTCACATTTTCATGCCACACATCCCTAGAACTCTTTTTATCTTGCAAAACCGAAACTCTTTCCCCATTCAACAACAATTCTCCATTTTCTCTTACCTTGGCAACCACCATTCTACTACTTTCTGTCTTTATTAATTTGACCACTCTATCAAAATGTCCTCAAGTTTCATCCATGTTATAGCATGCATCAGAATTTCCTTCCTTTAGAAGACTGGATAATATTCCATGTGTGTATACACATTTTGTTTATCCATTCATCTGTCAATGGACATTTGGGTTGCTTCCAGCTCTTGGCTATTGTGAATAATGCTGCTGTAAACACAGGTATCTCCTTGAGACCCTGCTTTCAATTCTTTTTTGGACATATATTCAGAATTGAAAGCACTGAATCATATTTTTTAAAGTTTGTATTTTATTTTTAATTTTTTGAGGAACCTTCTTACTGTTTCCCAGAGCAGATGTACAATTTTGCATTTCCACAAACAGGGGAGAAGGGATGCAATTTCTTCATGTTCTTGTCAACACTTGTTATTTTCTGATTTGTAGTCATCCCAAATGGATGTGCAGGGACATCTCATTATGGTCTTGATTTGCATTTTCCTAATGATTAGTGATGTCGAGCATCTTTTTAAATGATATTTGGCTATTTGTATATCTTTTTTGGGAGAATGTCTATTTAAATCCTTTGCCCATTTTTGAATAAGTTATTCATGCGTGCGTGTGTGTGTGGTTATTATAGTTGTTGTTGATTTGCAAGAATTCTGCTCTTTTTTGTATTCTGGATATTAATACTATATCAGATAAATATTTGAAAATATTTTTTCCATTATGTATGTTGCCTTTTCACTCTGTTGATATTGTCCTTTGATATACAGAAGTTTTTAAGTTTTCATATAATTCAATTTATTGATTTTTCTTTGTTACCTGTGCTTTTGGTGTGACTTTCTAAGAAATTATTGCTGAATCCAATGTCAGAAAGTTTTTCCACATCTTTTTTTCTAAGAGTGTTATAACGTTAGCTCTTAAATGTAGGTCTTTGATCCATTTTTGTGTTCATTTTTGTTTGTGAGGTAAGGTAAGGGTCCAATTTCATTTGTTTGTTTGTTCATTTGTTTGTGGATATCTGCTTTTCCCAGCACCATTAGTTGAAAAGACTTTCCCTAATGAATCATCTTGGCACTCTTGTCAAAAACCCGTTTGAGCCTATAATATGTGTGAGTTTATCTGTGTGCCTCTGTTTCATTGCATTGATCTCTATGTATGTCTTTATATCAGTACCACACTGTTTTGATTACTCTAGCTTTGTAATAAGTTTTTAAATCAACAAGTGTGAAAAATCTAACTGTTCTCCTTCATAAGATTGTTTTGGAGTCCCTTGAGATTCCATATGAATTTTAGGATGGATTTTTCTATTTCACCAAGAAACACCATTGGATTCTGTCTTAATTCTAACAATTTTGAAATACTGCTTGAGGCCTGGTTTTAATCCACCACTTTCAGAAGCCTCCCATGACTTTCCAACCTCCTAAAATTATGATAATGTTTCATTAAGTATTTCATTCTAGCTGTCACACAGGCAAATCAATGACTTAATACAAAACTGTCTCTCTGGCTCAGATCATAGTCTGAGGTGGATTGAGTAACTTTATAGAGCTCCACTTCTCCAAGTAGTGAGTCAAGAATTCAGGGTGCTTCTATTTCATAGCTATGCCATTAGTAACACACGGTCTCTAAGTTTGCCCCATCAGAGGAAGAGCAAGATGGAAGAGGCATACTAGTCATTAGCAACCTCCACCTGAAAGATACATACAAAACTCTATGCACATTTTATGGAATGGAGCTAGCGCAAGTGGCTTGGCCCAGTAACCAAGGGAGGCTGAGAAATGTGTAGGAGTGTTTCATTTGGTAAACACTGTCTCTGACACAAGCACAGACTGTGGTACCTTTAATTGGATACTTTGTATGCTTTTGAAAGACATCTCTTGTATTATTGGCTTGTCTTCCTATTTAATTTTGTGTCTGTCATGGCTCCCAGTTCTACTGTAAGTACTTTGAGAATAGAAACAATATGTCACGCATCTTAGTGTCTCCCTTCACATCCAGCAAAATGTCTCTCCTATAATTGGTTCATTTAACATTCAGTCAATAAATACTTATTGAGTTCCCATAACGTGCAGTTTTAAGCACTGTGATACCTTGGTGTGAAAAACACACTAAGTTCTCCATACTGAATTTACAAAATCGATTAAATAGTCACACAAATAACTGTAAAACGTACCCATGTTGAATGTTAGAAAGTAAAAACACATTATGTTAAAAAAATATTCTTATAACTGAATTTTAAGACACTGATGTTGTTGAATCAACTAAAAAAATAATAATTTTGTGTAGATTGTGGGAAACCTTACCCCATGAAGATTCTAAGAGGTAGAGAGCAGTGGAAGGGGCGAAGGCGAATACCGTGGTGCCAGGCAATTAGCAGGTGCTTCCAAACTCCCTGGAGGAGTGAGGTTTTCACGTAGCGTTCCCCAGCCTCCTGTACTGTGCCCGGAATGATAGGTGACATGTCAGGAGTAATAAAGAAAAATGGCAATGTAACTACAAACGGAAGAAACACGTCTTTGGTGCATTTCCATCCTGTCAGCAGTTTTCTGTCAGACTAATGGGATCATATGAATAATTTTGTTTTCTCTAATAGGAACCAAAAAAATATGTAATCTCATCAGGCTTTTATAGCATTCTATGAAAAAAAAAAAGTGAATACTGACACGATGAAAAGAAAAGATAAGCAATAAAAATACAAGTAAAGTGGAATGTTTGTGGACATGATTATTTTAGATATTCATATGGCATCTGTGATAAGAACGTTGTTTCTGCCTGCTCTTCTGTACTTGATGAACTATGGATAGTTATCCGAGAATGGCAGGCATCTTTGTCTTCCGATGTTTTTATATTGGGAAAGGAATGTGTCTCCTTGACTTACACGTGTTGCTTTATTTATTTATTTCGCTCAGTCATGTATTTGTGAGCTTTCAGTCTGCTCCCATGGCATAATCCAAATGACTTGGACAATTTATAATTGTCAACGTTGGAGATGAGAACAGAAAGGGACCCTGCAGCCCTTAAAAACATAGCAATTCAAGCTCTGAAATCGTCATTTAAAATTATTTCAGCCAAGTGTCCTCCTTTTTTTTTTCCAAAATTGTTTGTGAAATTTTATCTGGCTTTGGCCTATGGTATTAGACATGCTATTCATAAGCTGAGTTGAAATCCAAAACTGGATCAACCATAATTCATATACTACAGTCGATGCATATAATAAGCATTTAATAAACACTGGTCAAAATTAAGTCAGTTGAATGGAACTGAACTGAACTGAAAAATTGAAGATTTGTGTAGTGCAGCAAATCCGAACATTCTGTTAGAAATGGACAATCCCATCGTGTGCCGGGCAGCGACATGCCCTGCCCTCGCATCACAGAGTGTAGGTGTACAAGTTACCGCGTGCTTAACTGGGCACATATTCAAGCACCAAAAGGTTATTTTTGTTGCATAATGTCATTGTGAGTTTCCTGTGTTTGTAACTCAAAAAATATGAGCCTTCACAAACCAAGGAGAAAGGGATGAATTATTGAACAATGGTGTTGAGAAAATTGGCTCACTATCTGGGGGGAAAAAAAATCCTCAAGTTAGATTTTCACCTCAGACCGAACAATGAAATTAATTCCAGCTGCTGTTAAATAGTGAAATGTAAAGAGAAGAATCATCAAAACTGCAGGAGCATCTTTGGATTGGGGTTGGTGGGAGGAGCTGGGTAAGGAACAGAGGCACTCTAAGTTTACTGCGTTCTTCTCCATTGCCTTTTAAAAAACAATAAGCAACAGCCATGTATAATTTTCCAAAGGAGAAGAAAACGTAGGTGAATATTTTATTGACCTTGGGAGTATTAAAAGACTTTTAAAACCTAAAAGCGATGAAAGTAATACCAAGAAAAAAAATCAATAAATTTGCCCCAACTTCTGTGTCAATAAAAGCATCAAAATGTAAAAGATGCATGAAAAACTGGGGAGATGCTTGGAACAAATATGACAAAGCATTAATAGTGTTGGTTTATAAAGAACAACTCAAACTTTTTTAAAAATGCACCCTTAAATTAGAAAAAGTATAAAATAGATGTTGCGTAGAATATAATAAAAAACTGATAAAGTGATAAGTAAACATACAATTGTCGTACCAGAATGTTTATCATACTCATAATATCCAAAAATTCAGGACTTACCTCAATGTGTAATAAAATGTTAAGTGGACTATTGTTTGAAGAATATATACAATGGTGTGGAGATATTCTAATTATGTAAGCGTAAAAAGGGCTTCTAACCAAAAACAAAAAACATTTAATGTAGTAAAACATATGTGCTTATGTGTTTATGTGCACATGCATGCAAGAAAATGTTTAGAAGGAAGTATATCAAAAATATTAGCAGTGCTCCTCTTGCTTGTGAGATTATTGCCATTTTATTGTCTTTCTATGTTGTTCCTTCTGTTTTTCCACCAAAAGCACATATTATTTTATAATTAGAAAAAAATAAAAGAAACATTTATTTAACCCTGGGTCTTCTTTTCTTACCAAAAAATTCTATATATTAAGTTTAATATTTTTAACTAGATAACATACTGTGGAAACTTTGAATGAAAGAGCATAAACATGATTTCTGTGCATCTAACGCTCATGGATTTCTGGTTCAACACAGAGAATAAAGACAGCGAACTAATTTAATTTTAGCCTGAACCATTTAATATGTAGGCCCACTCTCTCTTCTCATTGTCATCTCCTCTCCTGCAGGTTTGCTTTTTTTTTTTTTTTTTTTTTTAAGCAAAGTGCTAGCTAATATGGGACACTTTGAGAGCATAAATTGAACTTTTTGAAATAGATCGTGTCTGTTTTTTCACATTCTTTGGAAATTTTTAAATGGAATAGGTGGAACAAATAGCTGAGAGTTTGGCCTTTAGGGATAAGTTCTGTTACATTTTTCTTTATCAGAGATATAAAGTTAGATCCACATTATAAATTTTTTCTCATCGTTTGGACAAGTTCTTCGCCATTAATTGAATTCATTCTACTCCGAGGATAAAACATCTATATCATTCCCAAATAAATACAAGTCATCCTTGTGCCTTCAGTCAGTTCATGTCTTTCTTTAACAGTTTCATTTCTTGCCTTCCTGGTCCCTCTACACTATCATCATCTTCTAGTGTGATTTGTTTTTTGTCTGTTTGTTTTGGGGAGGGACTTGGGAAGAGTGTTTGTTTTTTAAGTAGAGAAGAAATATGGTTGGAAAGGTTAAAGAAACAGACTTAAAGATACAAAACTGATAGAAGTCATTATATTCCATACTAGTATTTATAAAAAGCAGTCAGCCTTTTAATCTGGGTTGGGCCCATGCTTGAATAAATGGCTTTCCCTATGTAATGCCTCAAATGTGATTATTACTCAATGATTGTTTGCAGTAATCATTTTCCAGATACCCTTCTTGCAAATGTAAATACTCCCGAAAATGGACTAAAATTAATTACTAAAACTTTGGCATGCATAACTTATAAAATCTCTCTCTACTCACATAGGAGATGAGTTTTCTTTAGTATTTCAGTTTTTATCAGCAAAAACCCATGGACACAGAACTAAAGATTCTATGAGGGAAGGGTGGGGCAACAAAGGACAAACCTTACAAACTTTATAACATGCTGCTGGGTAAGCCCCACACATACCCTGGCAATATGCCCAGGGCACTCATACTCGCTGATGTCAGCATTGTCAGAAGGTGGGACGGGAAGAGCCAGTTCAGGGTGACAGCTGTAGGAGATGCAGTAGTCGCCCCTGCTGCCCACTGCCTCTGTACCATGAGTGCCAGGATTCATCCGTGGAGGTTTGGGCATCTGTAGAGCAGCCAGATATTAGCCTCAGATTAGCGTCTTTATCAGAATAGGAAGGGAATGACAGTGAGACCACTAATGAAAAAGTCATACTTTGACAGCCCTGGCCTTTTCTCTACTAAAACAATAAAATGTGAACTGCAGAACGTGATCCACTAACAGAAAACAAGACCACCTCTAACAGTGTTATTGGTAAACAGTGGGTGTTTTCCCACCTTAGGTCTTGAGGAAAGCTCTCGGCAAACCTAGAGAAAGGGATAAGGTTTCCCCATTGGGAAGGATGACCGCACGCTCATGTAATGATGTTCATCCATCTCTGACACCCTTACCCAAGCCATGCACTAGAGCAGAACAATATACCTTGTCCGAGGACAGGTAATGAAACATAATGACATCTTTTCCTACTCCATTTCAGCTCCTTCACATTGGCTGCTAATAAAGATGCATGGCTTCTAGGTTTCCATCTGTTTCTCAAAAGTAAACACTGCATTGTGTTTTCCCTTTTGGTTCACTCTCAGCCTTGAAGAAGATGTCCTGGGAAAGATGAGCCAACCTTGAGCTAACTTCTAACTGCTTTCATGAGGCTGGATGTCAACACTTCTGATAGTATTTCCTGATCTCTTGTTTCCAAATAACATAGTTGTTTATTTTAAAAGTACAAAGGAACTATAGTAATCTTGCTAGCAAGCCAACAGAATCGAGCCTTGTTCACAGAGTGCCCTTGGATTCCAGTGTGTGTGATTTAACTTCAGGTTGTTTATTTTCTGTTTAGTCCAGGAGACTCCGGAGGGTGGGTCAAGGATCTGAATGCAAGGGTTGAAAAGAACTTGGAGAAGTTTTGATTTGGGAACCCACGCACAAATTAGAAATTATTATCTACTTTACAATACTATTATCTTGAGTGTTTACAAGGATGAGCCTTTGAATGTAATCATTCTCTAAGGCTTTCATGCCATAACGATTTAGCATTGATGTTTTGGGGGACTTCAAAACTAAACAATAGTACTAACACCTAATGTTGCCAAAGCAAATAGCATAGGTATATTGGCCTTCTGTTCCTTCTGCTCAGAAGCTGTTGAGTCAAATCAACTGAACTTCTACTAAGAACCTCAAACAGGGGAACTTAGAAGACACAGTTGACTCTCAGTAATTTCCCCCTTCCTCTGGCATGGAAGCAGCATTTATGGGAAGAATTTTTACGTGAATAATTTTTAAGCCAATATAATTCACTTGCATGTGATACTGGAAGAGGATCCAGACTTCGGGCTTATTTGGCTGTGACAACAAGGCCATTGTGCAGACAATGACAGTAAAGGAGTAGCTAAGCTGAAGAGAGAGCAGCTCTAGGGCCCGCCATGTGCAAGGAGCAGGGGTGAGCAAAGGACGCTGGTTGGAGCCCACGGTCAGTACAGAGGTAAAAAGATGTCTTCATCTCTAACAGCATGGGCAGGTGTCCCATCTTTAGAAACAGAAGGTTGCCAATAGGAATAGCTTTTCAGCTTTTCCCATAGGAGAACAAATATTTAGGGCTCTCCAAAGCCACCAAAGTCACAGAATCTGCTTCCGAGAGGCAGGATGGACACATCCTCCACAGGCAAAGGTAGTATGTTGTTCCCAATTTTCCTCATAGTTAAAAATTCACAAAAATGTTCAGAGTTAAAGAGACCATAGATAACTGAAGACACAAAACTAAGGTCCAGTGGTTGCTCAAAGACCTCCGAATGAGCCTCCTTTGTAACACACGCCCTCCGTTCGGTTCATTAAGAACAAGCTTCCTTTATCTAAGGAATGTTTTATAATCATTTAAAGATTTTCTTATTTTTGTCAAGACTTTTGGGGCCATTCGTAATACATATAAACTCTTGTAAGTGTGTTGGTATTACAGAAAATACATGCCCGTGTGTGTGTGTGTGTAGAGACACACACAAAAAGACAAGTTTATTAGCCTCTGTCCTATTACAGAGAGCGTTCATAAGAAGAGCATAGAAACCTGTCATATATCACTTGTCTTGCCCATTTTATTTCTGCTTCTTAAAACCCGCCTCTCTGTAGATACTAGAAAAGAAGAACGAAGTTCCTTATGATCAGACACCTATGAGATTTACAATGAGTTTTTTGTTGTTATTGAATTATAACCAGTAAGGCAAAGGCATTAATGCTGCGTGATGCAATCGCTTAATCCTTAGTGCCTACTTTCCTTGTCTATAAAGAAAGGATAATAATAGCTCCTAACCTACCCCAGAGAGTTGTTGTGAAGATCAAATGAGATACTACAGAGAAAAGGCTTGGGATGGTGCCTGACACATACTAAACTCTTGAAACATTGTAATATTATTAATGTGCAATGCCATAAATTACACAAGAGATGAATTATCAATGAATCCGGTAAGAATTAAAGCCAAATTAATAAATATGCATTATGTACTATATAGACTTACTACTCTAGAAAATCCATGTTTGTTAGAGGACCTCAGTTCATACTCCAGTAAATGTTTATTAGTTAACCGAGTGGACCATGGAAAATTAGGGTTAGCCTATTATTCTGTTTTCACTAGGCTGGAACTAGGAAAATTTAGGCAGGAAGAATGCAATCATTCAAATTGGGACCTGTCCAGACATGAGGTTAAAGATATCTATTTATAAATTGTGACTTCAGTAATTAAGGTACAC
Organism: Rousettus aegyptiacus; assembly: GCF_014176215.1. NCBI lineage: Eukaryota > Metazoa > Chordata > Mammalia > Chiroptera > Pteropodidae > Rousettus > Rousettus aegyptiacus. The sequence continues at coordinate 81,469,047 of NW_023416287.1, forward strand.
ACATAGGCTCATGCATGCTAAAATGACATTTTGTTAATAGACTATCCTGGCAGTTTGGGGTGTTCTTTTAAGCTTTTTAGCAGCAACAAGCTGCTTCCTAGTCAGGAATCTTAAAATAACTATGTCATTACATAAACATTCTACATCCACCTTATGCCAACCCATGTTCTGTTTCTTTTGGAAGAGAATGAAATAAGATGAATAGACATGACCCAGGAGCCTGTGTTATAGAACATTAATGTTCTTTAAGATGGTGGATGTTCTAAAAATTGTGAAAAAGGACCAGTGTTAAAGGTATGGCTGACCTTTGCAAGATTATTTTATTACAAAGGCTCTTTGGTTTTACAAGCTGACATGCCAAAGTCAACATAAATAATGTGCTAGGGGAATATTGCCACAGAGGTAAGAGCATAAACTTATGTAGCTTTCTCAGCATGGCCAACAGGGCCCTGGGGAGGAGACCTGGGAACTCTGAGATGGTCCACACAGCTAAACAAATAGCAAATATGGCCTGGCCAACAATTCAAAGAGCACTAGATTTATTATCTTCAAAATTAAACTGCATCGGGAACAAATCAGATGTAGTGCCACTCCACATAGGCAGACATGGTGTCTAGGCAACTTGAGTCTCTAAGCAAAGCTTCTGCATTAGTGGAACTCAAGTAGCAATGAGCCAGGTCAGACTGATGGTTGGAACCAAGTCAAATAGGCCCCAGAGGGAGAAATCAGACGTTTTAGTGGATAAGAGGAGGCCCAGCAAATGGGGAGCCAGCACTGAAAGAGACAGAGAAAGAGAAAAATATGTGAGGATGGTTGAGGCAGTCAGCATGGAAGAAACTTGGCAGAACATGATTTATAGCCAGCTAGATGCACTGGAGGATGACTGACTCTGATATCTAGATAAGATTTAGTTGCAAAGAGCAAGCCAAGAGACCGGGAGTTAGAACTGAAACCAACAGGCAGACTAACCAGATGCTGAGCCGCTGGAGTAATCCCTCCAGAAAGTAGGGCTCTATTGGCGGAAGCAAACTTGCTTAATATTCTTAATAATTAGCCCCCAAAGATGGCGCCTAGTGAGCAAAAGCCTTACAACACTGAATTTGGTTTGGCCCTGTGACTCACTTTGACCAACAGGGTTTGTCAGAAGTGACACTCTGCATCTTTGAAGCAGTGCTTTAAGAGATTTGCAGCTTTTACTCCTGCCTTTTGGAATGCTCTCTCTTGGAACTCAGATGCCATGTTGTGAGAAGCCCAAATCTCCTGGAGAGGCCACACAGAAGAGAACAGAGTCCCTCTGATCAACAACCCCAGCAAAGCCAGGGCCAACTGCCAGCCATGTAATAAAGCCATCTCAGATGTCCAGCCAAGTCAAGCCCCCACTCACATCACATGGAGCAGAAAGACCACACAGCTGAGCCCAGTCAACTCACAGAATCACGAGAGATAATGAAATGATTATTGTTGTGAGCCACTCAGTTTGGGGACATTTGTTACATAGGAACAGAAACCTGAGTTCGTGAAGTCCAGGGGACATAAAAACAATAAGTAATGGCTACATCAGATGACCCACAAGTGGGTTGGAGGGAAAAACCTCAAACTGTCTCAGTTCGCCCCCACTCCAGTGGCAATGGGATTTTCCATCCACAGCACCTGCATCTCCTCCAGATGCCCCAGGCCTCAGGCTTTGCTCTGTGGGGTTTGCAGCTGTCCTGCCCATTTACAAGGGGTTCTTCCGCGGAGGGGTGTGGCTGGGCTCTCTCTGACGTGGGGTTATGACTGCCTCAAGACCAACGGGGGAAGGGCAGACAGGTGTTGAGGGGATGAGAAAGCACCTAAGCATCTCGAGAAAGTTCTTCCTGCATATGCTTGAGAAAAACGAGTCCTGCATTGAGGGAGCAGGAGGTGGACCGAAGGTAGGAGAGTTGAGATACGAGGCAATGCAAGAGGGAGGACCTCGGACTGGCAGTGGCCTTGGCAATGGAGAGCACCTTTTCGATGCGGCAGGTTGAGTGCGGGAAACACTGAAGAAGATGAAGGGGAGGAAAGAGAAGGTTAAGGATGACTTTCAGGATTTAGCTTGGGTGGCGATGAATGGTAACGTCATGTTCGAAAATAAGAAACAACCTCGTAAGGAAGAAAATAGTTTGGAATTCTGGAGACAGAGCCAGACTGCATTGGAAAGAAGAATGAATGTCATTTAAAGAGATGGAGGTTTGAACCACTGGTTCAAAAGTGAGGACATGAAAGGAACGGGATGGGTGTGGCGTGCTATATACTGCATACCGAGAAAGCTACTCTGATAGTCTTCAATCTGTTCCCTTGTTCCAGTACCTGACAGTTGGAGAGGACTAATAAGATCCGGGAGACCTTTCATTAACCTCCCAAATTATGGCCCAACCCAATCTTCTGATTAATGGAAGCAGATCACTCCGACTCCCTAACATGCACACACACACCCCCACACACACACACTTCAGACTCAATGTTTTCTACTGCTTCCATTTTTCTTGTTCTACCTCTAGCAGAAAAGAGAAGAAACTGATCACCATTCTCTACAGAATTTCCCTCTCCTTAGAAATCAAAGTTAATTAACATTTACTGAACCTTTCCTGGACACATGGCGCAGTGCCAAATTCCTAAAGGAAAATGAGAATGTGTGGTATTAAAAACACATCGAAGGAGGAGAAGCAAGCCGGTGTAACAGGTTAGAGCCAAGTTTAACACTTTTTCTTCCCATGGCTGCGAGACTCTGCTCCATCAGTAAACAAGTGCATTCATAACAGAAAGCATCTGCAGGCATAAATACATGGTATTTCAGTTTCTTAAAAATCATATCATGAGTTCAAATGCCGAGACATTTCTAATTACCTCTCTGCAAGTCACAAAAGATTGCGAGTAGTATTTTAAAAATCTTTTTGCACTAACATTTACAAGTCCTGTCCCGTCCCTCACAGGCCACTGCACTTGGGGATGCTATATCTGCAGGTTCACCCCAAGCTACTGCTCCTATCAGCCCTTATTCGACATGTTCATTGATGTCCCTTTGCTATGACACTGTTTGTCAACCCAGGCTGCTATTAGCATGATGGGGTGCCTTAAACAATACAAGAGCATGGTTTGCCCACCCTCAGACTTTATAACTGGAAGGTGGGCCCAATTAATATCTTTGTTGATCTCCCAAGAAGATTCTAAGGTACAACACCATAGGATAGCCTAAATCTCTAGGCCCGGCCCTCAAGCATGACGCCATCCACTTTCTCAAATCTACCCCAGCCACTTTCTAAAATGCTAACCATCAAGACAATGTCTTGAGATGAAGTGTCAACGGATGAGTTATGAAAGAAGAATCAGGGAAAGCCTCAGAAAGTATCTGTCCTGATGGCCTCACTAAGTTCTTAAATCTGAGAGGTATTTTGTTTCTTTGTTTTTTGTTTGTTTGTTTGTTTGTTTTTGACTTAGAAAATGAAAACATTGTGATTGCGCTTTTATCTGCTCTCTTATCTGAGGAGCTCACACAATTGCCACGATTAGCTAATTTCCAGTGAAACTTACATTCTCAAGTCTTAGGACCTAGACAGACGCCTCTGGGGAAGACTGTCCCCCACTGCCTTCTGCTAAATTTTTGCCTTACTACATTGAATGACATCTACACCAAGTTTCTGCCCTATATTTTGAGGCTCTGGATGAATCAGGCCTGGATAGGTGAGATATAAACTCAATCCTAAAGCAGTCAAGCCCCCGTCACTGGCACACAGAATCCTTTTACTTAATCCTGGAGGAAGCAGAGGAAGCACCTGTTAGAGCCAGAATTCTTGGCAGGGGAACCTCAACCATGAAAGGTCCTCTTTCTGCCTCTGTCTCAGGTCCAAATACCAGGCTAGTGAAAATCAAGACCACCTCAGTAACAGGCATTAGAGACCGAAATAAGAGAAGAGAGTGTCTGATGCAAACTTGTCTCTGGAGGCTTCTTCTGTTGTGGAAGTGGCCAAGTATCTTCTGAACCCCTGTAGGCTGAGTTTGTCTTTACTTCACGGTAGGAAAACAGAGTGACTCTTTCAAAGTATCCTTTCTATAAGACATAGATTCATCATTATTCTCTCACCATCATTTTTCTTGAGCACTTCAGTCATGCAAGGTGACAGCAGATGTCCTCAGAGAGAAAACTTGATTTGGCAATCCCAAAGAATTAAGAAATTTGCTTCGGGAAATGTGAAGAGAGACATACAAGTATCAAGAGCTATAATCTGGAAGCCTAAAATGCCGATTTAAATGCTCTGCATGAAATTTAAAAGAAAACCATTGAAAAGGGATAAAATTTTAGTAAATATCAGATCTCTTTCTCTCTCTCTCTCTCCTATTCATGAGTGTATGCATGTACGTATGTGTGTACATGCACACACATATATAATAAACAAATTTTATTCACTCTCATTTTCTAATTAATTGATGAAACTAAAGCGAGGCAGGTAATGTCAAGGTCATATCTAATAACTGGCAGAGATGAAATCCCAACCTAGCTGTGTGCACATCTGTGTCACCTCCTACTTGCAGAATTGTTCATACCTCCTTAGTGATCCTGTTTCTTTCCCCTCCATCAAACTGTTCACTGGCTCCCGTGCCTAAAACAAGAGGACGTAGAGCATAGAGGTTGAGAGAAGGTTCTGTGGCCAGAATGCCTGAGGTCGATCAATGCCCAGCTCCTCCACTTTCTTGCTGTGCTATCTTAGGCAAGTTACTTAATCTCTCCACACTTCCATTTCCTTATCTGTAAAATGGGGATGGAGATAATGCTGTCTGCTTCCTAAGTCATTACAAGACTTAAAGAAGATAATACAGGCAAAACATTGAGAATAGTACCTGGCATTGTAGGCGAAAATAAGCTTTTACTAGGTTGAGCCATGGTGATTTGGGAATTGTCTATTTCTGCAGCATTGCCTAGCCTATCATGACCCATACTGTTCAATAAATGTCAGTTAAATTACTTTTGATTGAATCATTATGCATAAAACTTCGACAGCAAGACTATTGCTGAAGGGGATTAGGGTTTTTTGCTTCTATTGTGTTCCTAAAATCAACCAGCTCTCCTATCAAGGATGATTTTTAGTTGTGTTTAAAGATCAGATTTTTTCTGATGAACACCATTATCTACCAAATATTCACTATTTTATCATTAATGTATCAGCATACCATAGAGCACTTAATCAGCTGAAAAAATAATGTTTTTTCTTATTTCTCTTAGGGATTTTAGCAGCTGATACTAATTGATCCCATTAAGTAAAATAGCCTGTAGTACACACAGATCTTCTATTTTAGACCTTTTAAATAATATTATGCTTCTAGATAAAAGACAATAGAGATATCTGAAGCTAAATAAATAATAAATGTCCAAGGAGTTCATTTTCAATAAATTATGAGAATCCAAAAAGTGAAAGAAAATCTGTCTCGGGGATTTCCATCTGAACTGACAGCCTCATTTTAATTTCCATGAATGTGCCTCACTTAAAAATTTCAACATCCTCAATGAGAAGAGAGACTGCCAACCTCAACTCTGGCTTTCTATTGTTTCCTGGTTGAATTCAGGGAGTTGAAAGCAGAACACTTCCTTTAGCATGCAGTTGGCTGTTGTAGATTTATTCCCCTCAGCTCTTTGAAGGAAGGGAAGTCCAAATGAGAAATTTATCGGATGCTAATCAGGATGAAAAGAGAGACCCACGGCTCTGTCTGCAAAAAGCACTGTGACATGGGTCTACCATTGTGTCTCGTTACAAACCATAGTAAGCCTGCAAAGATATGAAACAATGAAATTTAAAAATTCATATCAGCTACCCACCCATTCATGTCACATAAATACATAATTAACTTCCTAACATGGATATTTTTGGCATTTAAATATGTATATTAATTACTTGATATTCTGCCCATTCCAAGCTGTTTATGTAAATACTGAGTTGAGAGACTTCTTAAAATGCACAGAATTTACTTGGTCATCTACAATAGTAATTGACTAAATACATAATTAGAGTATTTTTAAAACAGGTATTATAAACTTAGTTATCTTTAATGAACTTTTGCATTATTCTAACCTAAGGTGTCAAGTCTTAATTAGAGCTTGAAATTCATGGATCATTGACCAAAGCACCATAATTGGCTTGGGCATATGCACTACTGCAGATCACCGGTGAGCCAACTCCTTAAACAGCTTCTCGAAATGCTATGTTAAAGGAGTGTTGATTCGTCCACTTGGAATACTTCTCACAAAGAATTAACCATTCTAACATCCTTTAAAAAGTAATTTTAATTTATCCCCAATCGATGTGGGAAAACTTCTCTCTACAAATGAATACTGACTAATCAAAGTAGAAGAAATTATAGAAATTTTTTAAAATCATCACTTGAAATCTAATCCCTCATTCTTTTTATAAAAAACAAACAAACAAACAAACACATTGATTCAGACAAGAAACATCAGTGGGTTTCAAAACCACTGGACACAATCTTGTGAGCAGGAAAGGCTAGACACAAGGTGTCACATGATATCCTACAGATTATTTGCTAATTGCAAAGAAGAATAAATGAATCTTTACAGTGGAGGGACCTGACCATCTTATTTTAGCATTACTTTTAGTGGAACCTTCGCAACAATGTTCTGAGATACAATATGAGGTACTGACCAACATCTATGAGGTTTTCTTGTTAACGATCTTTAACCTGCTTCTACTCAAGCCTTTAGACCTAATCTGCAGTTTTTAGGAAACAGAGCAATGTATATAACTTCAAGATGAAACAACCAGACACTTTCAGAATAGGAGGTATATCAAGACATTGGGGTACTCTCTTCAAAATGTCAGCGTAGCGAACTTTAAAAACAAGGGACCGTTACAGATTAAAAGATCTATAAAACCACAGTAAACACAGGCAATGAGTAAATGTTGGATCTTTGTTTGATAGAAACATCTATAGAAGACATTTTGAGGAAAACTGGGGAAATTTAAATTTGGATTGTCTATTTGATTACTTTAGTAATTATTGCTTATTTTCTCAGTTTGTAGGGGAAAGATCAGACTTAGAAAATATTTGCTAAAGTATCTCTCTTCATGAGGACTGCAACTTACTTGAATCATATAGCACACACACAAAGAAAGGTATAAAGCAAATATAGTAAAATATTAACAATTGTATAAGTAGTGAGTATATATGGAGTCATTAAATAATATTTTTTAATTTTTTCTTTGTGAATTTACGGCTTTTTCTGTATGTTTGTATATGTTATATATTATGTGTAATATATATTCTATATGTAAAATTTGGGAGGAAAGAATTCTTGCCTCCAGTTTCACATATTATGTTTCTTACTTTGTCAGTAGTTTTTATAAGTTCTGCTGTGAGGATATTTCCCTAGAGGTGTGTGTATTTAATAGAGTATGATGCGTAGCACTTGTTTACCTACTGCTTGTGTTTATTTAAAGCGTATCGAATCAGAACTTATTTATAGTATTTGGTGCTTCCAGAGATGCATTTCTTATTGCAATTCTAAAAGATCGAATTCATTCATTCTACCTGTATATATTTATTGAACACTTACTAAGTGCCAGGCACCATCCTTGTGTCCCATCTGAGTCTGCATTTGCATTCACTTATCATTATTTCTAGGAGACAAGCATTGTGCTTGGCACCTAATCAACGAGTACTTCAAATGAAAGAGAATGACATGCTCCAATCAAAAAAAAGGGCAGCTGAATAAATAAGAAAATAAAACCCTTACATATGCTGCGTACAAGGGACTCGCTTCGAATTAAAAGACACGCACTCTCTAAAAGTAAAGAGATGAAAAAAGATATTGCATGACGGACCTAGAGGGTATTGTGTTGAATGGAGTAAGTCAGATAAAGACAAATGCCATATGATTTCACATATGTGTGAAATTTAAAGAACAAAATAAACAACCACTACCACCACAACAACAATAAAATAGAAACAAACTCATAGATACAGAGAATATTCTGAGGGCTACCAGGCGGGAGGCGGTTTGAGGAGGAAGGGGGTGTTGTGAAAAGAGCAAAGGGATTAAGAAGTACAAATGGAAAGTTACAAAATAGCCATGGAGATGTAGAGTATAGCATAAGGAATATAGTCAATAATATTGCAATAAATATGTATGGGGCAGAGGGATACTAGATTTATTGGGGTAATTGCTTTGTGAGTTATACAGAAAAACCATGGAAGTTTCATGCAAAATGGATTTTTGGACACTGACATTTTCAATGAATGGATGAATAAGGAGGATTATGAGGTGGATGAGAACAGGAAGCCTGTGAGTTTTCGTCAGCGAATTTCAACAAAAAATGAAGAGCCAGTCAGAAGTCCCGAGAGAAGAGATAGAAAAGCACCAGCTAATGCTCGAAAGAAGAAAGAGGACACGTTAATCAAATGTTACACGGATAAATAGTAACAAACTAATAACTGTCATGAAAGTAAAACTCAAGGAATTAGGAAACTAAAGCAAAAGATTCTGGTTTAGTGTGGGCAACTCAGTACTCAGGTGAAGGACGAGTAAGCGTTTAGCGTAGAAGAAGGAAGTAAGGAGGGAGACAAAGTCTGCAAGCGGAAGGAAGCATGGCCAGTTCTAGGAACAGAAAGGCCAGTGTGGCTGCAACAGAAAGGACAGAGGACAGGAAGATGCTGATTTTGCCGAGGGGTAAAGAAAGACCCACTCACTCGATGCCATTAGGTCATGTTGTCGATGATGCTGATATTTATCTAAAGAGTATTGGATAGTTTTAGATTTGAAAATCATATCTGATTGGCCTTTAAAAAGATCTCTTGGGCTATAATGTGGTGAATGGGTCGGAAGGGACCGAGAGTGGAATCTGGGAGAGCAATTTGGAGGTGATCGTGAAAATCTGGGAAGGAGACAGCATTGGCTTGAATGAGAGCGGTGGCACTGGAGATGGAAAGAAACAGACGGATTCCAAAAATACTCAGGAAGTAACACCGACAAGCCCTGCGATGGATCAGAGAAGAGTGGAGGATGAAAGAGGCATCAACAATGCTCTTGGGGTTCTGCTCTGAGCTACCAAGCAGAGAGCACTGAAGGAGAGATGGGTTCATTTAGGATGATTCCAAGCTGGGTTTTAGATGTGCTGTGTCAAGGGTATCCTCAAGCTACTGATGTCAGCACAAACTCCAATGGCTCATTATCTCATTTTAGACATTCGAAATATGGTTATAGAACAAAGGGAATTATTTTTTATGAAACAAGACTTTACATTTCCAAATGAGGTTTCTACTTTGAGGAACGATGCATTATGCCGACAACCCTGTCATTGTTCAAAACACATCTGGGATTTCTCCACAAAAAGTATGTTTGAAAGCCATTCTGTAGCTTCTGTATTACCAGCCCTGGATTCAAAGGATGCTTTCCAAGTGCTCCCTAAGCTCCTCTGTGTATCTCAAAGCAGAGCTCACTCTACACGTCGCATTGTCTTTTTCCTTTACTATATCACAAGACTCTGAGCTATTTGAGTTTGACCACCCTGAAGGAGGGTACTACATAGCAGTTCCTTGATAAATATTTCTAATTAAGTATAGAAAATTGATGTCATTACTCTGCCGTCATACCAAATATTTATCCAATGTGGTTGTCCAACTTGTTTTCTAAAACAGCCTCTGAAAAACTCGCATCGGTTTCTAAAAGTAACAAAATTAACTCATAAGGGACCAAAAGAGAGGGAAGAAGGAAGGAAGAAAGAGAGGAAGGAGAGAAGGGGGGAGAGAGGGAGGGAGCATGAGGTGGAGAAAAAGGAGAATCCATAGATAGTAAAAGTGAGGCCACCTAACTCTGGCCTCAGGAGCTCCTGTGAAGGATGGAAGCCAGTTTCTAAATACCTCTTAGCTCTAGGATTCTTTGTCTATGTCCAACTCTGCTGCTTTTGCTCTCTGAGTGGCATCTTAGCCCATGTTCATACACTCTGAAGCCCACAGTTGTCCTCTGATTGGCTGGACAACCTGGGCCCCAATCTCACATTCATTCTCATTATTAAGATGACCATAACTTGACCGGCCCAGCCCAATTTGCGGTCTCACATTTTGTTTCCCACACCTCCAAATTCAGTAATGATTCCTCAAAGTGAAGAATCATGTAGAGCTGGAATTATGTACTTTAGGAAGTTCTTTAAGGGTGGAAAGGGGATAGATTAGCAGAGAGAAGAAAAGGAACTCCAGGCAAGGAGAATAGAATGAGCAAAATCATAGGCAAGGAATGACCAGGGGTCACTCGGCCATGATCAGAGTTTGTATAAAAAAGTGGTTGGATTCAAGAGCAGTATTGTAACTTTCAGATCAAAGCTTAGTTTTACTTTTATCTCAATATCCTAGTCAGAGATGAAGAGAAGTTTCAATAAAGAGTTTTGCGAGTATGAAACAATGCTACAACCATGCACTAGAGTACAGTTCCCTCATCAGATATGACAGTGATGGTTAAACTCACACTTTGCATATGCCATTTAAAATGCATCTCATGTATTGGCAAACATAAACATCTGCAAATGAACAAAGGTAACTAAATGAGGAAGAGAATATATGTGCTTCCAGAGACCGCACTCTCTCAGAAGTGGATAGAGAATTAGATTGTGCAGGCAGGAGACATTTGGTTGGGACAAGGTTTCACTGCCAACTCAGCCTCTGCCATGTCATGAGTCACAGAACTGGCAGGCTCTGAGTACACATGCAGTCTTAAGACCCTCTATGCTTGCCAGTTCTACTGAATATATGGTACCCAACGAATGCCCACTTCTCTCGGGAGGATTGTTTTTGAGTAGAATTTTTCCTTTTGGGGGAAAAATGTCATACAAAACTTCCTTTATAGTAGGTCGATAAAATGTTCCCAAAATTCAAAAGGGGAAAAGAGTCTACTACATCCGTGACTAGGATTTTCCTTTATCCAAGATAATTTAGACTGAAGGGGAGTCTGTTGGCTGCCAAGGCTCCCAGGACAGGCTTCTGGCAGCAAGTTCTCTGAGAAAAGCAGCAGATGGCCTCTGGGGAGCATGGGAGTCAGCCAAGATCTTCCTGGAGAATCACTGGTTGGGTGTCCCGATTACTTTGGGCACACAGCCCCCTAAGCTCTAACCACATCCAACCTTCACTTAGAGTTTTAAAGTCTGGTGTGCGTGTTAGTTGTATGCCACAGAAGATGATGGTCTCGCCCACTTAAGAGAAACCAATTCTCCCCGAAGTAAGCCTAGCTCACATGTGGCATTGCAGTGACTCACTTCTCCCAGGCCAAATCTTGAGCCAAATGCTGATACTGTTCCAGTTGATGTCATGGGTAGTTTCAGAGGGTTCACAACTTATTCACCTGCCCTCATCATGTCAAGTTGGCTAATTGGTTCATGCTCAATATTTGCTAACTTGACTAAACTGCCATGACTTTGATTAAATTGGATAACCTTTTCTGGTGGCAGCTTTCTACTTCTGGAGGGAGTTTATAAAAAAAAAAAAATAGAAAGAGGGTTTTGTCTTTACCCATATTAGCTTAAATTCAGGCTAAATCCTATTTTAACCTTGAGTCAACTTACAAACACCCATTCAACACTCATTCTTGTAGGCACCCACTATCCTAGGATGAATCAAAAGCAAATATCACTTTTAAAATGAAGCACGGTCATATAGCTCTCTTTTAAAAAGTCATTGATAGCAGGTACTGATGAGCACTGGTCTTGCTCAACAACCATAATTCAAGATACTGAGTCAGGGAAAGGGCGTACTTTCAAGGAGAAAAAGAGCTCACATATGAAATACTGCACTAGAAAACAAGACAAGGCAGAGTTGGATAGATTGGTTCTAATGCCTCAGCATAGACAAGATGCTATTCTGCAACATGTCCACTATAGCACTTGTATTTCACTTTGGGATTTTGAAGTTTAGTGCAGTTGGTTATCCCTTCAAAAAAAAGCCTTCCACATCCAACCTGCTAAAGAATTCGGATACTTATCAGAGAGGTCAGATGCCATAGAGGAAGTCATTTGTCCATCCCTCAAGACAGGGACTGTTAGTCATCTTAGCTAAGCTCAGAAATACCAAGATGTTCCAATCTGGGCTGTCAGATCATTCATTTTGGAAAGCTTCAGATGTACTGTTCTTTGCTTGATAAATATGAATACACTTTGCATTTTAAGTTTTTATTTTCTTTATTACTCTTCTATTTTTAAAAACATCTTTATACTGAAAGAAAAAAAATTCCATAACAGGGACAGTAAGTAAAGCAGTCCGAGGACCTGATGCCTCTAGCACAGGCCTTGCATGTGCCTGACTCTATGCCTTGGTCATACTGCCCTTGGTCATCCATTGCCCAAGGGCTCATCTCTGGGTGCTAAATCCTCTTCGTCGTTCAGAGCCTCCATCAGATGCCATTTTCAGGAAGACCTTCCAAATCTCTATCTTGAGCAAGTACGATCTCTTCCTAGAACATTCACTAATTCTCTCATAGCATTTAGCACTTTCTCACATATGTAAATATTTACATATATTGACTCCTACTATATATATATATATATATTAATTCCTATTATATATATTATATATATATGTCATACATACCTTAAACATCGTAATATCTCCTGCTGCATTTAATACCTATCATAGTATCTTATAAGTAGTCTACAGTTAGTGAATACTTATTGGAAATATTTACTGCATAGGAAAATGAATTACTTAAGCAATGCAAGGAGACACTCCCAAAGAATTTAACACATATATATAATCAGGACACAAAAATGGGGATAAAATCATGTGTACTATTTAAGAAGATATACACCCTAGATAAAAGTGGTTGATACTTCAAATTGTTGCTCGGTTCATTTGGCTTAGTCTAGCTCTTTGCCAGGCTGGAGGTTTGGCTACAATCACACAAAGAATCAGCATACAAGAATAGAGACTCTATTTAAACATTCTGTCTCAAATTTCTGCTTCTTTAATAACTTCTGTCTTCCTTCTTTCTTTCCCTCCTTCCTTTTTGGAATTGGTGGGTGAGGGGTCATTAAGAAATGGCCTTGTTAAAATAAAAATGGGTATTGGCAATTAGTTGTAGGCAAAGCTCTCTTTCTTCCATGACTTGAAACCCAGTCTTATTGATAAATCTTAAAATGAGAAGATAAGAACAGTAAACTATCAATAAAGCAATGCTGCTCCACCCAAATATTTAAAAAAAATGAATCAAAACAGATATTAATAAGATGGGAGAAAAAGACACAGAAGAATACAATCTACTGGCAGATTAAAGTGAATACTGGTAAAACGCTATGAGTATTAACTGGAATAAGTGTTTCCCTAATGACCAAATTTAGGGTAAATATATCAGCTACCATTTCTTGAGTACCTACTATATAACAAGCAAGTGAAAAGAACTTTTTATATATTATTTCATTTATTCATCACAACACTTCAAAGTCAATATTATTGTTTTGATTTTACAATAGAAGAAATTAAAGCACACAGAGTTTCAAAAACTTGCCTAAGCTAACATAACAAGAATGTATCAAAGCCGTTGTAACTCACCACCTTCTTCAGGAAAAGCAAATCATAGGATTCTCCACTTTTTCAACACTCACACACTATCTCAGCTACATCTCACCCCAACTTTCTTCTTAATTAGGCCCCACTTCAAAGGACTGACTTGTAGGGCTATAGCTGAGAAGGCCCAAGAGCTGCTGTAAATAATATCTAAAGTAAATTACCCACATCAAGGTATCCCATTGTTGACTATTGTGTTAATTAATATTCTTCATTCCACTTATCTTTCCTACTATCACAAAGCTGCTCTTATGCTGCACAAAGAGAATAATGCAATCAAGGTGTACATTTGCCATCTAAATTCATCTAAATATAAAGATCCTCCTCATACTCAAGAATGCTTTGAAAAAATATGACCACGTCTTTCTTCCTTCCCCTATCGACCTCCCTCAAATTGCCCCTCTCTGTGTCCCATCCCACTGGAAAAAGACCACAACATTTGGCCCTGGCTAACCCTGGGAACCAGGAGGCTCAGTTGATCTAGGAGAAATACACTTGAGTTTGTAGCCTAAAAAGGGATGCATCTGGAAAAGCTTCTGCTAAGCATCAAAGTTCACACTTTTATCTCTCAAAACTGTTTTGATCTCTCATTCACTGCACCAGATGCCTTGACTATAGCCTGTAAATACATTCCAAATCTGGTTATTGGGTGAAACCCCTAAGTAAGCACACAAAAGGCTAGTAGAATCAACAGCCCCACCACACCCAGGATGCTCCCTGATGCCTGCTGGAGCAAGGGAGGGAGGATTTTCATGGGCAGGAGCCATCAATCAGTTAAGCATCTGTGAACTGTAGTCTCCACAACCCAGGGCCCTGAAAAGGACACCATGGCATTTAAATTTTTGCATTTTGACCCACACTATTTGCAATAATCTGTGTCATTCAACAATATGTCAAGAGCATATTTTCCTGCTAGGCGTATGGTCATGGTAGCTCTTTATGTGATCCAAATAAAGTTCTAAATATAATATTACAACAGCAAAGTCAGCGATGGAAAAGGTGGTACATCTCAGGGTGCTCAAGGTTGCTTCTCATTGTAAGAAGTAAGATTTACTACAACTTTGGAGGCCGAGGATTAATAGAATGAATCACCTTATTTCCCCTAAAGGTTTGCCCCAGTGTGTGATTTGTGCTTGCTAAGGTGATACAATGATGAACAATCCCTTTTATTAATGTAGCTAAAAATGGAACGTGTGGTAAGAACTTACATAACCTGAAATGACACATGGCAACTGAAGGCTACATCTCCCATGAGCTCTTGCACCTGAAATTAAGTTGGCATCTAATGAAAAATGTAAACTTGAGAGCTTTTATGCTACTACCTGCACTGTGCCTTTATCTAAGTTAGATCTGTTATCTTCAGTAGTATAAGAAAAATATTATAAGCACACAAATTGCAACCAGCTAATATTAGATCAACATTTTTAAGATAGATCTTTCCAAATTATTCTTTAATGCAAGTGCTAATGTTATCGGTCATTATTAGACATAATAATAACAATTAATTATAAGACGTCTATCATTCTGAAGGCCCACATTTTATATATTAATGTCACTAATTGAAAAATTTTAAACAAATGTTATGTTGTGAGATATTATTGCTTTATTTCCCTTAGACCAAAAAGTTGCAAAAAGCAAAGTAAGGTGAAATTGCTTGGGTATCATAAAAAGTTATAGGCTTGATTATAAGGCTGAGATTATATATACACATATGCACACTAAGTCTATTTCAGTTACACCTTTGCTCACTTACAGACTAAGATGTTTTTAATTTTGAAATCTCTGAATGTGTTGTTTCACTTGTCTGTATTCCCATGACATTTTAAAAAAGATGTTTTCAAAGCCTATGTCTAGTCAAATGATTTATTTTGAATTACATAGTTTCTGGTTGTGATGTAATCGCTTGATTGAATCTGACTATTGATTTTCAAAATAACCACTTGCTAAATTAAAACTTTAAATTTCACAACAAATTTATATGTCTAGGCCAAAGGTTGTACCTGCAGTCTATAGCTATGTTTTGCTTGTTTAGCACAATAGGTTTCTAATTTTTTTTTAAGTCTATTGGTTGCTAACATTTTTTTTAAAGCAATTTTCAGCTTTTAAATTCTAATTTCTTGACTTCTTTGAAAAAAAAATTTATCATCTGACAACCCTGGACCTACAGGTAGGAGCTGGGTAGTAGGTGCCTGCTTTGGATGGAATACAGACCTTCAAATCCTTGCAGTCCCTGTCCAGCCTGTTCGCCAACATGTATCTCCTGCCTGGTCTCTGCAGACGGTTCTGTTTGCAGGCCTAGGTGTAGACCCCAGAGTCAGGGGTCAAGGGCCCTGCAGTGGGAGGCTCTCTCACAGCCAAGAGACATGCATGTGCCCTGTGTGGAGACAACTGGCCCCTCTCCAGGTTCTTGTTCTCTCTCTTTCTCTTCCTCTCTCTCAACCCAGGTTCTTGACCTAGTCCCAGTTTTCCCTGAGACCGCCATGTTTCTCTGGGGACTGAACACAGTCCAAAGAATTATTTCACCAAGCCACTCAGCCCTGTTAGTGCCTCATAGAGGAGTGAAGCCCCATAAGTATTGGGGTCTTGAGCCACTTCATGCCCTAACTGTTTGAAATTAATTCTATGATACCCTGCTTTGAAAAATAAATAAAGGTCACAATGCTTAAGGAATTAGTTAATTCTTTAAAACATGTTAACTGTATAGTTAACAATAATAAAAGTTAAATCTTAAAAATTAACAGCAGAATGACCACCAATTGAAAGCATATCATTCATTCATTCATTTTACGATAGATATGGAGGGTTTATTATGAGTCAAGCATTGATTTGAGTTAAAAAAAAGTAGAAAATGTCATTCATTTCTTCTAATAGAAAGATAGAATAATAAGAAAATAATAAACTGAAAAATAAAATGTTACCTAGTGACATGAATCAAAGAAAGTAAAACTGAATGGCCATCTCTGAGGAGGTTTCACTTAAATTGAGATCTGAATGACATGAACATCTGAGAGAGGAACATTTCAGACAGAGAGAAGATCTGGTTCTAAGAACAAGGATGAGAATAAGTGTGGGGTGGGCAGGAGTAGAATGCTCAGTAGACCTAGCGCAAGAAGAGTTAGGCAGAGAGTTGTTCAAGATGATGTTTGCAAGCTCAGCAGGGGGTATAATGTGGTTTTTTTTTTATATATATATATAAGGAATTTGAATCTTATTCTAAGAATGATGGGGAGTCCTGAGCAGGTTCTAAATAACAGAGTGACATGAAATAATTTATAGCTTACAAAGCCCATTCTGGCTGTTAGATTGAAAGGTAATGAGGGAAGATGGGGAATAAACCAGTTAATAGTCCATTGCTGTACTGTACACAGACAAAATAGTGACTCAGTACCTGCCCCAGAGATCGCAATTTAATTGTTCTGGAGTCAGATTTAAACAAATTGTAAAAGCTTGCCAGGGAACTCTGTGAGAATCACTGGTAACAGCAGTGGAAATGAAGAGAAAGAGACAGATCTGGGTTATGTTTTCCAGGTAGATTCAAGAGGATTCGATGATGGGTTAGGTTTAGAGAGAAAGGGAAAGAAAGAATACAGGAAGTACTTCTGGGCTTTGAATCTGAAAAATTGGGTTGATGGTTCCAGTTTGTGAAATGCTAAAGTCTAAGAGAGTAAGATTGCACAGGATAGAAAATAAGTGTTCTCTTTCAAATATATTGGATTTGAGGGGTCCAAGGGAAGATCCTCAGTCAGTTGGCTGTTCAATTCCGGATGTCAGAAAAGAGGTCAGAAATGAACATATATGTGTTTATGTGTGTGAACATGCATACGTGATTGATACAAAGGTGGTGTTTAAAGCATTGGGGACTAGACGAGATTAGTTAGAAGAGGAGTGTGTGGAGAAGGGCAGAGAAGCCAAGACAGAACTCTGAGATATTCCAAGATTTAGAGTCCTGCAGAGGAGTAGGAAATCACTACACAGAGTGTCTCCAAAAGAAAAATAATGTTTCAAGAAGGAAGAAGTGGTCTCTTTGTCAAATATGGCTGAGATGTCAAGTAAGATGAAGACAAAGAAAAGGTAGCTGGATTGCATAATAGTAAGATTGTTGAGGATATTTACAACAGCAGTTTGGAAAGCAGTATGGAAGGGAGCTATGGGCGAGAAAGAGAAGAAAGTTAGCTGAGATAATGACCACAGAAGAACAGAGACCTGCAATGGTAGCGGTGGAGCAGGAACTCATGTCATCAATCCACTGAAGCTGGAAAGAAAGCCAAAGGAATAGCATAGGTATGGATGCCAGTAGATAAGTTACCTGCTCCTTGATTCAATTTCCTAAGTAAAGTACATGGTGAAGTCACCAGTTGATAGAGAGGCAGAGTTGGAGGTAAGGGAGTCTGCCGAGAGATGGGACAGTACAAAGTAGTTGTTTTGGAGAATGGTACAGCAAGTACCCCAGGGAAGTGTCATAAGAATGTTGATTGAGTGCCCAATGGAGGTCAGTGGTAGGAAATTTTAAATAAAAGTTGTCAGAACAACATGTTATCTTTTTCTCTGACGATGTTCACTGTTTAGGTTGAGGGACAGAATATGTTAGTATTTGAATTTAATAAGGTTTTGAGTTTGCAACGAAATACAACAAAGTAAGAAATGGAGCAAGGAGGAGTGTTTCAAAGGGTTTAAATCAGACCAAAGTCGGTACGGAGGAAAGTGAGGACCCCATTGGGGCGTGGAGGGTTGATCAACAATGACGAAGGGACAGCATCAAGCACCGAATGTCTTGATTAGCAACGTGGAAGGCAGAACCAAGGATTTTCCAAAAATATATCATAAAGTGATACAGAGAAAGTTGTAAACGGAAAAAGCTGCCAAGTGTTGGTCAGAATGAAATGTTATTACCCACACCTACACAAACAGAGAGCACATTTCAGCACGCCAAGTATACGGAGACATCTTAAAGGGGTCCAGAATGAAAGAAAAAGGGCTTCCCTGCATAAGGAAACAAAACAACAACAAAATCAACATTTAATTTCTCATCACCGTCCCTGGGTTCAAGAGGACAATGGCGTGAGATTTTCAAAATGACTTTCATCAGTGTATTAAAAAAAAAAAATGCAAATTGAGTAATGCAATCCCAGTGATATAGTAAAACCTCATCACGAGTTCCTCTCAACACTGTACGCAAGTTTATGCAGATTCCCTAACCAACCCCGAACACAGAGAAATAAAGTAGTAAAATGTTTATTTGAAAGCAACAAACTGATGTCATGTGCCCCCGATGTCATGTAAAAAGGAGCAGACGCATCACCTGTGTGGTACTCTGACAAAAAAAAAAAAAAAAAAAAAAAAAAGCTTAACCTGAACCCAATTTTAATAAAACAAACACATTCAAATTGAGGACATTCTACAAGTGAACTGGCCTGTACACTTCCAAAAATGCCACAAAGGTTCCCTGGTTGCCCCTTCCCACCCCACGGAAAAAAAGTCTGGAGAAAAGAAGTTGAACAGACATGAAAAAGAAAAGCAATGCATAACCCATGATTGGCTCCTGGATCAAAAACATATGTAAAATGGATACTATTGGGAAAATCTGTATTTGGTATGTATGCTCGATAATAAACTTTCCGAGAGTGATAATTGTTTGAAGTTATGTAGGAGAATGTTCTTATGCTTACAAGATACATGACTGAAGTGCTTATAGAGGAAGTTCCAGACAACAATGTCTACAATTAACCTCAAATTGTTCTGAATAAAAAGAGAGAGAGAGAGAAAGTAAATCAAATCATGTTAATAATTGATGAAACTGGGTGACTCTAAGGTGTTAATTTTACTACTCTTACTACTTTTCAGTAGATTTTAAATTTTCCCCCCAAAAAGTTGAGGAAAATAACAATAAAAGACATAGCCATCCTCAAAAACAAGGTGAATATTCTGATTATTAGAAACGGAACCAAAAAACAAGACAGTGATAAGCAGAGAGGAAGCAGAAAACCTATGCATGGACTCTGGGCTTAGAAACACGCAAGGTGGTCTTGGGGATTCAATCCTGTGAGATAAAGGAGAACGAATGTGCTTACCAGAGAGGCAGGAGAACAGAGCCAGATGAATGGCATGAGACCTCAGATACAAAGCTCCCCCACCCCCAGCCCCCTACCACACACAGCGAACACTTTCCGTTAAGCGGCAGCGCTGCCCAGGATGACCGGCCTCCGTGGTGCGGCCCTCTGAGCTGGCAGGAGCAGACAGGCCCTGGGCCACCCTTCCCACTGGCTTAGAAATTAGATCTGCGATGTCGACGCACGGTCAGAGTCACAGAATAAGACGCGCTTCGGGACTGGGCTGCTGGTGGAGTGGAGGAACGTGGCCATAACAGGGAGGGGACAGTGGACAGCAAACACAGAAGGAGGAAGGAGGAGCAGGAGGGCCGGTGTGGTCCCTCACACAAAGGCATGTCACCAGAACACCAGCTTGCAGAGGCTCCAGTTTAGTGTCCGAACGATCCCGGGGACAGGAGCTTCAGATTCAGCCATGATTTACTGAGCAACGACGATGTGCAGAGTGACCCGAGAGAAGGTTATCCCTTCCAATCCCCGTAGCCACGCGGATTTAGATGGAATCCCAGTTCACAGGCAGGGACCCAGAGGCTCAGAGAGGTAAAGGGACTTGCTTCAGGTTACCCAGATAGTAAATGGGAAAGTGAGGGATTTTTTTAAGTAGGTTTTTATTGTTATCGTTATAAATAAAATGCATGAGTATGCAGTTCACACACGCACACGCACACACGCACAACGGGGTAAGAGAGGGGGAAGCCGGTTGAAGTGGTTGGGGGAATTGGAACTTGGTGGGACCACGAGGGACAAGTAGGATTTACATGGGGAGGGAAGGGAGGGGTCACATTCCAAATGGGGCGCGGCAACAGGAATAACAGAGATGGGGAGGCACTGAGCGTGACTAGAGGACTTAGCTTAAATTCATCGGGCGCAAAACGGGGCTCGATCTACAACGTGCAAAGAAGCCAACAAACGACTCCCGGAGCCAAGCAGCAAAGGAATTCTTAGAATGAATTCTTATTTGTGGAAACACTGCGTTTCGTGGCTGCAGCGCAATCCTGGGGAAATGAATGGGAGTGTTCTCCTTGCTGTCAGGGGCATTCTCCTGGATGATGAATTGACAGTCCTCCAGCCAAGCCCCAGTTCCTTCTGGAGGCTGTGACCCTTGGTGTGCACCTGCCACCGCAGACCACACAAGAAAATGTATTGTCTTCCTCTTTCTCGCCTGAGTTCTGCAGCTGTTGGGCTGCTTTAAGGAAATCTTCTTTACCTAGAGTGTAAACCTGAACTTCTCTGCTTTGCAGGATCAAAGCTTCACACTTCTGGCATTTTCAGGGAAGTGGTGCTTCGGAGGCTGTTTTGCAAAAGTCTGTTCTCACATGGCACTGAGGGCTATTCCCCGCTCCTTTCCTTGTTTTCAGTGAGGGGCTTTCTGACCGCTTTCCTCCATGCCATCCGGTGCTCTGTGACGGCTTGGAGTTCTTGCCTGGATTCTTGGGGATGCCGACAGGGCCTCTCACTTTCAGGAGCAGAGAGCCAGCTCTTACCCTAAGGGAAAGCAAACTGAGCTGTTGGTGCATAAATTCGCCATTTGCCGCTCCGTTCTGAACAGTTTCAGAAAGACAAAGCCAGTATGGTAACTGCCTTGTTCGAAAGATTTTTGTGGCTTTCAAAGAATTAAAGTTTTCCTTTCCAGTCAAAGAAACACTAGAAGTGAAGTTTCTTGGAGGCTTGTTAGCAACATTTGTGGTGGCCTCAAATTGGGGATGAAGAATTCTAGAAGCCAGAGACTTTGGGGAATTAAAAATAAGAGCAACCAGCCCATGAGTACTTATTATGTGCCAGGCGATGTCCTAAGTGTTGCACATAAATCATCTCAGTTAATTTTATGTAATCCTAACAACAACTCTCCATTCATTCATCAAACACTTATCCTTTGAGTGCCTGTTATGTCTCAGACACACTGGTATAGTGGATGAAGACACACAGTAAATATATTGAATACGTAAATCATACAGTGAGGTCAGAAGTGATAAGAGCGATTGAAATAATTGATTAGGAGAAATGAGTTCTGGAACCCCGGAGTGTGAGAAGGACAGACCTCTCTGAGACAGTCCACTTTAAAAAACACAGCGGGAGAAGAGGTGAGCCATGCCATTTCTTAGGGGGAAGAATGATACAAGCAGAGACAACCCATGCTGACGTTGGTTAGTATAAGCTGGGAAAATAAAAATAATTTATTGGAAGACTATTAAAGAGTTCACCGAGCTAAGAAAAAGAGTAAATTAGGTATTATTTTTGTGGTAGGAAAAAGAAAAAAAAAAACCCGTCCTCAGGTTGCCCATGTTCAAATCCCAGGAAGTTCTGAGGATGTTAGGTTACATAGCAAGCAGGAATTAAAATCGCAGACGGAATTAAAGATGCTAATCGCTGACCTTAAAATAATGTGGGCCTAATTATTAAGGGTCCTTAAAATTACCAGAGGGAGGCAAAAGGAGAAGGTCGTGTGAGAAGGACTTGCCTGGACATTGTTGAATTTGACAATGGAGGAAGGAGCCGTGAGTCAATAAGTGTGGCAGCTTCTAGAAACCAAAAACGTCAAGGAAACAAATTCTCCCCTAGAACCTCCAGAAAGGACACAGCCATGCCAACAACACCTAACTCAGGAAGACTTCTGACCTACAGAAGTTAAGATAATAAATGCATATTGTTTTAAGTTTGTGCCACTAAGTTTGCGGAAATGTGTACAGCAGCTATAGGAACCTTATACAAGCTCATCTATAGAAACTCCCCAAAGACCCATCAGCCTCAGGCTTCAGGAAAGATAAGCACCATGGAGGAGGTTGATCTCTCTGGAGTACCCAGAGGAAACTAGCTTTGGCTATTTTCCTTCCTTGGGTCACTGCTTTCTATATTCCATTGTACCTGGTCTGTTTGAAGAACATCAGGGTCAGTGTGGATGGAGCCGAGTAAGAAAGAGAATGAAAGAAAATGGGGTCAGAGCGGCAATAGGGGCCAGGGCTTGCCAAGTCTCCTAGGCAACCGAGACACATACATACTCTACTCTATTGGGGAAATATGAAGATCTCCCATCTACAAAGGAGGAAACTGACAGATTCAATAACCTTCCCAACTTTAAATAAATGAGATTTGACTCCAACCTCTTTGCCTCGAAAGCCCTTGTTTTTTATCAGCTCAGAATAATGGGAAGATGAAAATTCCTTCCTAATGGTGCTGTAGCAACATTAATGTGTCACCAGATCCTCTTGATGATATGTTAAAGTGGCCTCATTTGTTGACACTACAGTGTGAGTCAAGAGCATCGTCCTTCTATTAGAAAAAAAGAAAGGAAGAAAAAAGGACATCCTGCTCCTTATTTTAATATTTTTAGTAGAGCTAGGCCACACCATGCACAAACTTTCACTCACCCTCATTCTCTTCCTCACTCCCTTTCTTTCTTCCCCCACCCTCTGCCTTCCTTCCATTCCTGGGAGACCAAAGGCATCCTTCTGACCTTCCAGCTGTAGATTCTGTTTAATTAAATAAGGAACTTCTACATGATTGAGTCAGACTTGCTCACGATCTTACTGCTTTTTATCCACACCGAACCCGAGTCTCTATACTTTTTCTCATCCCTTGAGATTCAAGTTCAGCTCCTCCCTGTGTATATGTAGGTAGCAGGCCATCTGTTATTTCTGCCTGCCAGCGTTCCTTCCCTCTTCTCTTGCTTAGAGTGTCCTAATTTTTCTGTGGAGAGCCACCCTTCCCCCAATTCATCCAATTTTGGTAGCTCTGTCAATCAAGGTGTCACATCCTCTCCTGGCACTAGACTCAAGCTTAGCCAAACAGACTTCTGGGGAATTCGAATCTAGAGAGCAGTGAACTAAGTATGGAAAACTGTTGAAGCTGATTCATCCTGGGAGCTCTAAAGAAACCATAGTATTCTAAAGCCAATGTTTTTCCTGAGGCCATGAATTATTGGGGAATTTTCTGCAGATGTGATACTCCCCACTTTTTACTTTTTCTTAGCTTCAGTAAGCTCTCCACAATCTTCCAATAAATTATTTTTAATCTCTTCTGCTTATGTTAACACAAGCTAGCACTGGTTACTTGTAATTAAAACAAACAAACAAACTTAACTGATAAAATATTGCCTCTTGAATAACTAGCTTAATTTACTTAAGCTTTAATGTGTTATACTTCAAAGGCTCTTAGCTGTCTGTAGATTTTGCTACTTAACATGGAGTATATTTTTCTCTATCATTATGTTTTTTTCTAATCATGAAACCCAAGGTTGATACAAAGCGAACTGATCTTATAATTCGTCCAATAACCAGCACCTTATCTACATTTAGCCTTTTTTTTTAAAAGTTGTAAGTGAATAAAGATTTGATCCAAAATTTCAGGCCAGATCCCTTCCTTATTTGCTTTAAACTTTACAGAAAATTCCCTAAAGGCATATCTACCTGAAATAGTTCTTTCATCTAATTGTATGGTGTCGACATAGAAGTAAAATTCTAGAGTGGAGGTGCCTATACCCAGGAGTTCTTTTGAAAACAAAATGGTATTTGAAGAGATAAAATAATTCTATGTTAATATCCTGTATTAGTAACATCTTCAGTTGAATTACTTTATCAAAGAGGGGTACAACACAGTCAACATTAAGTTCTGGCCAATAGTAGATAAACGAACATGCTACGGACGATCCCCCTTTCTTTCTTCTTCCTGCAGAATGGGTTGCAGATGTGATGGCTGGAGTTCAAGCAGCCATCCTGTGCCATAAGATGGAACCCACACACGAGGGTGACGGAGCAGCAAAAGGGAGGGAACCTGACTCCATGCTGACGTCATGAAGCTACCCTGACAGCTCTGGGCTCCCGAACTTTTTTATGTGGATAAAATAAAAATAAATTCTTATTGATTCCCATTACTCGGATGTTCTGTCATTTGCAAATGCCATATTTCTACGCCTTAACTGATAGAACTATGTATACGCCACCACACCCTCATTACACCTGTACACTCTCGTCAGCCTCCTTGGATGATCTGAAATATGTTCAGGGTGAATTATATTTAACTGACGAAATGTAAACTATGAAACACACATGTTAAATATTAAACATGCACACTATATCTAGCCACTGAATATTCCTAGATAGGCTAAGACTTGAATTCGACCTCCCCCATACCCACCGGAGCGACATTCCTTCTCGGACCGACAGGGTTCGCAGGTTGGACTGGCCTCTCTATTACTTCCATGTGACTTTATGGATTTCTAACTTTGGTCTTGTTCAAGGACATACGGTTTGAATCCTGACTCCACCACTTATCTGCTCTTTGACCTTGAGATATTTATTGACCCTCTTTGTGTCTCAATTTCCTTACCTATAAAATGAGAATAATCGTGTAGAGTTATTACAAGCATTGACTAAAGTAATACATGGAAACCCTTTGGTGTCTGAGCCATAATGACTCCTCAAACTGTATTAATGAAAATTATGCCTATTATTTTACTCCAAAGGAGAAAGTTTGAAAGTCATAAAGATCTCAACAAGGGGAAACTCTGCCATTGGAGGAGATGAGGAGACAGGGACCTTGATAGAGCACAAAACCAAGCACCTATTCATGAAAAGCTGTTGGGTGCAAAGATAAATATCACCCCCATTTCTCATTCTTTTAACTTAAAATAGCTTTGCATCTACTAGGTCCTGTTCTCTCCCTAGAGTCCAGAGACAGCAGCAGTGTCTTCCTGAAAGGAGAGATACTGCGAGTTGACGATGGCTTTTTCATCTCCTTGGCCTCCATCCGGGCTTATTCTGTGCCCCTGACTCACCAGCCTCTATCGAGTCCTCAAGTACTGAAAAGAAGCCAAAAAACCCTCACCCGACTGACCAGGAGACATGTTTCCTTCTCAGAAATGCTCTCTCCTCAGCCTTCAAGGATACCCCAGGGCTTCCTGAAATGAGTAATTTGCCTGCAATGTTTTGCAGCTGGGTAATATCTTAAATATATATATATGTTCTTAAATTTCTCTCACCACCTTATGGAGTAATCTTTGGGGATTTGTCTTATTACATATTTTAAGTGTCCTTTTAAACAAATAATCATGCTTAAAACTACGTAAGACCTGGCAAGTAGTTCTCAGTAAAATTTTCTTTCTGATTAATATAAAACGATGGTGGAAAAGAACTGAGAATTTGAGGGCTTTGAGCTCTTTGACTTTTTTTCCTTAAGGGAAAAAAAAAAAATTCAGCTCTCATTTAACAATGTCTCTTGGTGGCTTTGAATCAGTTCCTTCTCACTGTTATCAGATTTTGGCAAATTTACCAAGAAGACAAGATTACAGTGCCCACACTCTTCAATCTTTCTGGAACCTTATTTGTATCTCTACATCAACAGGGTGGAGGAAAGATAGCGTTTCGTGTGGAGCAGCCCACAGCTACTGGCGTGCTCCTTAATTAGTGTCTGTGACCAGTTAGCGTTGTTTAGATTTCATTCAACACGCTCACCCGGAAACGCGCTCCTTCTCGGCTGCTGTGGTGTGCGACAGCTGTCTTCACTCTCTCGGGGCCCGATTCACAGACCAAAAACTCTGTTACGAGCACACATGTCTGAGAGTGGGCATTTGTTTATTTTCTGCTTAGGTGACAACTTCCATTGATCTCTGCCGCTAAAAATAAATAAGTAAATAAATATATACCCACACGAACACGAGACGGAAAGCAGAGCATCTCACTTCCACTTAAAGTTTGCCTCGAATGGAAGCTGTACCTCTCTTTGGTCAAAGAAGTACTACTCTTCTCTTAGAAATAATAAACTGATCTCTAAAAGCCATTTTGAAGAGTAAACATCGATGACAAAGAAGAAGGAGGCTTTGGTTTCAGGCAAAGAGGTCCATATTTCTGTTGGCCGAGCCATGGACATTCCATTTGTTTATAAAAGTGTGCTATTGAATGGCACTTTTGTCCATCCCCTCTTTTCCTAAATGTATAAACAGGAATGTCTGCAGATAGTGCTTGCCCATGCCCTTGGATGTCTCCTCGTCATTCCGGTATTTGGGGCAACAGGGCACATGGCTATCCTTGTCAAAATTATGTGAAATGAGATGCTGGTGGTGAGACAATCCCAGGCCCACCGGGTGCCTTGACTCTGCATGTCCCCAGTAACTTATGCACATTGCATCATAGCTTCTGTTTTTACGACTTAATTATTTTATAACCCCAGCACGCAGTACAGTTTTGGGCATACAGTGAGTAGTCAATTAATGTCTGTTTAATAATAGAAAACAGCACTTCATGCATGTTTATTATCTGCCAGGCACTGTCCAAGGCCTTTGCAAATATTAACTAGTTAAATGGTCACAACAGCTGTATGGAATAGCTGTTATTATCGTTCCCATTTACAGAAGAGAAAACTGGGATATGGAGAGGCAAAGTAACTGCCTCCTAAGTGGCAGAGTTGAGATTTAAGCCCAGGAATTCAGGTTCCAGAGGATATGACCTTGACCACTACTCTACATGGCCTCTCTCTGCCCAACCCCCGGCTTATTTGTCTGACCTAACCAGGTGGTCCTAAGGTCCCTTCTAATTCTATAGCGTGTGTTCTAGTCTGATTCTTGGACAACTGATGGGGCACAGAGAATCTGCCATTCCCCCTAAAATGTTTCCAGGTCCTAAATTCTTGATAAAATTACAAAAGGGAAGCTGAAACCATGGTTTACCCTTCATCCAAAATGAGGATGTTTCCATAAAAATGTAACTCTGAGAATAAACAAGAAAACTGCACATGGTCTCAACTTTTCCAGTATTATTTTGGTAGAAAGTTAGGTCTTATATATCATAAGGATTCTTCAAATTCCATTCAATGGCTGCACATCACCAGCAATGAGCCAGCTCAGATAGCCAGGAGGATATGACAGCACGAAGGGCCCTTAAAGGTACATGCGAGACCAGATAGTACAAACTCAGTCCTGAGCCAGCCACCCAGGAAGGTGTTAGAGAGCCACACGAGGGAAAAGAAAAAGTGGGAACTGTAAACGTGTATATGTGTTTTCTTTGAGAAGCTAGACTATAAAGGACAGGAGAAAAGGTCAAAAGCAATAACTGGGACATAGAGATGAAGAAAGATGCTTTCGAAAGGTGAGATAAACATGTCTACGGTCTGCAGAGAAGTAACCTGTAGTAAGAAGTAGAAAGTACGAGAGAGAGAGAGAGAGAGAGAGAGAGAGAGAGAGAGAGAGAGAGAGATCATGTATAAAATGTGAGTTTGGTCCTGGTTAGACAAGAGAGTGTGGGATGGAGAAAAATAATCTTGATGAAAAGGAAAGGCACCCTTTCCTTTTACAAAGATGAAGTGAGAATGGGTCCCTCGTGGCCTCTTCTAATTCATTGCTCAGCGTGGAGTCTGGAGGTAGTGGGCATGAAAACTGAGAGCCATCTTTGGGGTGTTCATTGACCCCACATATATCCCTCCAGGAGTGATTTTTTATAAGCCGGTTGCAAAATGTTAGTGGCTACTGTTGGGGATTTAAAATGGGGGCCATGCTATAGATAATCATCAATAGAAACATGGACGTCTTGGGAATGGGACCCCAAACAGCTGAGGCTGCCCTCAATCAACCATCTGAGTCCTTAAAGAAAACATGTATCAGAAAAGAAAGCAAGACAAGGTAACACTTTATTTTTTCTATTCTATGAATATATATTAAGTACTTTCTATGTGTCAGGCATATGTACAATGAACAAAATAAAGTCCTGTTCCTATGGGATTTACATTCTATCTCCAAAGTCACCATAGAAGAAGTGTGACTTCAGATTGTCAACCCAAGTAGCCTATTCTGCCTGCCTCCATTGCAGAAACCGCCCTGAGATGTGAGAATGTCTACACCTGCCATTCTCAATGGCAGGCAAGAGAAAGTGAAAGAGGCAGAACTCACAGTGAAAGCAGAACTGGTGAAGGCCATCTGTCCCAGCAAGGGAGGGGCGGGGGGAGAAGCCGTCCAGGCCTAGTGATGATCTGGAGATGCAGAGGAGGTGCCTCGTCCCCTGACCAGTAGCCTCAGATCCAGTGTCTTCTCCGGCCTCTGGCATTTAAGAGAGATCGGTACGGGTCCACATCCACCCATGCTAGGACCCTGACTCAGCACAGCAAGGGAGCTAAGGCCTCCAGGCAGTGGCCACTTAAATGTCCTAAAACTGGACCAATCCATAAAAACTCCTCTTGTGGTAGTAGAGAGACGTTGGAGAGAAGATGGGGGCCATGAATTTTCTAGTTCCCAGAACCCGAAATTTACCTTTATTTTGTTATTTCTCCTGTTAACCCATGTGTTTGACAGCCTCACCGATGGCCCACGAAGCTCAATCTATCTTTTTGACCTTGAGCTGCAGTTTGTGCATTTTGTACACCGTAGTTTCCTTGCTGGCTCCAGACCTAATTTGCTGTGTATTCCGTTGCCTTTGCTTCCACATAATCTTCCAACTGGTCTGTCCTCTCTTCTCCACCTATTTACAGAGCCCCTTCTGCCACCCCACCTCTTCCCAGCAGCTTTCTCCAGCTGACCCCAGCCCCTGGGGCTCTGCTTTTTATGAATTCATAGAACACCCACTATTTGTAGTTATAAGAGTTCTAGACCCAATTCCAACACGTGAGCACGTGGGTTTTCCTCCTACACATCAAACACCCAAGTCTCGGACACCAGACGGGTGTCTTACGATTCAACTCAATTCTGACACCATCTGCCGGAAGATCCCACAGATTAAGGGCCCGGTTGTAGGTGACTGCTCCCTTCCACTTCAGATGCCAGTCACCAGTCACAAATGCAGGTTATCATCTGTGCTTCTGACTGACAGGCTGTAGGTTGGAGGTTCCCGTGACCTCCTCCTTGGGTTCACTTAACTTGTGAGAGCTGCTCACAGAACTCAGAGAAACATTGTATTTATTAGATGACCAGTTTGTTTTTTTTTTTTTTATAATAGGATATAACTCAGAAACATCCAGGTAGAAGAGGTGGGGAATTTCAATGCCCTCTCCAGTAAGCCACTCTTCTGCGAATTTCCACATGTTCACCAGTCCGGAAGCTCTCTGAACGCCTTGAGTTTTAAATCATTGGCCTTTGGCAGCTGATTCAACCTCCAGTACCTCTCCACTCTCCTAAAGTCAGGAGATGGGACTAAAGTTTCAACACTCTAATCCCATGGTTGGTTTCCCTGGCAACTAGCCCCATCCTTAAATTACATAGGCGAGTTCTGAAAGTAACCTCATTAACATAACAATAGGCGCCTTTAAGACTTTCCTGCTTAGGAAATTCCACAAGAGCTCTGTTACAGAAACTGGAAGACCAAATCTATATTTCTTCCTGTAAATCATAATATCACAGTAGTTCTCCCTGAGATTTAGCATTTAAGGCTGTGTATAGATGGCTTGCTTCTCCTGAGAAATTACAGCTCTATAAAGAAGTCCTTGGTAAGCCCCAAACACCTAATACAGACAGAATCTTGTATGTATTTGGTATGCAATAACCATTTTCATTTTAAAAACCATATATACCTAGTTTACCTCATAGAGGATTTAAACATGTGACTTCTGGTAGTAATTGATTGATTGACTGGCCAATTGATTAAAGGGCTTGCTCATCTTTATATAAAAAAATTAGGGGTTCATACAGTATGAAAAGCCCTCAGTAAATGAGGTATATCACTACTGCCAACCTGCTCAATCATGGGAGGCAAGTTTTTTGGTAAATTACAGTATAGCATATACCCTTTTGCTGCACAGGTGTGGAATCTGAGGTTAAATTTCCTCCTCCACCTATAACATACATAATGAAACAAATATAGAAACAAATAATAGGGAAGTAAGTTATAGATGGTCCTTTAGAAGTCAATTTTATCTGCGCATCTAACCATAAAAGCAGCATCTGCTCTGCTAAATACAGGTGTTTTATATCCTTGTCATTAATTGGAGGGGACATTATGTCATCATACATCAACAGTTAAGGTTGGTTAAAGTGCCACTTATCTCAGGTGCTGTCATTAATCAGGTTCTTTTCAGCTTGGTGACTCCAGAGGCTTGGCTCAAAGCTGCTCTCTGTGAATGGCTTTTCCTATGGGTTAAGGTGTCTTTTTTATTATCATTTTGAATGAAAACCTTGGGACCCGGACATAAGTGGCAATTAAGGTAGCTGTTCTGATGCTTCAGAGAAGAGAAATATTTTCCTCCATCATCTCCATTCCCCCAGTTCCCCACACCTCCACCGAATACCCACCTTAGAGAGGAAGGTACATCAACCCAGCTGTTGTCTTATCACGACTTAACCCATTAATGGATTTCAACGAACCAACTACAATGCACCTGGCACTTAGAGCTGGAGGGCAGCAAAATCCTGTGGAAGGCAATACCTGCTCTTTCTACCTGACACACACATCACCCAGATGCCTTCCTGGCTACCCCAGCCCCACAGTGTAGTATCCACACCAGACAGGCTTTCAAGATGCATTCTTCTTCAGTCTCTGCTTTCATTGAAAATGTCTATCCTTCATCCCATTCCTTCAAGGCCTTTGGAAGTGTCATAACTTTTTAGGTTAAATTGTCAAGGACAATAATGTTAGCTTTTTAAGATATTGGCCTTTACACTTTCATCACCTTAACTATAAAAATTAAGGCAAAATATTCAGGCATTGGGTTGGTAATTCAGGCAGAAGACCAGTCAGTCGGTCCAATCAAACCCCTACTCTGCCTTGAAAATAGAATTCCCTACATCTCAACTTCAGTCTGATTGTCTCAACTTGTGCAGGAGATCGGGAATAAGGGGAAAATAAGGCAAAAGGTATTTTCGTCATTCATTCATTTCTTCGTTTACTCAATGGATATTTTATTGCCTTTGAGGCTCTGTTCTAGATATAAAGGATACAGGGATGATCAGAAACAGACACGGCCCTTGCTATCGAGAGTTTATAGTGTGGATGGGAAAAAGATGAATCAAATAGCAACTAAAAAAATGTTAAACGATCTTGTCCCACATCACTCTTTATAGGCAATTGAAGAAGAAGGAGAAAGATGAGGAGAAGATGAAGCTAAATATCCTTTTGAGGGCTCACTTTGCGTCCAGTTATTATTTTGATGCTTTAGATGCATTTTTGGATTCTCACAACAATGATGGATTGAGACATTCAGAGGTTTAGTAACAACCTCAAGGTCATCAGCTCAAGGGAGGTATAACTGAGATATTTGAATCCAGTCCTGACTGACTGGCTTTAAGTTGATTCTTTAAACTCAGTGTACTGAAACCATGCCCGAATTCTCCCTTGGCCATTCCTATTGAACAGCTCATGGTATACGTTGACCAAGCCTTGGAAGAGTCCTGTGGAGTAGGCAGGACAGGTGTGAGGGCACAGAAGGAGAACCTCTTGACATCAAGGGGTAGGTGGATTGGCCCATTTGAAGACACAGAGCAGGAATTTTACAATAGCGCAGTCACCTACCTGGCTAGTCCCCTTCATTCTCCTCTACTTTCTTGCCTGAATAAATTGTCAGTGCTTGAGGACTGGAGCAATGGAGGTGGCAACAAACCCTCCCTGAAGATTTAAGGCAATGTAAAGTGTTTTTGATATTCTCAGGATAATCCAAGCTCTGAATTACCCTCAGCAGCACCATGGGTCCGCACTAAGGAGCACAGGATGCGGAACTAGGAATGAATTCTGCCTATCCACCCAGGGCAGTTTTAAAGGTTTGAAGAAAACGTTTAAGTCACCCATCAACTTATCTGTAATCACTAACTGAGAGACACATATGAGCTAAACCGATCAAATGCCCTTATAACAATAGTAAGTATTTTTTTGTATTTCCTTCAGTGAATTATAAGAAGTCACATATCTTATTATATTCCCTAGAGCATTATTACATTTTTATATTCTTTACCTTCTTATAAAAAGAAAGGTGCACTACTTCTCTAGCATTCATTTACGTGCCTTTGATAAATTACTGTAACCAGATTAGGGAGATAAAATAACCAGTCTATTAATTACAATGATTATTATTTAATGGAAAATGGGATTCTAGGCAAAGTGTGCAGCAAGAAGAAAGCTGAGCAATGCATTATATGGATGTGGTATTTTATCTTAAAGAGTAAGATAAGTGTCCACCCTGTTCCACAATCTAGAGAATATGTTCATTAACTCTGAAAGATTTATATGTATAATTGACCATAATATTCTAACACTATTTGCTTGATTTGGCAGTACATAAAGAACAGGAAAAACTGTAACTGCAATTAAATTGAGTAAATCCCCCAATGAACGTGTAAAAGGCTAGGGCTACCCAGCAATTCAGGGAAGCAGAGGATTGAACAATGGTTTAAATTTGCTTTAATTAAACAATGTATTATTTTTATTTGAATTCAATGACAATATATTTTTAAATAATAGAGATTGAGAGGAGAGCTTCTCCATGTTACTTATCCTTACAATTAACCCCCCAAATAACTGAAAGTATAATTTTTGATAAACGATACTTTCTAAAGAGAAGCTTAGCATCATGATCAAATCCTGACTCAACCACCAGCAGACATCAGATCTTGTCTCACTTCCCTCAGCTATAAAAGTGACTATAACAGTTGCATCTACCTTCACAGAGTCCCATGGATTCAAGCAGGGATCTGCAAACTATGGCCAAACCCATCTAGTTGTCTTTTTTTGTGTGTGGTTTGCAATTTATTTTTTTAAGTGGTTGAGAAAAAAAATCAAAATAACAATCCTGTTGTGTGACATGTGAAAATTTTATAACATTCAAATTTCAGGGTCCATAAATAAAGTTTTATTGGAACACAGCTGCATTCATTCCCTTACATATTGTCTGTGGCTGAGTTAGTGCTACGACAGCAGGGTTGAGTAGTCATGACAGACCACAGGACTTGCAAAGACAAAAATATTCACTATCAGACCTTTTACAGAAGAAGTTTAATGTCCCCTGGACAAGAGAAATAACACGTGGGTTCTTAAATTCACTACACATTAGAATCACATAAGGAACTTAAAAAAAAAAAAAAAACCAAAACCTTTGCCTATGTCACATGCCAGACCGATTAAATGACTCCTTGGGGATGGACTCCGGGCATCAATAATTTTGACATTTCACAGGAGATTTCAATGTACAGCCAGATTTGAGGACCAGTGGACTAATGTGCTATGTGAGGTATAAAAACTTAACACATAGTAAGACCCTGATCATTCTTAGCTGAATCGATAAATCCTCCTTTTTTATTCTTCAATGCATTTCAGTAAAAAGTTATTAAATAAGCATTGGGTACAAAATATTTTATTTTCTTTACCTCTCTTTTTCTTTACTACTTTTGTTCTCACCTGTATGCAAGAGTGAAGATAGGAAGAAAAACAAAGTTTACTTCTATGTTTTGGGTTTCTAAACATTCATACATTTGATATTTTATATTTTCATTTATTTATTTCATAGGTTTTCAGTGTACAGTATCAAGTTCTACACAATACTCATGGCAAGTAAGGGCTCCAAAGACGTGCTTTCAAAGTTCTAGAGAGCACATCGGTGTTCTTGTAAATAGCCCCCTACATTCAGGCAGAAACCCCCTGAATATTCAGGGGCTCTTATAAACAGTTTTGTAAACACAACCTAATTGGGTTAAAGGCAGCCTTTACCCTAATAAATTCACGACATTTTCATTAGGCAATAACAAGGAAGAACACACAGATGCACGTGTCGTCGAGCGACCAAAACAATTGATTGGGTGGATGCAAACACTCCACATTAAAATACATCAGAGTACAGTAGAGGAGATAAAAAACAGAGACACTGGTGTCAAGAGAACTGTAATCTAGTTCGTAAAACACAACTAATGAACATTAGACAAGCAGGAGATTCCAGCTCCATCCTGAATATTTCACTCCTCTGTCACAGCCTAAGAACACCCACTAAATTTTTGCAACTAGGAGATGCTTATAGAAGAGATAGAGATAAGGCTAGAATAGAGAGATTGATCGTGTGGGTTTTGAGTGTGTGCCACCAGGATTCTGAATCCAGCTCCATCAGTATGTTGGGGAAATTACTTACCTCTCAATATCTTGATTTCCTCAGCTATAAAATGGATAATAATTTCTACATCCTAGAGCTGAAGTAATTATATATATTATATATGTCATCTCTACATATAATAATTTCTATATCCTAGAGCTGAAATAATTATATATTATATTATGTTATGTTATGTTGTTATATTATATTATATTATATCTCCATATATTATATAATATATTATATCTATCTATATTATATTATATATTATATTTATATATTGTATATAACCTGTGGAATTTTTTTCCTAATTTTTTGCCACAAGGCTGAAAGGTGGTTTTCTCCACCTAGAGCAGCACAGCGATGGGCTCCTCCACGCTCTGACCTTGGCTCTCATCATCTACGGACCTCACTTGAGCACTGCCCTTTAAGGCCAAATATGAATTCCTTGAAGGAAAGGATTATAATTATACAGACACTCTCAAAATTACATCACTGTCCTTTCCAAGAAGGTCTTGCAAAGTGTGAACTTGGTGTACATTGAAAATATATGGACCTAACAGAAGACTTTAAATTTCCAGATGTTCTTCTAAGTGATGCACAGACAACAGTTTCTGTTTGCAATTTCCCACCACATTAGCCCCAAGCCCCAGTGTATCTTTTGCCAGAGTTGGTTTTAACTCTTGAAAATGTATACTGTGGTGACATGTTTTCTCCGAAGTCAATCTAGTTTCATTCGTAGAAAGACTTTTTGCACTGTGTAACCTCCTTCTATGTTTTTTCTTAATATTCCCACACATATTTTTGTCGCTTTTGTGTCTATTCTAGCAGTCACATCACCCACGTTTTTGTCACTTTAATTCCTATTTGACTCACTCATAAGTAGCTCCATTCTGCAAGAGATCACAGCGCTTTCTCTTTCCTTCTTCCAACATCAAGACTTTGCTTAAATTGTCATTAGGCTAAGTGACTTGCATTTTCAACTGATTCACCAGCCTCATTCTAAGTCCTTCATTTCTAAAAGTAACTTTTCCTCCTGAATCCTGTTTTGTTAACCGTGTGAATTTAAAGGTGAAAAACATTTGTCATACTTGTTATATATTATTCTTCAAAATACATTTCCCTATTTAATAGGCCAAATAAGATTTTTGGACAATAAAAACGATCGATATCTTTATATTTCTTGGCTAGTTTCATATTTTTTTATTATGGATTCATCTTCTTTCACTTACAACCTGGTCTTCTATTCTTGCCATAATTTTGTCAATTTTCAGTACTAAATAAAATAGAGCAATGGGGAAAATTAAACAAATAAACTGAAATAATGCAAGATGAGGCAATGAGAATCGACATGGTAACAGAACTCACAGGGGAATGAAGAGAGGAGCCTTCCTGCTAGTAAGCGTTGGCTGCCTCTGCACCTCCACTGCCAACATTCACATTTCCACGTATCGCACTAATGTTTTTGCACCTCTAAAATTGTATTCTGGCCTTTATGGATCAATTTACAAAAGTTTGTTGGCATTATGGACATCAAGGTAGATTTTATGCATATGTGTGTGTATGTATATCTATATATATATAATAGAAAAATATATATATGGAAATCTTATCATGAAATCTCTAACACATGGTGAATACATAAAAACTGTCTGCCTTTATTAACCAAATGTGGGCTCTTTGAAAAGATTAATAAAATAAACAAACATCTGGACAGTCTAAGGATTAAAGAGAGAAAAAATGAACATTAATGTATCAATAGATATTGTTATTTTCAAAATTATAAGAAAAATTTATGTTAGTCTATCAAACTGAAAATCTCAATGAAAAAGCTTATTTTCTAAGAAAATATAAATTACAAAATCTTACTCAAGAAAAGTCAGAAACCTGAATAGAGCAAAACTATTCAAGAAAGTGAAAACAATTTTTAAAACATGACCCCCATGAAAAGCTCATCAGGTTGTTTGGGGGGATTTCTAACCACCTTCAAAAACCAAAAATCTCCTGTATCATTTAAATTTTCCAAGCATAAAATGATGGAAACATCAATTCGTGTTACAAAATGAGGATAATCTTTTTAACAAAACCTACCAAAGCACAAGAATAAAAATCGTAAATAAACACATCTATACCTATTAGATATAAAATACTAAATAAAACATTAATAAATTAAATTCGGATATATAACACAAAAATTATGCATCATGACCAAGTAGGGATGATGCATATCGTGGTTCAACTTGGAAATGGATTTATATGTTATCATATTAATAGGACAAGGGAGATAATTCATATGACCGTCTTGATAGAGGGTGAACTTCACTATCAAGTCCTAATTTTTTAAAGAAATTATTAACAAAATCTAAAATAATAGATATTTCCTTAATATCATTTATGGAAATACCTATCCCCAATCAATTTTTCCAATAAACTCAGAAGCAATACAAGGGTTTCCATCATCACCACTCACATTTAAGATTATTCTGTGATTCTAGTTAATATAATGAAATATGAAAACAAAATATTGTACAAGGGAAGGAAAAAATGGCCAGGAATTATAGATGTTATGGTTACTTACCTATGAAAGATAATGGAAAAAGGATGTGTATCTGAAAAAGTATTAGAACTAACATCTGGATGAGTATTCAGCTGCTATACTATGGAAAGTCTACACAAACCGTTCGCACCCAGTACGTGTGCTGATTGATTGGTTCTCAGTCTACACAAGTGACTAAGTATTTTGAATTGTGGCTGCTAGTAAGGTAAATTATTAAGAAGGCTAGCAGTAAGCCATAAAGTAAATCAGCATGTTTCCTGCTTACCAATTATGATCAGTTAAAAATATATAATGGTAAAATGATCCTATTCACAGTAGTAACCAAAAATATAAAATATCAAGGAATAAACTGAACCAAAAATAGGAGGGTCATTTAAGAACAGGTGAATGCTTGAATAGAGCGTTGTATTCTTGTAGTAAGAATACCTACCGTTGTAAAGCTTCCCTGCAAATTAATCTGTAAATATGACTCGATCCTCCTGGAAATACAATGGAATTTATTCTTTGGAGCTTTATAAAATTCTGGTAGAATAAACATGCAAACATGTTTTGAAAAGAAGAGAGATGATTTGAGATTTTCCTTAGCAGGTATCCAAATGTGTCATAAAACCACAATACTTAACTTGACATCGGTGCCAATATAGACACATCAGTGAAACCAAGTAGAAAATCCCAAAGCATCCCTATGTATATTTAAGAATTTAGTGTATGATAAAGATGATATTTCAAATCTGTGAGGAAAAGATAAATTATTCAATTAATGGCAGAAGAAAATATAATGACTAGTTTTTATAATCTTGAAGTTGGGAAGGGCTTTCTAAACATGACGCTACAAGATGAAACCGTATAAGAAAAGAAGGACACTTTTGACCTCTAAAAATTTCTACTGACAAAAATTTGAGAACAAAGAATAAACTAGGAAAGAGTTTTTTAGAGAGGCAATATTTTCTCGCATCCCTAGATCTTGCAATAGCACGTGGCACATAGTAGGCACTCGAACAAATGACTACACGAAGCGATCCTATAAGTCAGTAAGGATGGAATGAACCTTTCAATTTTAAAATTTAGCAAAAGATGTCAATCTTAAAGAGTTGCTAAAAGTCAGTAAAAAAAATTCAATAATTATAAATCCCATGAGTAATAAGATAAATACAAATTAAAATAAAGTTCACCGTTTTCCACCTATTGCTATCTTTCTTTTTATTCTGAATTGGCCAATATGTGGGAGGGAAAGAACTCATCAACTGCTGGTATAAATTCATAAAGCCTCTCATAAAAATTTGTGTAATATAATTCAGAGTCTATAAAACTGCAGACTTTCTGACCTAGCAATTACACTCTTGGGAATGTTCTCTAAGGAAATTATCTTTAAAACGTGCAGAGATATAGCTACAAGGATATTCATCAAGCATTGTTTACAAGAGTGAAGAACTAGAAATAAATATTAAAAAACAGGGAATTGGTTTCATAAATTTTGGTATATTTTTCAATGGCATGCCACCCACAAAGGATAAGCCATGACACAGATTTGCATTAATTAACATCAAAACATGTTTATGATGTGCTGCTAGTTTATAAAAATCAGTTTCAAAGCAACATATGTAAAAATCATATCTTCATATGCATAGACAAAACTAGATGATAAATATCAAAATTTTAAGAGAAGTTTTTATCATGGTAATTTTATTTTCCTCTTCATGGCTTATATGATCTAATTATTTTCAATAAGTTTTCTGCTCCTATAATAAAAGTGATGCATTTTTTTAAATAACAGAAAAGTAGTACTTAGTGCTCTGAAAAGAAATCTTTCGGTTTCTTCACTGATGTTTCCACCTCCTGCGTTTACTGTTTTACTTCGAATGGCTTTATTTTTTTTCGTTAGATTTTTATAATCTTCAGACA
Source organism: Rousettus aegyptiacus (assembly GCF_014176215.1). Taxonomy (NCBI): domain Eukaryota; kingdom Metazoa; phylum Chordata; class Mammalia; order Chiroptera; family Pteropodidae; genus Rousettus; species Rousettus aegyptiacus. The sequence goes on from NW_023416287.1 coordinate 81,508,152, forward strand.
TTTGGTAGAAGGTGACATTTAATTATTATTCATGGAAACCCCTAATTTATTCTCCACCCCTCACATTATATTCATTTATTACTTTCAACCTACTTCATCCCATTACTGTTTTATTTTTAATTTTTTTCATAATCTTCTTTGTGAAATCATTCCATTTACATATGTGCCTACTTGTTTATTATTTATGTTTCTCCACCAGAATGCAGACTCCACGAGGGTAGGGGCTTGAATTGTTTATGTTCAAAGCTATTTTTCAGTATCCAGAGCAGCGACTGCCATATAGTAGGTAAATACACGTTGAATGAATGAATGAATGAATGAACGCATTTATCGTGGAAGAGTCGGTTTACTTTATATCATTAGGTAAAAGATTTGCGGCCTCTTGAGAACATTTTGGAATTAGTTTTGCTGATTACCTCTATTAAACAGGGAGACCAACCTGCTGGGCAGTGGTGTAAGGTAGAGTCACTGAAGTCCAGAAGGCGGTAGAGCTGGACTGCTGTGCTGGACTGCTGCCCTGGTCTTACCGTAAATGACCTTCTTTGACAAGCAGGTTCTGCTGTCTTTGCTATACCAGACTGGCCCTAATCAAAAGCTGGAAAAGGGAAAGAGACTAAGCTGCTCTCCTTGTTCCATTTCCGAGCTGTTTTATCTCTTTGTCAGGGTTCACACTCACTCCCATGTACTCTCATCCTCTCCTGCTTCACTCTCTCAGTTGATGGGAAGGCTGCTTATGCGGCCACAGGATACACTTTGCCCATCCCCAGGGGACGCAGGCTCATACTCCCGTGCTCATGATCATCCTCACTTGCCTATGACAGAAACTCACTTTCAGGGCAATGTCCAAAATACTCATACAGATTTCCCACTCTTTCTACTTATAAAATCAAAACAATGTTGTTGTCTGCAAAACAGAAACCCTTGGGCAGGCTCATTGCCACCTTGTGACTAATAAAACTCAGGTGAAAAAAAAATACGCTAGATAATTACAAGACACATTTACCAATCACCTATGTATGATCCAAAAATAAAGTTTTTTATATATATAACATATATATAACAAAATTTCTAATGCAGAATAATCCAATCAAATAATAGATATTATCACTCAATAGCCATCCAAGTCTTTAAATGCCATCAGCCCCGTGGAAGGTATAAAAAGTTGGATCCACTCCTAGCTCAGTGAGCTCAAGATCTAAATTGTAAATGTGAGATATTATTATCTAAACCTCCCAGGACTGTCTTGGCACTGAGAGGAATGGTATTTCATTCTTCGATTTAATCCTCCCCTATTTTTTCCCAGATATTTATAACACAGCTGTGGAAAGGTGCTCCTGGCAGGAAGTCGGCATGCAATTTTTCAGGCGGGGAGCAACTATCTAAATCAAATAGGAAAAAAAAAATCCAAATGGATGAATTTGTTCAAGTTTTAGAGCTCGGAAAAATATCTATTCGATAGAGTTGAAACTCTGGCCTAGAGAGCAGTGAGTGATGTCAGAGAATAGATAATTATCTGAATAACCCGGGTGCTTACGCCCTTTTTTTCTTCAACTTTCCAGGTAACACAGGACAAAGCTGATTTCTTCTTACACATGGAGTTGGTGATCATTCCGTTTGAAGACGCTGCATACAAGACTCCACCACCAAGTGTAGACTTGACTTTCCAAAATCCGATTTTAGAAGCTATTGTTATGTCGATAAAACATCATCATTTATTTTCTTTTTTTGGAGGGGAGAAGTGGATTGGGGATGGAATTATGTACTGTATGGTTTTCATAATTCAAAAAATAATATTAAAGGATGTAATTAAAGGAATTCAGGAAAGATATGAAGGTACATAGGGTCATGGGAGACTACCCAGGCTGAAAGGAAAGCAGATTACTTAAAAGTGCAAGACTCAGACATTCATTGGGCTCAGAGGATACCAATCACCTGTGTTCTACATGCAAAATTAGACAGTAGGTTCTACTACTCAGGACATAGCAGGTAATGGAACAGCTTAAACACGAAGGCAATCTTTGGAACATACAAAGATTGCACATCAGCTTCTGGCTGGCTGGAAAGCTATTGGCAATGACAGCTTCCTCCACTGGGGCCACACAGCTGTGCCACATCCACTCAGCAGTACCATGCTGCACCCAGCAGTTACCAAGACACTTCAATAGACACCATCCCATCTGATCGTCGCTTTTTCTTTGGGGAGGGCCAGGCAGTAGCTAGCTTCTCTAAGCACAGAACCAGATTAGCAACTGGCTTGTGGATGTCTTCGAATAAACCAAATCAGTCAGAAACATAGGGAAGGGTCAAGGCTGAAATATCTCAGAATGTTAAGATCCTAATGGGCATATGAATGTTGTGCGTACACACTTCTACAGACTTCACTGCCCCTACAGTAGTATTTTTCAGAATAGGTAATTAATTGCTACTCCGCTGCTAATTACTGGTAATATTGAGCACTTACAATTTTCTGTGCAATTTTCTAAGCACATCACATGTATTACCTTGTTTTATTCTCATAAGAACTCCAAAACACACTCGATAAACACCCATCACGTGAATGGCCTGACTTTTAAGTCAATTGAACAGCACTTACCAATGCTGCTTTCTGCCTTCGCATCCATAGCATCGTGACCTTCATTTGACTCTAACTGGAACTATCTGGATTCCAGAAGGAAAAAAAGAATGACGAAGACTGGGCAAGAGGCTGCCATTCACCTCATCAGAAGTGTGTGTTTCTTGTCCCCAGCTCCAGGAAACTCTATTCCGCATTTCTTCAAGCAGTAAAAACAACAATGTTGAAGAGTCAAGAGGGGGCCTGGTCATTAGCCCGGTATAGAAATTCTTGACCCACTCAGGATACAATTTGGCTAAAGGAATTTTTCATTGGAAAACATCAGTGAATGTTTATTAAGTGTCTACAATGTTTGATATATTCTGGCCCCATGGGGGGGGGAGGAAATATCCTCAGGATCATCATTCTAATAATAGATATTATGTAGTGCATCATAATAATAGATACGACCTATGGCTCAGAAGTCTGAAATGTTAGGATTGAGATCTAGGAATAAAATCATCCGTTTCCATCTGTCTAACTTAGCGGTCATCGGCCAAAGTAGAAGTCACGTGGAAGCTTTGGAAATGCGTGGAACCACCCTGGCTACACTGCTCAGACTTAATCTTGTACTTAAGGAGCCCTTTCTATCTGCTTTCCAGGTTTCTCCCCCCTGGAGGACCTCACAGTTATCTGCAATGTCATAGCGGCATCTTGTCTTCCTCAGCTCACTCTTTCTCGAGGCACCATTTGGGCGATCGCCATAGTGCCTGAAATAAACTCTGTCTTTAGATTTTTGTTCCTCCTTGTCCTCTCCTTTTTTTTTTTTTTTTTCCAATCTCATGAAGAATAAGCTCTACTGCCTTTATAGATCATTGATGGGTGCTACGCCGTTTCCCACAATAGAAGTAGCCCCTACTCCACCAAGCTCCCACTCTAATGCTGGGGTCGACAGAGACATTTCTGAACAGCTGCTCCTGCCACTCTGCCCGAGGTTCAGAAAGAACAACGACTCCTCAACCAAGCAGAAATGAAGAGTGCCATCTCCCTGGCCTTCTGTGCTCTGTCTCACACACCCACATTTGCATTAGTTCTCAGCTTGTTCCCACTCTGCCAGTTTTGTTTGCATGTCTGGCACTAGGGGCGGCTCCCAGGACTTTTTGCAGCCCCCTTCTTTCACCCAGAAGGAAGGTGGGCCCCTCTGACCCCAGCGTACGGCCGGATGCCAACTGGCAGGTGGCTAGGGCAAAAGGAGGGTGACAACACTGCAGGGCACCCCCAGCAGGCAGGGAATCGGGCCACCAGATTGGCGCCCACAGTTGCAGCTTAAAACCATCCACAACAGCCAGAATCCTCGATGCTGAACCCTCCTGTCACTCCCCACAGTCTTGGAATCTTCTCAGAGTGGTTTGAATACTAATGTGAAGGAAATTTCTCAGAAGCCACATTCAGTCTAGGAATCAAAGTACTGAACTAGCGTCTCATCCTGTTCTAGATCTGTGTATCACACAGATTCACTCCCCAAACCAATCTGAATCTCCTCAAAGATGAGGGAGAGAGAGCAAATTTGCTAGACATGTAACATAAACCATTCTGGAGACCTCCCAGCTTTTGCATTGCTGTTTCTAATATATTGGAGTGCAGGGTCCTATTGCTTGTGCTGCTGTCTAAAGGTTCCGTCTGCCAGGGAGAAGCGCCCTCTCCGGCCACTGATGTTAAGGAATTGTCAGTGGAGTGCATGGAAGCCATCAGGATCCCAGCTTAAAACTAAGCTTAACTCCTAAATGAACCTCTCCCAGATCTAGCCCCAACTCTCAGAAACTCGCTTCCTTTCTGGAGAGAGGACGACTCCTTCCCTCTGTGCACCTGCTACTCTCGTAGCCTCTCCAGGTTTTCTCTTTCTCAATCATACCACAGAAGCTTCCCTGTCTAACCCACGCACCCAGATCTCCCCATATCCTACGGGCAACTTTGTGACTGAACAGCAACAGCTCATACTCTTTAAGACATGTCTGGATATTTCCTGTCAGCCTCTCCAGACCCACTCTCCACCTTTCCCACCCTGCTCTGGGTCTTGCAGGGCCGACTCTTGAGGACTGCATCAACAGGGCTTCTTGCCCACTGGCAATGCCAGTTTGGCTAAGGCGAGGTTCCAGCAGGAGCTCAGAGGGTTGGAAGAGAATGAGCTCAGGGTATTTACTGGCCCAGTTTCATCCCTGCCCAGCACTACAAGCTGGATGCCTCCCTCCACTCCAGGTTACAGGTCTTGCTAGAAGACCCGCACCTGGGTTCTCCACGGCTGTTCCTCAGGTTCTCCCTTTGGGCCCAAGGGTGGTGATGGCTCCCGGCTGTTGCTAGCCCCAGGGAACTGCAACATCCCTCCTTGGCTTCCCAAAACTCTTCCCATAATTTTGTAAAGACATTCTTGGTTAAACTCTCCTCAAATACCCAGTTGGAGCATGCCATCTCTTTCCTGCCACAGCCCTGACTAATACACGACACATTTACTACACTGTGGTGGAAGGTTTTCACTAATTGAATTCCATTTAATTTAACAAATATTAATTGAGTACCTACCGTGCGTCACATCCTGTTCTTTGTACCAAGGGTTACAGCAGTGAACAAAACAGAAAAAATTCCGCCTTCACAGAAATTGAGTTCTAATGGGGGAAGATAAATAACTTTTAAACTAGATAAGCAAACTAGGTGATCTATTTAGCAGGTGTTAAGTGCTATGAAGGAGATATGAATCGGGCAAAGGGGAGAGGGAATGGCAGCGGCTGGCGGGCATGCAATGCGATGTTGTATACAGGGGCCAAAGATGGTCTCAGTGAGAAGAGATGTGGGTGAGAATGCCGTGAGGGCACGAAGAAGCACAATAAACCAAGTTACAAACCATTCCCAGGATCAAACTCAAGATCAGGGGTCGATGCTATGCAGAACTAAGATTAAAATCAGCATTTGCACATCTCTATATGATTCTCGATGACATGCAGATAATGTTTTAACAACTTCATTGTCAAGTATTTTTACTACACGGGTGTAGGGAACATGGAGATACACAGTCCTGATCCCTCCTCGAAGAAGGACTTGCCGTAGCTGATGATAGTGCTGTTGCCAACAGACACTCTCCAGCTCTCAGCTCCTGCAGGGGTTGTCTTAGCCTCAGAGAACTGACTAGCCCTAGATTGTGCCCTTGAAATTGTTATGTGAATGAAGATATAGATTTTTTAAGATAACATGAATCCAAAAAATAATAATGATTTTGATGAACTAGGTCGTTAGGAATCAGCATGGTAAAATTATTATATTTTATAAGATAAATGCAAAGTTCCGGAAGCAGGTCCAAAACACCAACGATGCATCTTAGGAGCATATGGAATAAAGACAATTAAGAGTTGTTCTTGACTGCGGGCTGTCAGGTCGCAGCAAGCTGATGAACTTGCATAGGGATCGATACAGGTTTAGGCTGCATTAACGGAAGTATAACATCTGAAGAAGATGCTGGTCCTGCTCCAGTGTATGTCAGTCAAATCGCAGGTGGAATATCACATTCAGCCCTGGGTACCACACATAAATCACAAACTGGCAAAACACAAACTAAAGTATATTTAGAATATAAGGGTCAGAATGGCAAAGTGACACAAAAGTATTCCAGATAAGCCTGGGGTTGAAAAACCCGTAGAACTACAGACTTGCAGCAGTCACGGCAGTGAATGAAGGCAGCCTTCGAACCTCTGACCAGCTGTTATGAGGAAGACAATTCCATGAATGGAATCTACAGTCTCTCAACAAAAAGTCAATGAAGCAACTTACCCTTCAGCCAGTCATTATCTTGACTGGCTATCCTGTGCTGAGCAAAGCCTACAATTTCTGTCCTCATTGAATTTATGACTTAGAGAGGAGACCGACATTAAACATAAAAGCATGATACACAGCTACATGAAAGGCTATACAGGACAAGCAGAAGGTGCAGCCAGAGTTCCCTGAAGTTTTAGAGAATGATCTGTGTTGATTTCATTCTTGTGTTGTACCATTTTGTTTAGTTTAGGAGATCGAGGAACAGAAAACCAGTGTTACTGATGCCTTGTAAGTAAATGGGAGAATGGGATGCACTATCGGGCGGCCAGGGACTATGCTAGAACAGAAGACCAGGGAAGAGATATTGTTTAAGGAGTTAAAGGAGGGCGATGGCAATGCGAGTGGAGAGAAATTGTGTTTAAGGGGAAACATCTAAATGACTTCGGCATATATTGGACAGAGGTAAGCCTTTCATTAATTCACACTCCTTGCTATTTTGTTATTATCTGGAGAAAAACTGGTCCAAAATATTACATAGTATCTAAAGAGAGTATTTGAGTCAATAAAATAAATTTGGAGGGAAGAGATTTAGAAGGGAACGTTTAACCTACTTCAGATAATAAATATTTTTAAAGGCTTAGGTAAAGACTGTCATTTAAGGAGACTCCCAGGATCTCTATCATTCGAAATAAATTTCTGAAATTCAGACTTCTCATAGATCCAAATGAGTCTTTATCTCACAATCACTTATTCATTCAAAATATTTTATTTAACATTTAAAATATGCAGGAAGCTGTGTGGGTTGCAAAGATGAATCAGGAAAGGGCTTGTACAAAAGTAACGGGAACACAGACTGTGTCCTAACTTAGGGCCCTTATGACAAGTACAAACTGAATGACCTGGGAAAACAGCGAAGGTTCTATTTGTGCTGTGCCTTGAAAGATGGGCAAGGCTGGGACATTCAGCAGTGGATAAGCAAGCATTCCAAGAAGAATCAGCAGCACGAGCATCAATACAGTAATGAGAGGGCTAGAAACATGGCCTGAGTTAGTAGAAATATTAAAATGTGTGTGGGGTGATAACCAGAAAATGTTAGTAAAATTTTTAGTTAACGAAAACATGAGAAGTAGAAAAACGAAAAGTTTTTCCCCAAATGTGCTTCATGTATCACAGATTCATCCAATCATATGACTAAATAAGATCTTAGAAGGCAAACCCTCCAACCCCATTGCCTTTCATCATTATCTTGCTCTGGCTTGGTCCTCTGAGTCAGGACCTAGGATCTAAAAAGTGGCCTTTCTCCCATGGTAAAAGCATGCAAAATACTGATTTTACATCCAGGTTTCTGATACTAGACCCTGTTTTCATCGAATTTTCATTTAAACTTTGGGGATATTATTGCTTTATAATAAAGCTTTGAGGTCACCCAGGTACTCCACCAAGAATGGTTTCGATTGGTAGGACTCTAAGATGCCAGGTAACCCCAGGGGCCTTTATGTAGGGAACAAATATTTGAGGTTCTCCTGAGTTTCCTCATGCCTGTTTTCTCCTACCAATCGCAAACAAGTCTGCATACTTCCAAAGAAGAATGTGAGTAGAGACAACTCTGGAGATTCCATGCCCAAGTTGGATGAAGGAAACATGGGATTGATGGTTACACACACAGAAAATCAGCAGCAGACGTTGCTTTGCTGCCAAAATGGCTGACCTACATTCTTTTGTCCACAAATACTATCTAATATTTTTGCAAACATTCTCCCATAATATTTCATCCTTCCTTTACAAACATTAGTCAACTGTCAGTGGCCGTTTCTTTCAAGCTATGTTTTTGTTTTTGTTTTTGTTTTTTTCCTAATAGTTGTCAAGGAATTGAAATGATCTATCAATTCTTACTCACCTTCTTAACTAATCCTACCCACTTGAAAAAGTGACTGTTCAAGATCAATAATAAAGTGGAACCAAACTCACACAGGACAGGACCTATGAACTTGACCTCATTATTGCTCTGTACTAACCTGAGCTTTCCATCCTTGATAATTTGGTAATGACTATCCAGGGCCTCCAAACACACAGCAATCAGTTCTCTGGCATCTTTGTTTTTACGCTAAAGATGTCACCATTTGGTCCTAGGAAACTCAATGCCTGCCTTTCCCTAGTGGGCCTCCTAGGGAGTTTTGCGCATTGAAGGATGGTTTATTTAAGTTATCACGGAAAGTGCTAGTGAAAGATTGTAAAGTTCTCAGAATAATGACCACTTGTCATCTCTAATTAGTTAGATATTTCATGCTGGAGATTTGTTATATTAAAGGGCACTGAAATGACTTACGTCAGATAACTGAATTATAATTCAATGCTATGTAGATTACTAAAATATTGTGCCTATTATAGGGAAACATATATAATAGCATCAAACAGGCTTTTTACAAAATTAGCTTTTTCCTAGACACGGTCAGTCCAGACCTGCCTGCTGTCACAGCTACTCTTCCACCTCCACTCCTCCGAGAGGACCATCTCAGGCAGCTGGAAGAGGCTTAAAACCAGCCGGCAGAGTCAAGAACCTGGAGCAGAGATCGAGTGGCTCCTGTCACACTTCCTCTCGGCACCACTGGGCCCAACGAGAAACCACGTAAAGATGGACTAGTCACCTGTGGAACTTCAAGCTCCTCTGCTGGTTATTTTTGAATATGGGCATTGTCTTTCTGAAGGGCCCATGATCCGTGCTCCTGAAACCCCTTCTCAGCTCTCAGACCATAAGGTCTCCACACTTGGACTCATGTAGAAATGAAGCCCATACTAGACACACATAAGGAGAAAACCAGGGTGAGTTTTTGTGGCATCGATCTCGTATTTTTTTCCAGGATGGGCTTATTAGTATTAACCAGAAAGGAAACTATCAAATAATAATAAAGACCAATGTGGCAGCTTTTAAATAGCCCTCAAGCTCGGGAAGGGGAAACTCCTTTTGGGACAATGCTGACCTGATCAATGATGACTCAGACCCCACTTAAGCACTTTGGTGACCAGGTCAGCACTCAAAAGTGTGCACATTGGGGACTGTAGACATGTGCGGAAAATTCATCCAACATCAGCGGTATCGGCCCCTCTCTTTCCCCAACCCCACCCGTCAGCAGACACTGAGTCTGCTGTACCCTCAGCCTGTATCCCCAGCTTCACTTACTCTACGTAAACGTGACTGATAATGGAAGGGTCCAGCCTTCCATGTGGGAACACGCTGGATTCAAATCCTAGCTTTTTCCTTAACCGATTGTGAGTACCAGGTCGGAGGTGGTGGGGAGGTGGTGGGAATAATAATAAATCTTCATTTTTTTTGGAAGTTTTGACAGTTGCTCAAATATGTTATTCCCCTTTGGCCATCCTGGCCAGGCCCCTCTCCTGGGAGCTGGACTCCTCTGTCCACAGCTTCTGCCAATAGATGGGCTCCTTCTCTAAGTCACTCACCACAGGAAACAAGACTCTCCTTTTACCCTGCCTCCAAATGCACCCTCACCTGTAGTCACCGGCTGGCATTCTCTACCCACCACGCTGAACCCACTTCATTGTTGAATGTGAGCCCAGAAACAGGTCAAAGTCACCTCATTACTTTGACGAATTGTAATTTAGAGTCCTAGCCGATACTACCCTATTCCCACCCAGGCCCAACCTCACTTCCTCTGCCACCAGCCTGTGCTGAAGTCCCAGGACCTGTCTCTGCAGAGTCTTCAGGGTGACGTCCATTATACAAGACGGCCCTCTCTAACCTGGGCTCTGCTGGGCCACTGGGACGTACACACTGTAACTGGCAGAGAAAATACACTCACATCGTTTGACTTAAAGGCTGAAGGTGCTTCATTACATTCTTTTGTTATATGACGAAGCCCTAGTCAGAAAAAAAAAAAATGTAAATATTTTATAGAGGAAACGTCTATAGAAGGAGCTATCCAAATTCTAATTAGGAAAAACTATTAAAATATAGTGGTTAATAAAAGCAATGAACAAACATGACAAATAGACACATAGACAATAGACTAGTGGTTACCAGAGGGTAGCGGGAGGGAGAGAGGAGGTAGATGGGGTAAAAGGGGTCAAATGTGTAGCGATAGAAAGAAATCTAACTATGAGCAGTTAACATACAATGCAAAATATATACGACTCACAGTTGAATTATACAGTTGAAACTTACTGGACTTTGTCAGCCAATGTCATCATAATAAAAATAAATAAATAAAATAGTGGTTAAATGCATATACTCATGAGCCAAATCATGCAAGTTCAAAACCCCTGAATCCATTGCGTTATTTGGGACAACTTCCTTAATCCCTCTGTGCCTCAGTTTCCTCATCTGTAAAATGAAGGTAGTAATAGCACCCGCTATGACAATCTTGTAAGTATTAAATAAATTAATGCATTTAGAGTACCTGGAACAATGCTGCCACAGGCAAGTGGCAGTGTAAGGTGCTATTCCTGACTGCAGAGGGTATCATCAGCGGAGGGACATTGCCAGATTTAGATGGGAAACTTGTCCCAGTCTCAAGTGTGCATAATAAACAATGTGAAGTACTATTGTGAGTTCGACTGTGTCCTCCAAAATTTGTGTGTTGGAGTCCTAACCCCAGGAGCTTCAAGGGAGTAGGGTGGACACCTGATCCTATATAACTGGTGTCACTATCAAAAGGGGAAATGTGGACACAGACTCACGCATGGGAGAATGTCACATGAAAATGAAAGCAGAGATAAGGATGATGCATGCCAAGACTGCAAGCAAGCCACGAGAAGCTGGAGAGAGGCATGGAACTGTCGTGGTACCAGTCCTGCTGACACTGAGACCTCAGATTTCTAGCCTCCGGAACGGTGAGAATAAATCTCTACTGTTTAAGTCACCAAGCTTGTGTCACTTTCGTCACAACAGCCCTAGTCAACTAATAAGGGTACAGATCCCAATGTCAACTATGGTTGAGGTCAGCCAAGCAAGAACTGCTTGTTGAATACCTCAAGACACTACGCCATGTGCTGAGAGGGAGGAAAACTGTCTAAGGCACAATCCCTGTGTTCAAGGACTGACGCTCTAACCAAGGAGGCAAACACACACACACACACACACACACACGCACGCACGCACGCACACACACGATTCTCTGTAAAATAAATGTCCAGTCCATGTTACAAGAGTTCAGAGCTAGGTAGTCAGGAAGAGTTCTATCTAGAAAGCCCACAACTACCACACTGAGTGGAACTAGTTAAATTCCTGCAGAATTTTTTTAAGCCAAGAAATTCATTTCCAAGGATCCCGCATGCCCCCTTTTCCTGCTGTCTCTAATTCTAGCTGCATTTTTCTTGGCACATCCTTTGAGGTGTGTCTGTTCAATCCATCGTCATTCCCATACACGTGTGAAATTCCTCCCCTTTTGTTCCTTTGACTTTCTTTGCAGAAAATGCTTCACAGCAACAGTCCCATTAGCTTTACAAATGCTGTTGGAAACCCAAGCAGAGCCATCGCTTTCTCAGATGGCTGGGAATTTGGTACTCCAAGTGATTTTTTTAAATCCCAGTTTCTGGGGCATGCTGCTCAAATACACAGAGTGGGGAGAGAAAGATGGTGAGGGAGAAACTCTCCCCCCCCAGGAGAAACACAGAGCTTTCCTTGGGAGGCACCAATGCCACAGGAAATAAACAAATAAATAATATTCTTTCACGGAAATGATAAGTCTCACTTCAGTAAGCAACACATTATGCACCATACTGGTATAATAAAACACACTTCCCCTTGAATCATTCCCACTAATACAATGTATTCAGTGCTCATATGATTACACTTTTACAGCCTGTTAGCAAAAACACATACAATTGCAAAATGCTGCTAATGCAATGTGACAGAATACTGTTATTACAAGAAGAAGTTGTCAGCACTGAGCAATTGATTTTCCTTCATCTCCTTCCTGCGTTTGCCCATCCTCCCCACCTCTCCTGGAGATGTTATTATGTACTGTGGGTGCAGTCCTTTCTCTGAATCAATTTCAATAGAGTGTAGGGAAAGGATACAGACAGGAAAAGTTAACGCGATTCTAGGCTTTCTAAGGGAGAAAAAACTTCCTTTGGGGACATTTTCTTTTCAAAGTCTTTATTAAAACTTCAGGAACGATGGCTCTCTACCTGCTGCAGAAAGATCTATTTTTTTGTTGTTGTTGTATTATGCCATATCTATTTATTTTTTCCTTCCTCTTTTCTTTCCTTCTTTCCATAAAATAAAAAGAGATCATTTTAAAGTAATAGAATTCCTACATCTCTACTGATTAATTTCCATGCAATTTGAGGAGCAATAAAGGGAAGAAATAAGAAATACAGGAAGCCAAGAAGAAAAATTATCTGATTATTGCCTGGTCGATATTTTCCTTGTATATGTTTACCTTCAGTCAAAGGTGACAATAGACATATTAAACAATGATGTTTTTCTGGACATGAAAAATAATTCTGTGGCTAGCACCGGCAATCTAACCCAGAATCGTAGGATAGTATGATTGGATAGAAATAATTAAGTCCAATGTAGTTATTGTACAGGTGAGAAAACCCAGGACCCAAGAGTTAAGGAATTTATCTGGATTTTCATCACTAGTTAGTTTTAGAGCTAACTTTTCTTTTTTTTCCTTTTGCTGCTAATATACTATACTATGCCTTTAAATGTAACACATGTGTATCAATATATATGTTACTGAATTATCAAACTGCCCTTAACACCTCCGTTTTCTGTTTCTTGGTTACAATGAAATAAAGTTCCACTTGCAAATGTAAGTGTGAGAGAGAATAGACAAGTCTGTGAAAATTGCTTGGTGGCCTTCTGAAAGAACAAGTTACAGAGGAAACGTTAAAATACCTTGGTTTATACCTTGGAAGGTTGCAGCTTCCTAGAATACAAAAAAAAAAAAAAAGTTATTTCTCCCTCCCCTATTTAAATATGTGTTCACACATCTTCCTTCTTCCACCCCCTCATTAAATGGATGGTCCCCTTTGTTGGTACCTAGTATAAATGCTGATGCTGCTTCTTTTGCTCAGCAGGATCTCATTATAAAATGTCTTTGCATATCTAAGAGTCACACGAACTAAGGGTTACCTGGAGGTCCCCAAGCATTACTGCCCATTACTATTAGAAAGTTAAAACCACATCCAGTTGGATTTTGACCCATTGGGCCAGTTGGCTCTGTGGTTCTGGTCAGACTTTTAGACTTTATACTTTCTGTTCTAATTGGCTACAGCGATTGGGCTCTTCTAACTTGTGACTGGAGGGTATAGGTGTGGGCATTCTTAATCTGATTTTGGTTTTGGTGTATGATGCCAATTAGCAAATATTCACAGGTGGGAAGCACTTAATTTGGGCCAAAAAATTATCCGTGCTGAGGAGGGCCTTGCGGGGATGGCCTCTGTTAGAGGATAGCGAGCTACTTTCCTTCATGGCTTCACACACTTGAACTACCCACACTGAACAACGGAAATAGGAAGCAGAGTGTACTCATATAAGCTAGTGTAGCAACCCAGAAGCGACTTGTGGCAACCTTATAAAGCCCAGGGAGACCCCCTGTGCAGCGCACCCACGGCATCTTTATTACTCCCCTTCCTGCATTGGAGATCATTTCCTGCCGCCCCTTTCTGCAAACACCGCTGAAGCCTGTCTTCTTTCAACAGAAAGAAAGCTTTCTTGGCTTTCTTGTTTCCATATTACGACTTCCCTTTCCTAACTCTTCCCAGGCCTGCGAATCTACTAACTCATGGTAAGCCACTACATAGGAACCACCATTTACAACCTTAACAGTGGTAGTTTCCTATAGTTCAACCTCATGCTAGCAATTAAGACATGACTTCCTCTCCATTTTAACTTCTTTTTACAAAAAGAAAAAAGAAAAAGAAAAAGAAAAAAAGCTTCTTTAGACATGAATGCCTTAGATAGTGGAAATTTCAGGCCTAGGCGACAAGTGTCTGGTTGGGGGGGGTGGGGGGGGGGCGGGGCTGAGACTCTCCCAGAAAGCCCACTTGCTCTCCAATGACTCCACATCCCAAATCTACTACTGATAAGGGAAAAGGACAAGGAGGGTTTTCTTATTCCACATTCCAGCTCAGCTCAACTCATTTTATTCACCGAACATCCAAATATGGTGGACATAGTACCGAGCACTCTGAGAAAAGGAGAGATGAAGAGGAAGGCAGAGTCTAGGGCCTCTATAAATTCTTAATTCTTAGGAAGACGAACTTGTTAGTGCCAAGAACCACCACAAGAAGAGATGCATTTCTACTCAGAGGACAGGTTGAGGCAACACAGAAGAGGAGTTTCGACCCCGGCTCTTTATTGGAAATAAAAATAGGTAGAACTCTAGGTCCAGGGCATCCAGCAAGATGCAGAGTCAGGATCAGTAACCAAGTCACCTTCCCTCTGGGAGCTAGTCATGCTGCAAGGGGTTATGACATCTCTGGTGGAGGCCATCAGCTCCTGCTGTCAAGATGAGGGATTCGACTAAGCCAGAGAGTCTGGGGGGATGTCATGCCTCTGTTTGCTTGTCTATGTGTTCATTTATTGAGCACTTTTACTAACCAGCCATGTATGATCTTCCCCAGAACAGTAGATAAAATGACACATGAAAAAATGGGGCAATAATAAGAGGCTAAGGCAGTTACAGGCTTTAATATTTGCCTCTTTGTAGAGAGATAGGCCATAATATGACGATAATAACATAGAAATGACCTATCTTTTTAAAAAGATAAAAATCAGGTAATTACTGAAGCATCAGTTCTTTATGAAATAATTGGTGATGACCTTTGATAAAGAAATCACACTGTGATGTTGTTGACAGGACAATTTTCCTGGGGAGAAATGTAGCAGCTGATTCTCAAAGCAGGAGGAACCTAAGTTACCTTGTTAGGCGAAGCATGAACACGGCTCATTTGTTAGTACGAGGCTAAATGAGTACACGTCTTTTAACTGTTGGAAATAGGGAAGACCAGCTAAATAATGCTGTTCTTGGACAACGTGACAGACGATCACTAGCTCCTTGTCCATGTTCTCAGGGGTCACTTTAGCGTTCCAGTGCATGCCGATATCTTCCTGGGTCTCTCTGCCTGAGGGATTTTCCAGCCACTCTGTCCCATAGATTTTAAATACTAAGGTGTTAACACCCCAGAACCAATCCGCAACCAATCAGGGGCAGAACTTGGTAGGAAATAACCCAGATTCATGTCACCTCAATGGTGCAACCCTGACGTATGTTCTACAGTTTGTCATTGAGTCCCCAGCCAGGGGACTCAGGATTGAGCCTCAGTTGCCCACAGCTGTAACCCATTTATTAACGTAGCTCTTGAGGCTCTCCTCACTCTCCGTCTTGGCTTCCTGGGGTCACCTTCCAAATAAACAATCTGTACTTGTACCCAAGTTGATGTCCCAGCAGCTGTTTGGAGGGGGAAGGAAAGGGGAAATCAAACTAACCACTTTTTCACTTGCCAAAGTGTCAACGAACAAGTATTTATTGAGTACTTATTATCTAAATCACACAGTGCTGGACTTAAACTATAAGAAAGTTTAAGGCACTACTTGCAAGGGGCTCACAATCTAGGTGGGCAAGTAAAATATGAATTTATCAAATATTAACTAATGAAATCAAGCAGTATGTGATGACTGCAATAAGCTATCCAAAGAAAATCGGTTAATACATGGATGTAGGTAGGTGAGCTAAAAGAGAAAAGACAATCCTGTTGGAATGATACAAATGCATCTCTCTCTAAGAAGAAATTCCTCAGTAAAGAAACCTTCCAAAATATGATTAACCCAGTATTTCCCAAACATTTCTGGTCCTGGGAATTTTTCTTCATGAAATAGCTTATAAAACTAATGTTCAACAAAATGCAATTTGAGAAACGCTGTCTGAAGTCAAGTTTCAACTTCTAGCATTAGAATCCAATGCCTTACTCCATTCAACCCAGGGTTTCTCGGCCTTGAATCCCAGTGGCCAACTCAAATGTAAAGTAACTCATCACTTTAAGCCAGTTTGGATAAAACAGACACACTGAGCAGTCCTGCAGCTATTTGAATATTTCCGTATGACATCAGGGTAGATGTATTGTGATATCTTTCTATTATCTACAACACTATTCAAAGTCATGAAAACAGTAAGGATAAGCTCACAGATATTGAGTCTATTGTTTAGAAATTTAACTGCTTTTGAGAGAAAATGATCAGTCTGTTTTCCATGAGAATATATATACACACATATATATGTATATGTTATGCATATGCATGTGTTTATGTATATGCATATGCATGTGTATATGTATATGTATATATGTATATGCATATGCATATGCATATGTATATATGTGTGTGTTTATGTATATATGTTCAGCTGATATCTGTGTCAGATGAAATACAACCCAGCTGCCCGAGTTCAAACCCTGGAGAACTTTGGGCAATCCCCTTCATTTCTCTGCCCCTCTGTTCCTCATCTGTCAAATATATTTACTTCAAAAGGCTACTCTGTGGATAAAAGAAAACAATACATTTAAAGGGCTTAACATTGTTTCTGGCTCATAGCAAGAGCTCGGCTAGGGGCACCTCTGTCTAACACTAACAACACAATTAGTACTAATATCATTCTCACTACTTGGTTCCCTTTTAACTTAAGTGGGTTTGTCTCCCCTATGGCCCAAACTGCCTTGACTAGAACATACCCTCAACTTGGGCACCTCACAGGGTCTGAACAATGCCTAGGTGAGCCAAATACAGCACAGACAAGTTCTTTAAAAAGACAACTTGAAATGTTTCCAGAGGGAATGACCCGAACTGATACAACTTTGGGAAATCTAGATTTACTGCATAAAACCACCCCCACAGTTAACTTTTCAGTAGAGAAATTGTTGCCAAAAAAAAAAAAAAAGATAGAAAGAGATAAACTTGTATATAACCTTTTTCAGAGAGTTTTATAAAGTGTTTTTAATCTCCCTTTTCTCGTGCTTCCTTGCCTTGGTGCGTACAACTGCTCTGAGGTATGTGAATCTCCTTACCGCTTCTTGGGTTTGGTTTGCTAGTAAGATCGTATGCACACACAGGTGATCCCTACATCGGAAAACCATGGATTTCTTAAATAAATAAGGCCGTGTCATAACGGAATAGTCTTTCCCCCTCCTCTTCTCCTCCCTTTTCTTTTTGTTTCTTCTCCTTCAGTCCCTCCTGACCCACACCCCTTCCTAGCTTTCCTCCACTCACCTCTCCTTCTCTGGTTCTTATCTATGCACATTCTCGTTCTCTCCAATTCTCAGTGCGTGTTGTTTAGTCTCTTTCTCTACTTCTTCTTTTCACTGGTATATTCTCTCTCCCCCCCCGCCCCCTTTCTCTCTCCCTCTCTCTCCCCCTGCCCCCCACCGCCCCCTTCGCTAATGTGCAGTTCACTCTCCTCCCCTCTCTCTGATTCTTTCTTGTGTCTCTCTGTCTCTTTTTTCATATTCTTTCTACCTCTGCCTCTTTGACTCTCTCTTTACCTGTATCTCCCTCAGACGTGAGCCCTGGATGCAACCAGACTCTGTATCCTGCATTGTTCCTTAGGAGAGGATTTCCTGATGCAAACAGAATATACAACATTTAATAACGCTGACAGCTTAATGAGTGGCGTGGTACCAGCAGGCTTCACCGAACGCGTTAGAGAGGGGCAGACAACGACCCTCTCAAATCACTGCAGACACTGAAGCAGATGAACAAAGGAAATTAAACCAGTTGCATTCAACAGACTTTGAAACACACCCACAAACCTTTCCTGCCTGCCTCTCCCCCCACCCCCAGCCCCCATCAGCAAATCTTCACACTTTCACTAATACCAGCTGGTTCATATACTCCAGAAGTATCACCCTCACCAGTTACTGAAAGTGAGACTTCAAATATGGGTTAAATCCACTCTGGTCATTAGCCAGTCTTCTGTCCAATTTTTCACCTGGATTTTCTTCACCAGGAAAACCTTTATACTTTATACATCCATCACGGGAGGAAAAATACAGTGGTAACTGGGATGGAGAAAGGAGGAAGGGGGAACTAAGCAAATGTGGCCCAGAAACTTGATGTTTTTTTCTCCGCTTTAAAAGCAAGCAAAGGGATCAGAAGGACGTTGCTAGTCCCAATTTGGCAGAAACCAAGTGTGTTCCACAGATACAGAGAAATCTTAATATCTATCACAAAAATGATTCATTCAAGCACTTAACAAATGTTCAGTCAGTTCTCACTATGTGCCAAGCATCAAGTTAGGTAAAGGGCTCCTAAGGGGAGCGAGGCAGACATGGTGGCCCCTAATCTCAGAGATGATTATTATCTAGCTAGAAAGACAGACAACAAAGAAAATAAAGAAATATGGCAAACCTTGTGAGAGAAATGCAAAAATAAAACTACTCGAGACTATGTGGTAACATAGCAGGCCCACCAAGCCAAATTCGAAAGTAGGTGGGAAGGAGAAGGATGGAGGGAGTCATCAAGGATGGTTTTCGAGAATCTCTGGCAACTAAAAATATCAGTAGGGATTAAATCCTAGAGTGCAAGGTGGGTAAAGAAGAATGAGCATGAAAAAGCCAGAGACAGGTCATAGAAGCTTATTAACCGTTTTAACTTTATCCTAAGGGCCACAGGGAGCCATTATGGATTTTGACCAATCTACTGATGCCATCAGATGTGACTATGAATTGTATCAAAGTCAGTGCAGAAGAAAAGTCTACATTTTGCAAATACACCTGTTAACATACATGGAGCCCTCAAGTTTATTAACATTTTCTCAAGAAATGTCTTGAAGGCATCAGATGCAAAAGAGCATGATCAAAGGCCATCTTGCTAAACTGCTCTATACAACCAGACTCTGTTGCTGTTGCAAGGTCTGGTCTGCCTTCTGTCTTGGCAGGGAACATGATTTAGAAGCATAAAGGCTTTTCTAGGTTTGAGGAAGGTCAGATTAATCAAGTTTAAAATATTCACTGTCCCGTGTAACATAAACTACCAGTCAGAACAATCTTTCCCACCAAAGATTCAGTCGGCAAGACTTACAGCTGCCTGACCCCTGGAAATGGAGCTCTAAGATGCAGATTATGGAGTTCTAAGCCAGTTCTTGGTGATCCTATAGCTGGATGGAGCACCCTGTTGACAAATGACCATCAGATGGCTGTTGCAGCATGGGCTCTGAGGGCAGGACTCACTTATGGACTTTCTAGTGGTCCCTGGTGAAGCCACAATGAAGGAGTTTAGAGGCAGATAAAGCTCATCTCCCTCCCTCCCCAGCCCCTGCTACCCTCTTGTGAACTGGCTCTATTAATGCCATCTGATACAGCCAGTTCCGCCTTGTCCAGAAAAATGGGGGCCTAGTTTCAGGACCTGCCCCCGCTTCCTGACCCTGGGGGTTCCCCACCATCCGCAGGCACTCTGTGACAACATTTGATAGAGCCATTGTTAATTGACTCTGTTTTCATTGTTTGTTTGATTTTATAACTAAACTAGTCTCCAAGGAGTAAACTTTCTAGTCCACCATATGTACTATACAGTTAATTATAACACACTCCCTCTCTTACCCATGGACCCTGAACATAAGGATGTTTCTCGTCTACATATGGTGAACAATGCTGTTCATGCATTCTACCCTCGACGCATTTCCTAGAGCCCTCACGCAGTGGACATTAATGACTTCTTTGGGCCCCTTCTGGTTTCACCAGATGAACAAAAATGAAAATAAGCAGCTGTCATACTTTAACTTAAAAAAAAAAAGAAAAGAAAGAAAGAAAAAAATTCACGAAGCCTACTTCAGTTTGGAGAAGTATTTGGCTTCGAGAGAGGGGAATCGGCTGTACCATTGATGGCAAAAAGCTCACTTACTAATGCACCACTTCCTGACATTTAATTTGCACAATTTGTCTCTTATTATCTGGCAACTCTCAGAAGATTTTGGAAGCAGGATACAAAGAAGGCAGAAACATAATAAGCAGCAAGATTAAAAGTGAAAACGTGAGGGGCACCAAGTCAAGAGTCAGATAACTAAGTCCCAGACTATGGCTCCTGCCCATCAACACCTGTTGACATATCACTCCAAACTGAGAACAGCCATAAAAGGAAACCAAATGCAGGGGCAGCCAGAAAAGAACACACGATAATAAAACAAAAGCCACTTATGTTAGTTACCCGGCACTTTAGACACCGGAGAACTCATTCAAGTCTAAACTTAGATGTGATATATCTGAGAATATTACCGTACACCTAGATAGAGAAAATTGCATCTTTTCCATCATAAAAAAATATATATATCAAAATGTTTTATCTGTGCTTCTGCAATTCAAAAATGACTGAAGCTGTGAACTTCAAATTTGGCAAGATTGTAGTCCTCATTAAGGAAGGGAATGGAAGCCAATTTTGAAGGAAAACGGTTTCCTATTTTTGAGTGGAGAAGGTTGAAACAATAAGTGTTGAGCTGAAGATGAGGAACATTTTCTCTGCCATTTTAGCTCCATTTGGATAAAGATTATTAAAGAAAATAAAGCTAGACATGTCTCTCTTTTGACTCACAAATGAAAACATCTTTTCTGCTTCGTTTGTCTGTTTCTCTTCCACCTTCCTAAATCAAAGTTCAATTCGTTAACATGAAGCTAAGAGGTAAAATTAACGCACCTCAAAAATCAAGTTATTCATCATGTGACTTGACTTTGGGCAACCAGGGCCGGGGGTAATCCAGTCTCGTGTGTTTTTGGAGTTAAACAGCTGCGGTGCAATATACAGGATGTGCAAGGGACTAAGAGGATACTGTTATATGAAATGCAGCTTTGGAATTTCCTGATTTGATTGCAAATATTTCATTCTTAACATTGTGTCAATATTGGTTTTAAATATATACATGTTTGTTTATTGGCAAACACACACACATACACAAAGGAATCACATCCATAAAATGCACCCACATCTGTGGTTAAACACAGCAGCTGTTTAACAGCCCAGTAGAACATTCTGAAAAAACGGGGACCTGCATTAAGAATCCCACATCCAGTCAAAGCTGCAGCAGGAAGTGAGGTCTTATATTAGGGATGCTGTCTTCAGAGCTCGCCAAGCTTCCCCCAAACAGAAACCCTTTGCCAAATTCACAGCATGTTCCCCCAAATTTGGAATTAATAATAAAAGACCCTGCCTTTACTTCTTACTCTAATAATTGTATTGTAAAAAATACTTTGAAAGCCAGCTCAGAGTCAAACTAAGGCAACTTAAAGTCTGCATTTACTGTCCTAAGATCTCGGCAACACCAATGAACAAAAGAAGCAGAAGTGAGTGAAAGGCTCTGTCCACATAACCGCCAAAGAAAAGGCCCGTCTCAGGTGCAAATGTCCCACAGGTGCTGGCACGGGAGCTGCGCACACCTTTGGTCAGCATTCCATACCATGGCACCTCCTTTGGCTGCACTCCAAGTGTCTGATAACCTCAGTAAGCACGAACTTGGAAATAATAGAGGAAATACACGACAATCTGAAATTACACCCAGAAACCTTAAGGACACAGGTACCCTTCCATGTAAGGCCATCCTTGCTTGGTGATTTTAGCCATTACCAAGGTGACTGGGGAGCCTGCCAACTGGTAAATGAAAGAGGAAGCATGCCACATTCCTGTCACCTATAACCGTCCAAATCTCGAGATGCAGAGATGAGACATTTTTATTACACACGAGTTTGCAGGATTTTGCTGCCGTTTTTCTCACCGGATTTCCTTTTTCTCTGTGCACGTGTTTTCTTTTTCTTTTTTCCTTTTTTCTAATTTTGCTTCTTAACATGTAAGTTAAATCAATGCATCTTATACCCTACTACTGTACGTTCCTTCCAACAGCTGCACAGTGAATTTCAATTACCCTAGTGTGGCACTCAAGGCCCTCTTTAACCTGATTTCATTCATTCATTATTCATTTATTCATGTGTTCACTTATTCATTTTTTTCATTAAATTTATATTTATTGAGCATCTATTATATCTGAGGTATAATGATAGGCATTGGAAATACACGAACAAAATACATTATGCATGCCAAGGAACTTAGAACCTAGCATGAAGCACACACAATAACTATTAATTACAGCAAGGTAATAAATGCTAAGAGGGAGCAATGTTTGAGGCACCGTGGGACAATACAGAGCAATGTACCTACTTCTGCCGTCAGGGAGATGTAAAATGTGAGCTGAAGTTCAAAGCCTCAGTAGAGATTTACCAAAGGATATGGAAAATGGGGTGACAAAGGCCGACCATTGCTCAGAACTCAGAGATATCACTGGGTGGAGAAGAAAAAAGTGGGCAGTGTGGGAAAACCCAACATTTTAATGTAGCCATGCCCGCAGTGGGTGGAGCAGAGGGTGGACATTGAGATTTACAAGAATAGAAAGGCTGGCAGCGGTCAGTCCGTGAAAGGCCAGGAAGGCTCTTCTAGGAAGTTTCGATTGTTTAATGGTTTCAGAGACATTGAAACATTCTAGTTAAGATTCCAGATCTAGTTAATGTAGAAAGATTCTAGTTAACTTGTATTTTCATAAAAGCACTTGAGTGTGCAGTGTGGAGGCCATGCCTAAAGAATTTCATCTCTCTCATTTCCTACCATTCTGCCTTCCCCAAAGTTTACTGGATTCAACTAACACAGCAAATAGAAACTATTGCTACAACCCAAGTGTGCAAGAAACAAGCTTACCTACATTTTGATACAAATCTTCAGGGTTCTCCTCCCCTTTTCCCAAGATAAGTTCTTACAGGGTGAGTGCTTAGAGAATCTGAGAGCTCTTACATTTTATCCACCCCCACTTTTGTAGGGGACTTGTCCTGTGCCTTTATAAGTGCCCTAAAGCACCAGACTCATTGCAGATGAGATCAATCCTTACTGAATGAAATATTGCTCTGTCTTTTTACAGTGTCTTAATCTCAGAGGTGACATAAAATCTTTGCTCTTCACTGAAGGTTTCGCATTAGTATTTTTGCAAGTCTTCTTGGCTAATACTTTTGGTAGATCATCTGGAAATCTTGTTATATTTCAAATTTCGTTTCAGGTCAGTACGAGGTGGGGCCTAAGCTTCTGCGTTCTCACAAGTTCCCAGGTGATGCCGATGCTGCTGGTCCATGCACCACACACGTTAATCAAGTTCTACTTCTCCTGAGACATGTCTCATCTGTTATTAATCTATTATTTGTTTTTTTTAAATTAATTACTCACATAACTCAAGAATATTAGCTCCTTGAAGGCAAAGAATATGCTTTCACAATTCTTGCATTTCCCATGTAAAAGGTTAGCTACTCAGTAACCGATGGCTTCTTCCAATTGATTTGCTGACCGTATGCTTCATGCCGCTTTAAGCCCCTAACTGGCTGTCAGCTAGCCTCAAGATTCCGTTCAAACTCCTCAGGTTATGCCGAAAAAGTGCCATGTGACCTGGCCTGTTCCTTTTCTAGCTTGATCTCCTGCCATGCCCTCACCGCCTGTTCTGTGCCCTTGCCTTCATATAGGGGGTGTTTTCTTTCTTTCTTTTTTTTCCTGAAAGAAATTGTTTTAGTTATTTGTTGCTGCATAAAAATTGTCCCCAAACTTAGCATTTTAAAACAGCAAATATTTATTATCTTCACAGAGTCAGGGAGGCAGGAATATCTTCGCGGGCCAGTTCTAGCACTCAGGATGTCTCTGAGGCTGCAGTTACCTGCATGCATTTCCAAATTCATTCACGGAGCTGTTTTTCTGGAGGCCTCAATGTCATCTTGGCTCCAGTTGGCAAGACGCCTCAGTTCTTGGCCACATGGGCCTCCCCACAGGGCTGCTCACAATGAGGCAGTTGGTTTCTCCCAGACCGAGTGATACATGAGAAAGAGAATAGCCATGATAGAAACTACAGCGTCTTTTATAACTTAATCTCAGAAGTGACTTGTCGTCTCCTCTGTCATACTCCATTACGGAATGCTTTCTTAACCTGACTGTTATGCAAGAAGTTGCCTCACCTGAGGATTCTGGGAAGTTAAGAAAAGGGTGGAAAATATGCTTTATTTCTTTCACCCTAGACTTCTAGCCCAGATAGAAGGCTCTCTCCATAACTCAGATACAGGCATGGCCTCTCGTCGACTCAGAGGCAACAAGAACCTCCACCGTGTAAACTGAGGAATAGACAGTTACATCTTTCATCCCTCAGGTCCTCTGTCCTCTCTTCCCCATTTTTTCCATCCATGCACTGGCGAATTTCAGCTTTGGTCATGTTCTTCCATCCTCTGGTCTAATTACTTTTCTCTCAATCACATTATCATCTTGAGAATTAGGGCTTTTTCCTTAGAATATCTGCCTATGGCCTTCGTTTCTCTTCCTTCATTAGTTTTTCTTCTCAGCCTTTATTCCTAGCTCTCTCTTGTCCTTTTTGCCTCCTCTGCTCTCACGGTAATTAGTTGCATGGCTGACAACAAACAGCTTTCCCTCCCTGACTGGCCACGGTGTGCACTTCAAATCTGGCTTTCAAGTTTATTCCTCTTGTACCAGCCTTCATTCTATGAAATTGGATGTTACATCTTCATGACCTCCCACACGCCATTTAGCGTGACTTCGTCTCTTTCCTCATCTTCATTAAAGCCTCTGACACTCACGTGTACAAATTAAAACAAATTTTACATACATTCCCTTTTACAGTTCCTGGCAATTTGCAGGTGAG
The DNA here is from genome assembly GCF_014176215.1 of Rousettus aegyptiacus. Lineage (NCBI taxonomy): Eukaryota > Metazoa > Chordata > Mammalia > Chiroptera > Pteropodidae > Rousettus > Rousettus aegyptiacus. The sequence goes on from NW_023416287.1 coordinate 81,533,178, forward strand.
GCTGGAAGTGAACACAATACCTGAGGATGTTACAGCCTACAGCTGCTACCTGCTCCGGATACCTGCATGGGGTTTGCCAACAAGCAGCCCAAGTGGTCTCAAGGCTGGAATCCTGACAAGTACCGCACCTGCTGAGGGAATTGATCCAATCAGAGCTTGTTTAGAGGCAAAGTGACATCAATGAAGATTTCCTTTCTTATCAGGTTGCAGATGGCTTTCCCATAAGCCACTAGAAATCTAAAGACTCATTGGCAACTTAAGGGAAATCCTCAGCCAGCTGCTTTTGCCCCTAAACGATTTGCCTACCGTTAGACTGGTGGCTTCGGTCCGGGCATGAGGGGTTCATCCAGATGTGGTGGGCTTCAGGCCCCAGCACACTCTTCCTTTTAAGTGGTGGCCTGAAACCTGCCATCTGAAGACACAAGGCAAGAGTGCTTTAAGCTCTTTAGAGGATATTAGCATATTGCTCAAATGTCCTCTTAGGCAGACTTCTGTTTTCTTTATGCATTATATTAGCATGCTAAGGATATGCCTTCTCATGAAAAGCGAGGAAGAGCTGACGCCTTCGGCAGGAACGGCCAGGTTCTGTTAGATCGCAATGCTCCACAGGGTAGCTCAGCGTATTAGCCTGGTTCGTAATCATAAGCCCAAAGAAATTACATGGAACCCAAAGGAATCCAGCCGTGGTCCACCCAGCGTTTTAATGAAAACACCGAGCTCTGCTCTTCGGCAGCCACACCGTCCTCGGTGGAGACTGTTATGTCCAGTGGCAAGAAAGTTACCAAGGCCATGTAGAGTGAGGAAATGGGAAACAGCTAAGCTAGTCAGGGAAGTCGTCAGAGATGCAGACGGACAGATCGCCAGATTCAAGGGGAAGGGCCATCGGAGGAAATGTCGCCATGTGTCTACAGCCCAAGCACCTGCTATGCAGTGGCACTTTGGAAAGAATTTTGGCTGCTATTTCAACTTTATAATAACTTTCTGATGCATTAAAAATGCCTCGTAATTCAAGACCCCACTTACATGCAGGGATTAAAATGCACTGATTGACTGCTCCTTTACATTTCAATTTAAGGATGATAAAAGGAAGAAGCTATATTTTTCTTTATATCACTTTCCTGCAAAACGGGGAGAAAACAAACACAGGTGCTTTAAAATTTTCAAGGTGCAAACTAAATTACATGATGCCCAGGAGTGTGCGTAGCATTTCTTTGTTTGAGCATGGAATAAAAGACAGATAATTAAGAAATTGGGAGTCTATTAATTTTCCAAATTTACTCATGCAAGAACCACTGAGCTACGGTGATATTTGCTTACCTCGTCATTATGCAAAAATATATTAGCTAATTATTTTGACTAATGCAATTAAGATATGCATATTTAGCATAAACCATACAATAGAAATGTTACAGTCAGCAATTGCTGGGTTGCGCTCATGGGTAGCAGAGAGGCAAAAGTCCCTGCTCAGTCTCCAATGGCAAGCCACGAGATTGCTACAACTCTGCCTGCACTGTTATTATTAGTTCGGTTGCAGTAATTAATTTGCTTTCCAGCATGACTAGGTGGCACAGCTAGCAATGGTATTAATTTTGGTTATGAGATACCTGAAGATGTCAGCTTTTGAGCAGCAGCGTCGGCACCTTTAACTGCCTTAATCAGTGGAAATGCAGTATCTCTTTCAGGGATCCAATTAAGAACATTATTGTTATTTTTCTTTTCTCTCTAAACCTTACTAATGATCACAGGAGCTAGTGAAAGTGAAGGTGACGGTGGTAGCCAAGAGGGGTGTCTTCCCTTCGTAACCTGGGAACCCCACTGAGCCCCGAACTCCTGAATGACAGAACAAGGCTTTCATTGCATCTATTTGGACTCCATCAAAGCCATCAGCTCTTGCTACTCGAAATGTGGTCAGTGGACCAGGCTGGGTTCACCCTGGACCCTTTGAATCTGAATCCGCGTTTTAACAAGATTCCAGCAGTTAGCACACATGTTAAAGCTAGAGAAATGCGGCTGGACAGAAGGCCGCAGAGCCAGCCTTCCTCCTGAACAACGGCTCGAAGGCTTCATCGGCGGTGTGATTGGGGAGTAAGCCGAGAAGCAACCCACGGACGCGCACACACACTCCAGTGCCTACCATCATCCCTTTGAATTTGGAAGCCTTTCAACCTATGGGAGTCTCTTAATCAAATTCATACGCTGTTGAGAGAGAAGATTGCTCGCAGCTCTCGTGGTACCCTGTGTCGGCTGAGACACCGGAAGCGTAAAGCAGGGAAGGCCCTGGAGAGAAGAGACCAAAAAGGAAGAGCTTTGGGGGAAAGGTATAAAGAGGACGATGCTCCACCTCTCAGTTCTGCCTCGGAGCCGGGCCCCATTTAAGTCTCCTCCTGGGTCCGGCACGGGCTGGTCTGAGGACCTCGGTCACATCCTGTTAGTCCTGTGTCCTCCACCTGGCCCCGTGGCACACTCCCCAGAAACCCCACCTCTCGTCTCAGATCGCTCTTTCTCCTCTGTGGTTCTTTCTCCCTTTGTCCTGACACGGGAAGAGTTATCTGCATCATGTTACTGCCTTTATGTCGCCCAGATTTCAACTTTCTAGAACATTCCTCTCCGGCTTATCCTGACTGGCTCTGTCTTCTCTCTTCAACTACATTTTATGACATTCTATTTTACTAGAAAACACCGTGGAGAATATTTGTTCCCATTCCTGGCCATAACCTGGTACACACAGGTGCACCCAAAAGCTGGACCTCTCCTTTGTTTCTCCATTCCATGTCCAGTTACTGAAACTTTGTGTCTACAGAGTCAAGCTCAGTTTATTGTCATCTTACTAGCTTCAGAAATAATGTAGGCCAGCACGGTGTAGGAATAAATGGAGCGGCCAATAACAATAGTGAAAGACACACCCCTTTGCTAACGGAAGCGGCAGGACCAATGAGCAGAATAGAAGTATTCATATCTACTACTTCAGCATAGAAACATTTACTTCATAAGCTCTTGTTGTGGGCTGAATTGAATATCTTTCCCTCCAGAAATTCAAGGTGAAGTCCTAACCCCCAGTGCCTTAGAATATTTGGAGATGGGGCTTTACAGAGGTTATTAAGATGGGTCCTAGTCAGATATGACTGGTGTCCTTATAAGAAGAGGAGGTTTAAAGACAGACACACACAGAGGAAAGACGATAAGACAAAGAGAGGAGACAGCCATCTACAAGCCAAAGAGAGAGGACTGGAACATATTCTTCTCTAGAAAACTAATGTGACTCTATCAAAACCAGAATTTTTGGTTCCAATACCTATCCCTTGACAACATGTAACATAATAATAGGTGTCACATAGCAGGTGTCCTGCAAATATTCACTGAGTGAATAAGAACAGATGAATGAATGGATGCGTACATGAATAAATGATTCAAAGCAGCGGTCCCCAACTGTTTTTGGCAGCAGGGGCTGGTGCTCCAATGAGAATCCTATGCCTATGATGTGAGGTGGAGCTGAGGTGGTGATGCTGGCGCTGGGGAGCAGCTGCAGACACAGATGAAGCTTCGCTCGCTCACCCACTGCTCACCTCCCGCTGTGCGGCCCAGTTCTTAACAGGCCATAGACCGGTCCCAGTCTGTGGCCCAGGGATTGGGGACCCTTGATTTAAAGAACTATTTCCAGGTCTCTAAAGTAAGACATGTCTTTTTTTACTTGGGCCCTAATGATTCTGTGATACTGTGCGATATGTGCCCTTCATTCCAAGGGGAAACAGAAGTGGATCCCTAAACAAATCCTCTGAAGAAAAAAAAATGCTAGTTTGGGGGCCCCTCTTTTCAACCACAAAGGACTTTTTGTTGGTCCTTCAAGGAGTCTCCAGCATCCCAAGGAGCATGAGTCAGCCGAGAGGCAAACATATTTGTTTTCACATATTAGTCATGTATTTGATAGAGTGTATAGCAAATGTATGTGATAACATAAAATATATTTTAAAATTACAAATTTGGACAGCTGTCATGACATTTGAAGGAGTACATTAAAATCGTTGCTATATCCATTTTTAAATGCCATGCAGAATGGCTAGATTTGTCAGTCTTTCTATATATTTTATATTTGAATGTTTGTTTTGATTTTTAAAAAAAAGAGCTCCCCAGGTGATTTCTGGGCAATTTTAATGAAAACTCCACTTTATGAAAGCGCAATGAAAAGTGAGTCTAACTCTGAGCCTGCCCAACTTCACCCCGTTGCTCTATTTTGCAGCTCACCTTGAGCAAAGTAGACGACAAATGGTGAAGAACTGAGTGGGAGGTTTAGCAATCAGGGTTGGCGGAACAACAAGGAAGTGAAATTGGGGGTTCGAGAATTGGCATTTCGAATACTGTGCACCTAGGTCGAAGTTGGGGGAGGAACAGTTGCTACTCAGCTCCTGTCAGCTTTTGCCATGAAGGAACACATATGTAGAGCAAAAAAAAAAAAAAACAAAGAAAAAAAAACCCAGAAATGCAAATTTGAAATAAAAAAGTTCCCCACATTTTCAATTCTAACTTTTTAAGAACACTACACAAAGCCAAATGAAGCATGTCAAGAGGCCAGATGTGGCCTGCGGGCTGCCATTTTGCAAACTTGGCATTACTTAATACTCAAAAATGCTAGAAATCGGGCCAAAGGATTTCCATACCACAGTGGCTTCTCACCACACACCTATCCTAAGGAATTTGGCTTCAGCGCTGTCTTATATGTGAAACTGCCTTGTCAGTTTATTTTTATATATTGTATGTATTTTAATATATTCTATAAAATTCTAATAATGGGAGAAACAAATGTTGGTACAGAGAACCCAATGTGTTGTGGGGTTTTTCGTTGGTGGTGGCGGTTTTTCCTGGCAATGGCAAGATGTGTTTTCCTGATTTTATTTACGTTGAATTGAAACATTAAGATCGGTTCGTTTTGTCTGAACATCTAAGAGCTGAGAGTGAGGAGTGGAGGCCCACAGGCATGGTGGTGGCAGAACCTGAAATTTGCCTCGGATCACCAAGTGTCAACGATACTGTGGCAACGTTAAGTTGTCCTTTGGAACCGAGCTAATCCTTAAACCGTGTGCATATCCAAAACATTAGCTATCTGCTGTCAGGCCTTTATGTGCCTCATGCTGAGTTAATTAACACAGAGATGCTTGATGCTGGAACCCTCCAGAGGGGCGAGCAGAAAGGGGCCCAGGCCCGAGAACAGACAGAGCCCCGGAGATGGGGGGTGAGGGGCAGGGTGGGATGAAAAACACAGGGGGCTCCAGTTTTTATTTCATTCTGCTCTTATGATACAAGGTCAATGGGTTAGTCAACCCTATTTCTGTCCCAATGTCTGTTGTAATTCCCCGGAAGACATCCTCTATAAATCATGAAGCCTTCCCACGTTCCAAAACATAAACGTCCAGACACCCAGCATTCCCTCTATGATGGTCAAAAAGAGGGAATGTCCCTGAAAAGATGGCTTAGCCCTAAAGACGGGAGCTGTCTCCTTGGAGCCCATTACAGAAACAATGACAGTCACCTCTATCATAATTTCACCCTTATAAATGTGTTTCTACATTTTCACGGAAAACATGGCCCGTTGAACACATATAGACACACAGATATCTCTTTTGTTGCAGTTTCAGGAGCTTCATAATAGAGAGGCCATTCTGTCACCCACCTTCCTCTAGAATGCAGGGTGGCTGTGTGTGTCTCTGAGGCTTGTGCCCAGGTGGGAATGGCACACCGTTTGAGGGAAGGCATGTGGCAACATTTTAATAACACTGTGAGGGACAAGACACCTCTTCTGGGCTGGCTGGTAGCAATAGAGATGGAGAAGGAAGGAACAAGAGGTGGGGTGGGGGGGATACTCTGAAAGAGGAAGAAATAAAACTTGGAAAGTAACTAAATATAACGTCGGTATGTCCCTGAGGTCTCGAGCATGGAAGCCGGGGCAGCTAGTCTTGGAAGAGCAGGAGCTGGAGGGGCTGGGGCAGAGGAGACGGTGGCCAGTCACCTGCTGTGGAGCAAGACAGACTTGACTCTTAGACATGTGAGCCCAGGAAACTCCTTTAATTCTCTATATGTGAGGAATGATGACAACTTCATATGGTGGTTATAGGATGAGCACAGATGATGTACATATCAGAGGGAGTAGAGCATAGCATTTAAAAGTACCGACTCTGGAGCAGACTAATTCTTTCTCTTAATAACCATGTAAACTTGGACAAGTCATTTAAGGTCTCCGGGCCTCTAGTTCCCCACATGTAAGATTAAAATAATTAAAATAGTGCTTGACTCATTTGTTTGTTGTAGGAATTAAATAAGACGATATATGTAAATCACTCCAGCCAGTACCTGACATATAGTAACCACTTGATGTGTATTAGCTATTGTTATATGGAGCGCTCAGTATAGTAACTGGAACAAAATAAAAGCTCAGTTAACGATCAGCCATTAATGATGCTGACACCGATGTGTAGAGTTTTGTACAAACAGTGCTGTAATGCAACCCCAGTAAGGGAAGGCCACTTGACAGAGGTATAGAAATAAGAGCCAAGCAAGGTTCTACTCCACCCAAAGCAAGAACCCAAGAGACCTCGCTGGCTCACGAGACGCAGGCCAGACTGCATCACTGTGGTTGTGCCCGTCACGCGTGACCTTGGCAGTCCTCAAGCACAGGCCGCAATTCGGGGTTCATGGAAGCACATCGAAGCACCACCGTACAATGGTGGAGAAGCATCTCGAACTCCACCGACGTGCGCCCTGCCAGCCATCACGGCGCTCGTCTCCCCTGATCTTTTCTTGCCTCTCACCCCACAGCACCCCACTACTGCTGCCACCATCATTTTGGCTAATTTTGCATTAGCCATGTGGACCATCGGATGGTTTCTTCTGTATTTTGTTGCCCTTTCAAATATTTCTTAAATAGAAGATTGTACCATCTGGTGGACAATCTGCCTGTGTGCTATCTCACCTATCGCAGCGTGGATTCCACTCCTATTAGGGAAGGAGCGAGGCAGAAGGGATGCGCCGTTTGCTAGGACGCTGCCCCCGGCCACCTGCAGCCCCGCCGTCGCCGCTCTCCTCCCCTTCTCCCAGTGGCCGTGTTCTGCCTGCACAGCAGTCGGTCGCTGCGCGCTGAGCAGATGTTTCTCCCACTCACTCCATGGCCAGGCCATTACTCACGGGGCTTCAGGGAGCAGATGTCTCCACAGACAGGCCTTCCTGACCTGTGCTGACATTTTACCCACATAAGCATCCAACGTCGGTGCAGCCACACTGCAGAAGTGGGAGAAAGAGCAGCTGAAGCTCAGTCAAACTCCATACCCAAAATCTCCACCCAAGTAAAGTAAAAAGCGATTTAAGGTGCTCAGAATATTAATGATACCTAAAGAAGGAACACATCTGCATGTATATTAAGAAATATATATATACATATAATCTCATATACTTCATGGACCTTTACAGAGAGGCGTACGGCATATTTACCTTTTATTTTGCTCCAGGGAACATCAATGATATAATGATGCCCAGGGAGAAATGGAGAGTTGGTGTTTCGAATTTAGACGATGACACTGTCAACAGTAGCTTTAAGACTGGAGAACCTTATCTGGCAAAACTGGTTTCATGGTAACAAAATCAACTCTGCCAATTTGTTTTCCCTCTGGGAATGAGCAATGTGGTCCCAACGAAGCCCATGGCAGAATCCTAAATGATTGTCAAGTATTGCAGTTGCCGAGTGGTCAAGAATGGAGAAATCTAGAACCAAGCTGTCTGAGGTCAGACCCAATAGAAACCTTCTACTAGAGGTGTGACTTCAGGCAAATTATATTACCTCATATTCCTCCTCTGCAAAATGGGTATAAAAATAGTGCTTATGACATAGGGTAGTTAGATTTAGAAACACTTACAGCTCTTCTATATGCCGGCCTCTCCTAAACACTTCATAAATCAGCCCAAGAAGAGCTCCCTTTTACCTAAGTAGAATTATGGCATAGTACCAGTGCCTGTTCTGGACTCGTGTTAACATCTGCATGCCACAGTCCATGTGGCCAGACAGTCAACGTCCCGGACTCCCAGACCGAGGAGGTTCTGGGGGGCTCCCTTTCTTCCCATGCTACATGAGTGAGGGTTGAGGCCATTCCTTGGCTCCCTGCTCCCTGCCTCTCCTTTGTTATTTGAAATAAGGCAGAATGTGAGCAATTTGCCAGATCACCAGGTTAAAATAAAAAGTAAAAAGATGACCCGTGTTCAGAATTCTAATTCCGCTAATTTTGGATTTCTACCAATTACAAGACTGATGGAACTGAATATGGAAAACTCATTCGTGGCTACTATACTTACCATACTTTGTATTGTGAACTAGAGCAGTTTCACCTACCTGAAAGTAGACTAGAAAATTCTGTTTCTCCCTCACTTCTCCTCACTTCTAACAACTCATACCAAAAACATGGTTACTGTTTCTCCGGTTACCCAGGTGATGCTTTGTAAGATAATAACCTGAACTAACATTTGTTGAGTAGTTACTGTGTGGCAGGCTCTCTGCCAAACTTCATATGTATATTAATGTCTTTAATACCCACAACAACCCAGTGAAGTAGGTACTTCATTATTACCCATATCGCAAAGTTGAGGGAACAGAGGCAAAGAAAAGCTAAGTAACTTTATCAGAGTCTTACAGCTAATAAATGGCAAACTGGGATTTGAACCCAGTAAGTCTAGCTCTAGAACTTGAGTTTATAAATCACTATATATCACTCAATTATTCCTATCATTTCTCATCTTTCTATATCCATATAGAGACTAAAATTTTAAATATGCGTGTGTGTGTGTGTGTGTGTGTATGAAAGTAGATAGAATTCATGATACAAACTGCATTCTGAAAAGCATAGCCCCTACTAGTAAAGGAATATGGACAACGGCGGGAATACAAATAGCCTTGGTTCTTGGTACATGCTTGCAAGTCCAGGTTTTCTTCTACTTTATGGGTTCAGCATGCAAGAGAACTGGGCACTAAGAGTAGAGAACGAACTCTCTTTGGCCCTTTAAAATCTCACGAGATGAAGGCGAGCTCAACAGTGGACCCGAGGCTGAGAATTATAAACATCGACCTGTCCTCCTACCTAGATTTCAGCCAATAAAGGACAAGAAGAATCAGGGGAAAATTCACATACTTTTTTTGTTTTTTTTTTGTTTTTTGTTTTTTTGTTTTGCAAATGGTCTGTCTGGGTTGATTCGGCCTTTGAGTTTGAAGATTGAAAGAAAGAAACATCCTAAGACTGCGAGGAAAAGAAAATATGAAAATGATTTATTATAAGGATGAGAAAAAATGTTTAGAAAAACTCTTCAATATTTTCCATAGAAGTGGAGAAGTCTTGATCTCTATGAAGCAGTAAGAATATAGAATAGATTGACATGAACTTTGAGCTGAGCACTATAAGGAAGAATTGCAAGAAAACTAAGTTTGCAAGGTCAAAATAAAATCCAATTTAGAGTTAGTAAAAAAATAAAAAATAAAAAAAATACACACAGATTTGACACTGCTTAAATGTCAAGTAAAATCAGTGATGTAGAGGAAAAACCAGAAAACTGATTTTTCATGCAAAGGAAAAAGGGAGAGATAAAAATGAAGAGACATAATAGGATACGCAGGACAGAACACATAGCTAGAACCTAGGACGTATAGCGATTCCAGGAGAACAAGAGAAAACTACCAGTGCTAAAGAAATAAGCAAACATAAAACGCAAGTTCAGACCATCAAAGGAAGAGAGATGAGAGAATAAGAGACAGAAAAACTAAGAGAATGTGAGAGCCAGGGAAAAAATGAAAAGGGCACAAAAGCATAGAGAAAAAACTGTGGAATTACAATCAGTCGGTCGATCATTCAAGTATCAGTCATCTCCACAGAAGAGGGGTCACTCTCTGCGGTAGACGGTTCCTGCACGTGTATTCTCATCCTGACTGCTTTGGTGTGGGCAGCCTGACTTCCACCTGCTGGCTCAGGGTTGTTTTCATTGGGCTCTTCTCTGACCCTGCCACCCCTTGGCCTGCCTTTGCAGAGGTCTGAAGTGCTGCGTCCAACAAGTTGAGAGGCAGGATCTGGTGACTAAATACTCTGGCTTCCTCACTTTCCTGAGAGAGCAACTTTGACAAACGTGTTTTTCACTGACTTCCAGAATGAATCCTGCGTGATTGAGCTCCAAACGTGTACAGTGGTGTGTGGCTGGATAACTTACTCAGAAACGTACCCTTCATCGGCTGCCCTGCTTCCCTGTGTTCTTGCCTCTCGACGCCCCTACCTTCACCTTCCAAATAAACTACTTGCACTTGAATCTTTGCTTCGGAGTTTAATCCTGGGGGAACTCCAAATAAGACATCCTCCTTGGGAGACAGAGTAAGGCCAAACGCTCTCAAATGCTGAATGTCAGAAAAACATGGTGTAAATTTTATCCAGGTTTGTAAAGCATAATTTGGGGCTCATGAATTTAACACCTAGCCAAGTTGTCATTTATATGTGACAATTACAGACTTTCTCGATTAAGCAAGAACTCAGAAAATTCTCTTCTTCAAAGCATCATTTGAAGACAACCTCCAGCCTTAAGAGAAATTAATCAAAAAAATTCAAGAATGGCGAATTCGTGATATTCAGTGGTCCCTAATCCAAACCAGACACCTTCCTCACAGCTCAGAGTTTATTACTACGCTCTTATCTGAAAAATTCTTTGTTTTTTTTTTAACCAATTTCTTCATGTTTCGTATTTTGAACTTGTTATTCAAAGAACGACTTCCATAATGGAACTCCTAATTTGGACAGTTTATAATAGCAATAAAAATAGCTAACATACATTGAATGCTCACTAGGAGTTATATGCTGTACAATATCTCATTTAATTCTCACAATAATCTAACAAGGCAGGTACTTTTATTATCTCGAGTGAAAATATTGAGCGTCAGAGAGATTAACTTTCCAAAGATGGCACAGCTTTTAAGTGGATCCAGAAACTGGAGGCTGGTTCCCACTCGCTTCCTCTGATCACTATGCCTGTCCTTTAAGATCCTTCGAGAACATTCCCAAATATAAACCTCAATTTACTCTCTTTCTATCATAGGCTGGAGTGGTGATCAGAAAACATTGCTGGGTGTTTCCTTTCTCATCTTGTCTTTTATTTAGATAGTTCCGATGTAATGTAAGGGATGTTCGTGTTTGCCAGAAAGATGATCCTACATTGATTGATAAGCTATTTTTGAGAGGGACCTAAAAATGGCCACCAGACTGATGAGTAGGTCTCATGCTAGAGGAGTGCTGGCCAACATAACTTGCCATGATGATAAAATTGTCTCTTATCTGTACTGTCTGATATGGTATCTAATAGCCACATGTGGCTACTGAGTACTTGAAATATGACAAGTGAGACAGCAGAAATGAATTTTTAATTTTATGTACTTCTAATTGGTGAAGAGAATTTAATTTTAAGTAGCCACATGTGGCTAATGGCTAACTACCGCATTGCACCACGAAGCTCTAGGACCCTGAAAATCAGGACAGGCTCCCCGGCTCCTGCCTCTAGCATCCTCAATCTGCATGGCACCAACTAGACAAATTCTGGCATTAACAAAAATTGTGGCAGAAAAGTTGTTCCAACTATTCCCAAATAGGAGATGGACCCCCGCGCCCCCCGCCCCCCCAACCCCGGAATGTTTATGGCTCTTAAGGAGGAAACCCACATTCCCCTCTCCCCAGTTTTGGTGGCTTCACTTCCAAGATGCTTCTGGTGCCGCTGGCAATCTCCCCGGCAGTGCCTTCACACAAAGCTTTCCAGCCCCCGTTCTTTACCCCAGAGTTTGCCCCGGGGCTGCAGAGACTCTGAAGACATTTCATTTGAACTGCATTTTTAAATGCTTAACCACTCTTAAGCCATAATTGAAAACACTCAAGTGACTTGAACAAATTTGAAACCACTCGCTGTGACCTGGTACTATCAGGTGAGCTTGATTTTAGGCAAACTGGAAGCCCCCTTCGGCAGCCTTCTCCTTGGACCTAGAGAATGTTCTGAAATTATAGGTAAACTTAATGAAAAAGAAAAAAAAAAATCTTACCATTCTTGTGACCTAAATGTCTGAGTTAGAATTGTCCTTATGCCCTTTAACCAAACCAGCAGGTCATAAATAAAGAGAATAGAATTGGGACATGAGGCTATTATAATGTGGCAACAGCCATTCCTAATTCCCCATGTTAATTTTTTCGTGTTTAGCCAAGCAACTTCAGAATTTTCTTTGAATGCTTTTAAAACAAATTAAGTTAAAAATTATGGTTGCACAAATTTGTAAATTTCAAAATAAATTCAAGTTCCTTTTGCTGCTCAGCATTCCTAAATGCCAAGTAACGTTTAATTTGGAAAAGAAAATATTTCACTGCTTAAGAAAAGTTTGAAAATCACCAAATATAGAGATGGAGTGAGCAGGAAGGTACAAGGTGACTTGACTTCCTCGTTCCTCCACTGAAGTGTATTTTCTACTCACCCACCTTAAGCTGGGTCTGTACTGCTGTGTGGGACAGAGAAGTAACAAAGCATTGGATTTCAGTGCCGCCTGTGGAGAAGCCAAGTGATACTAATTAGCAGTTGCCTCCTCAATGTGCTTAAAACCCAGCACAGAGGACTTTGTTTGACCTCACAAAGAGTCTTACTATGGGTGATCACTCAGAACCTTTAGGAGAGGAGATTGTTGAATACCTGCAGACCATGATGAAAAACAAAACAAAACAAAACAAAACAAAACAAAACAAAACAAAACAAAAAAACAACCAAAACCACCTTGGGGACATTGAGCTCAGATGCCTGGGAGAGGTTGCTACGGCTTTAACCATGCCCGCCCCTCCTCCCCACCACCTCAATCCAGCTTATTTCTATTTCCTTATCTTTAGAACTAATTTTTCTCTCAGGACCATACACAATTTTGGAGGCTGCCTGCCTTTTTAAATTGATGAATGGCTGTGACGATCGCTGTTGCATTTTTAAATATACGAAAAGTGTGGCCAACAACATTAAGGCCGCAGCTGGATGGCAATATGAACACACATTTCAACGGGGACGTCATTTGGTGAATGTCTGTGAAAATCAAGAACTGAGGGGGAAATGCCTCTGCTAAAGAACTTGAGCGTGTGCATCCAGAACGATGCAAAAGGGACCCCAAGAGGAAGCTGTCCTGCACTGACCCGCCAGTGCCAGGGAACCCTCCAACGGGCAGCTTTTTCCTGTTCACTCAATCCGGGTCCGCACTCGTTTATTGTAATTTCTCTAGCCACCTTCTCTCCCACGACACCCTGGAAAAAAAAGATAAAGGGCGGGGAAGCCTGCTTTATTTTACAGCTAATTTGCTTTAAGCACATAGCCCAGCTGCTCACAGGGAAGTAAAAGAGGAAACCGGAACGGAGGGTACCTTTGAATGAAGGGGGACGAGGGGAGGCAAGGAGGTGGGAGAAGAGGCTAGATGTGATTCGTATGACCAAAGACAAGCAAAAAGGCAGTGGTAAGCAGATGTGTTTATCTTCAACCTAAGAACAGAGAGGTAAGAGATTTGAAAAATTACTAAAAAGCAAATAATTCATTGGAGATGGTGTTTTAACTGGCCAAAATAAATCTCCCCATTTTCCATTACGCAAAGTTATATTTTGGGTTTTGAACGTCTGTTATCATTGGTCCATTACTTGTAGACAAGGGATAATTTTTAAAACAGATGTGGAAATTTTGTAATTCTGTAAGAAAGGGTTCAGAGAGGAGGATTTAATTAATTCGACGGGGAAAAAAAAATTTGGTGACATAATTCAGACCATAGGGAAAATGACATCCTAAACTTCTGAGTTGGCAGACTGCACGCCTCATTCTTACAAATATTTCCTTTTAAAAATAGGAAAGATCACATTCTTTATTACATGCTCTCCTTTCTGCCAACTCAGCACACACACGCCCCTTAACAAAACCTCCTCTACCTCCCCTGGGGCCATGTCAGAATGGGGTACATTTCATATACATTTCATAACTTTTGTACTTTTTCGAATTGCAGAATGAGATATTCATAGAGAAATAAAGATCTTCCTGAAGTTCCACCTCTCATAATGTAATGCGTTGTAGGGGACAGGTTGGGGAGGGGAGGGGAGACAGCTTCTGAGCTGGAAGAGAAAATAAATAGGTTTTAATATTCAGCATTGAATGAAGGTGCTGAATTGGTCTAGATGATAGTAGTGCCAAAATAATTAATTTGAACGTGGCCTTCTCCTTTGTCAGTGGGAGCAGGTTGCCGGGCTCTAAGGCTTCTGTGAAACAGTCAGAGTCCTCCCCTCATCACGTTAAAGCTCAGGACTCCTCTGTGTCTTCCCCTGGTGGGAGCCGAAGCCTAATTTCCTCTGGCCCAGCTGGGGGCTCCGTAGGGCTGGCCTCGGAATCCTATTCTGAAAATTGTTTTAACGCCAAGGGAGCTCCTCGTCCCACCTCATATCCTGTAGCATGTTTTTTCGCCTGGTAATCTTCAGAGGAAACCAACATTTTTAGTAACTATTTGTTGCTATTTAATAGCAACAACTGGGAATTCCAAGTTCCTAGGTTTCATCCAACTTAGTAACTTGGACTAAATCCTTGATTATCACAGTTGGTGGCAAGGACTGAGGGCCACTGTAGTGGACAGAGCACTCTTTTTGGCATAATGAGATTTTTTTTTAATCTCCCAAAACCTAAAAATGAAAACATAAAATGTACTGCACAAAACTGATAAAGCATTGGGCAGCCTCCATGTCCAAATCTACCCACTTGCAAATTGGCAAACTGGACATACCTAGACCTAAATCCAGTAATGATGAAACAATGTCAACAATTAAAATAATGCCAAAAATACACTTCTCTCAGATTTGAAAAACTTTAAGCTTTAAGAATGGAAATTTACTTAAAAAAAAAAAACAGTGATTGATGGGGAAGAGAAAAAGAGAGAAACTTGTTTTGGAGCTTGATAAAATGTTGAGAGATGGTAACAACAGGAAGATAAATTATTAGGTTTTTTGAGTTCTCTGTCTGAATTTTCTCAGCACTTGGACACCTGAATCTCTCAGAGTGCTATCTCAAATCATTATGGACCTATTCAGTATACCTAAAAGCTTATAGAATACTAAATTATAAGAAATGAGAAAGTGGAGTACTATACAGCTATGAAAAGGAAGGGAAAATATCTCTACATAAAACCCAGGAGTAATCTCCAGGATATATTTTGTTGGGTAAAAAAGTAAGGTGGAGAAAATGGGTATAGTTTACTACTGTGTATTAAGAAATAGAGGAAGAAATGTATTTATAAATAACCATATTTACAAATGTGTGTATGTTTGTTAACCAGTGATTCTCAATAAGATGTGATTTTGGCCCCAGGGATTATTTGGCAATGTCCAGAGACATTTTTAGTTGCCATACTTGAGTAGATGTTACCAGCATCTAGTAGATAAATGCCAGTGTCCTATAATATACAGGAAAGACCCCACGACAAAGAAATATCCAATCGAAATAGCAATAATCTCTAGGTTAAGAAACTCTGATACACACACACACACACATACACACTATATATATATATATATATATATATATATATATATGAATCTTCTTCTATTCAAAAAAAATGGAAAGACAAACCATAAAAATAAAGAAAATAGATTACTGATGGTAGAAAAAGGGAATAAGGTGCAGGGAATAGGAATCGAAGCAAGATTATACCTTGTTTTAAAGATTTAACTTTGAACCCATGTAAATATTTTGCATAATTACCAAGAAGTTAAATTGTACAAAGAAAACCCTAAAATTCAGAAATAAAATCAAACACATGATTCTGGGTTTTGACCAGACAGCATAACCATGCAAACAGAAGTCAGTGAATTAAAAACACAGACGTCGATGACTCTACATCCTAATGGGGAAACCCCTAAGGACTACAGCTTGGGCTAAATTTCCCCCATCCCCAAGCTCCCACTTAACCTATTTTATAACTTTAGCGTGCATTGGAGCCACCTAGAGAATGCCTTCAAATGCAAATTGCTAGACATACCAAGAGATTCTCACTCCACATGTCTAAGAAAGAAGGGCCCAGGAATGTGCATATTACACAAAAGATACTGATACAGATGGTCTCTGGGAACAAAGCTTAAGAGACACTTCCCAGATCCATCACAATCTTAAACTTCAAATGTGTCATAACATGATCTTTGATGCTTGGTTCTTGGCAATACATCCCCTTAAATGAATAAGCAGTTAGTCAACTGCTTCGGAAATGCTTTACCCCTGTTCTCCCTTCCTTAATAATAATAATAATAATAATAATAATAATAATAATAATCACAATTGCAATAATAATAGCACTAGAACCAATGTTCTGAGGAGTATAAAGGCCATGCTAACAGTTACAGGCCTCTCTTCAGTCCGGTTTCAGTGAGCTGAATTTAAAATTATAGAAGTTCAGAGCTATAGTTTACCACCAAAACCACCAACCTAATCCTTTTAGTTCAGCTCGATTCCTATCATAACCTAACTCTCCCCAAGGGCCAAGAGCTATGATACAGCAGGTAACAGATCATGAGACACAGTCTTTCCTTTGGAAACGTTGAGAAGCAGAGATGTAAATAAACTGACATAAATCAATAAAAACAATATAGCAAAGCATATTAAAAAATGGAAGAACGCTTCAGAGGAGGCCTCATTTTCTCAGGTAGTGACTGAGAGAGCTTCTCAGTGATCGCGAATGACCCACGCAGGGCTTGAAGTCTGCTGTGTAGAGGAGAGGGCCATGTCCTTATTGAGCACATAAGGAAGCAAAGTTCTCAAGAGCCCTCTGTCACCCTGCTAACTTCGTTGGAGCAGCTTTCAGGGAACGTGGACCCAGTTTCTTTAGAGATGTACAGCATACAGGCCTCGAGGAATTAAATCATTTCCCTGTAATCTTCCAAGACTTAGTCTCTTCCAGGACCTCCAGGTTACAGGACACAATGCTTCCCACACCCCAATTCATTTCTGCTTAAGATTTATCAGCCCAAAATGGGTTTAACCTTTGGAGCTTCAGTTTGGCACCTCATGCTTTTCCGTCTTCAAATGTTGTCTCCCACCCCATCTGGCTGTGGCAAGACTCCGTTAAGGACCAGACATCTCTAAAATTAGGCATCGGCTGAGATTTATGCTGATTCTCTTGATTCAGTCCAGACTTGTCAACTTTCCTGGAAGCAATAAGATAGTTCCATAAATTACTGCAGCCTTTAACCGACCAAACTATTTTTAAAGGGTGGTCTATATCAAATGCAATTCAATCTGAATTGTTGCCTCAATAACTCTGCCTTTTTTCTTTACTTATTCGCTTCTATCCCCAAGGGGATTTAGCTTGTGATACATTTGGAGCCCTGTCCATCACTTTTCCAGCCCCTGGAGGAAGGCTAAGGGCAGTGGCGCTTCTCATTTGGGGAGGTGTGGAAACAAGGTCTCTTTACATTACTTCTTAACACACACCCTGGTTCGTCGTACCTCCCTGAGCCTGTCTTTTAGCAAGCATTTGGTGCTCCTTAACAGAGGAATCCAGCACTAGGGCAAGTTCTAGGACCCAAGAGCTACAACAGATCTTAACATCTCCATCAATTTCAATGATTCTGGCTCAAACGTGCCCTAGTGAGTACGCTGTTACCCAACCATGCTACAGCCACTGGACCTCATGCCTCCCTAAACTAAGCCAGCCTTGATTTTCCACCTTGCTGGGGTTCTCTGTGCGGGCGGAAATGGCGCCATGCAGAAGGAAGGGCCCGAAAGCCCTGTCATCCTCCTCCATGGCTGTCATCCCAAATGTCTGAGAATAATCGGGGTCGTACCCCAAGGAGAGATGAATGTGCATAACGACGGGTCCGAGTTCAATTTTTGTTCAACTGCTAACAAACTGTGAGCTCTTAAGCCTCACCCCTCCCTCTTCCAGTGACGAGGCAGGCTGACAGGAAAGACCGACCACCCCCTCCTTTGGTGCTGGCAAGGGTCAAACCCAGCAAGCCCTCGTGCCTGGGAACTCTCGCCCCAGCCTCACCCTTCCCAATGTCTTCAGGGGTCATATTGGACTTGTTCAAGTGTCCTGCCCTGCTCTCCCCAGAGTCTCCAATTATGTGAATAATTAACCTTTCCATACCCTCTTGGTGTGCACGGGGCATCATCAGTCTTAACATCCAGACCAAATTTTGAGGGGCAGGGGAGGTCTTTCAGGTGATGAGACAATGTGTTTTTCACCCACCTGTGACCACAATCCCTTCCAAACAAGCCAGTAAAAAAGAGAGAAGACCCTTGAGTCTCTCTCACTGTGGGGTGGACACCTCAATGTGCAGCCCCCTCAGGCTGAAGCCTGCAGAAGCCCTGCCACACCGCTGCTCCTGCAAGGCACTGGCCGATGTTGGCGTCCTGCCCTGGCCACCGTCACCTCTGCAACTGGGTGCCTCCAAGCCTTCACACATTGGGAGCCACGTCACTCTCTCTCTTGTCGTCCTCCAGCCCAGCCAGACCTGCCACTAGCTCCGTATGAATTAATAAGGATGCCCTTTCTCAAGATACTTTATTGCCACCTGCCAGAAAAAGGTGGTAATAGCTACGTAGATCTATAGTGATTGAAGTGTGAGAGGCTCCCCTGGGGTTGTGCAGTTCCCCATCTACAAAACCGTAAGCGGAGGCTCCGTTCCACCAAAGATGTTCCTAGTCCTGTTCTGAGTTTCAGCAGGAATATGAGCTTAATCCAGAGTAGGGAGCCGAGCGGATTCCGGCTTTCTTGTCATGTGGGTGTCAGCGCCCCTCGGGTCAGAGAAAAAAAAGGCCGGTATGATCTGTTCCCTTCCCGAAACTGAAGTTTCATCATCCATCCATTAGTTTATTTCCATGGAGACAACTGGTCCTTCGAGTGGGACAATTCTTTGTTGTATGGGACCCTCCCATGCACTATAGGACACTTCACAAGCAGCCAGGCACCAAAAGTCAGAGATGTCCCCTAGTCATGGAAACTTGCTACATTTCCAAATGTGCAGTAAGGTGACAGTGTCCCCCACCCCCTGCAGTTGAGGACCGCATGCTAATCTCTTTGTATCTGTTTCTATCTGTAGACTATGCTCTTCGGGAGGGCTGGGCCTCGCTTTTCACAAATCTACATTCCCAGTGCCCAGCACAGTGCCTGGCGCTAGAGTACCTGTCATTTGATCTGAATTTAAAAAAAGAACCCTACAAGACCAGCCAGGAGAATGAGCACATCAGAGTCCCTACTTGCATATAGGACAATTCAAGTTGTTCCCCACCTTACCATGCCACCTCACCTCTACCAAAACTTAGAGGGCCCTGTCCTTCAAGCGCTCCTCTCAGGTGGAGGGCACCTGCCCACACACACTGGGGTACTCACCACCTACAGCAAAACTGTTCATTGCTGCAGGCTTCTCGGCTCACCGCCTTCTCCTAATAATGAGTCACAGGTCGCTTCGCCTTTATGCCTGGAGAATGGGATGGCCATTGCCTCCTGCGTAAGATGCAGAGAAGAACACAAAACATCTGTCGACAAATAGAGATATTGAGTTATTCATTTAAAAAACATTGTGGGCAAGTGCTGGATCAGGATTTCTGCTTTACAGTCTGACGTAACATTTTTAAGTTTCTCAAAGGATTTCTATGTTTATTACATCAAAACCCATGTTGAATAGGTGGGCCCGGCATAGCAGGGTTGGCTGTCTACCCATCATCTTTGTTCCTTGTTAAGCGACCACGGTTTTGTACAGATACCAGTTCTTAAGAAAACTGATCCTACTCCCATCTCAGGTATAAATCAAAGCTGGAAGCTGGCAAGCTATATAGAGCCCAGAGCCAAATATGTCCAGCCGCCACTGTTTTTAACTGGCCTAGAGATAAGGATATGTGGTTTAATTTTATGTGTCAACTTAGCTGGGCCATGGAGCCCAGATATATGGTCAAACATTATTCTGGATGTTTATTTGATGGTATTGTTAGATGAGATTTATGTTTAAATTAGTGGAATTTGAGTGAAGCAGATTGTCCTTCATGACGTGGGTGGGCCTCGTTTAATTAGTTGAAGGCCTGATTAGAATAAAAAACTGACCTCCCCTGAGCAAGAGGGAATTCTGCCAACAGATGGCCTTCGGACCATTCTATTGGTTCTATTTCTCTAGAGAACTCTTAGACAGAATGGTTTTTATATTTTAAAATGATTATATTTTAAATGGTTATATAAAAGTACCTACATAATGTCCTCAATTTTGCCTCACAGCCAGCAAAGCGTGACATATTTACCGTCTGGCCTTTTAAGAAAAAAATCAACCAGTGTCTGTTCTAAGCCAGCCATCTTTATTCTGTTCACCTCGCCAGTGACTGGTCTAAAGATCGCATTGGTCTGACCAATTGGATGAAAGGGATGTTCTTCTAGTGGCTCATGGGAAAGACTTGTTTGCTTATAAGAAGGAATAATGAGGCCTGGGACTGCTGCGGCCATCCTGCAGGCATGGGACAAAGCTGCCTGAGCACAAGGCCACCTCACGAGGATGCCAAACCAAAGATGGAAAGGGTCCTCATGACACCGTGCAGCTATAGAATCAACACTACCTGAAGACTCCTTGAAACGACAAATTACCTTTATGTTTATGATGTTTTGAGTCAGAGTTTTTTGTTACTTACAGCAAAACGCATTCCGATGTATCCAGCTGGAAAGGGAAGGTCTTATTCCTTTGTTAACATCCCCTGTTAGTTGGTGAAAGAGCCGGAACTAGAAGCCTGTCTTGTCTAAAATGAGAAAAGTTTCAAGCAGTGTGACAAAGTGTGTTTGTTTTTTCATGAATGCACTGAGAGTCTCTATGTAGGTTCAGTTGATATGATTCTAGTTGGTACTTTGAGGGAGCTGTTTCATAACAAATGAAGGTTTGCACCCATCTTACTTGCATTTGTTTTATTTTTTTTTTGTTAAGTCTCCAAGGGACCAAATCATTGATATTTTCCCAAGAAAGGGAGACATAAAAATACCAAGCTGTACTTGTGCAAACAGTGAAAATCTACATTCCTGGCCCTGCCATACTGTTTTTGTGTGTTTGTTTTTTTTCTCCATTACTAGGACAAACAATTCAACTTCACTCACTACTGCCACATGAATATTCCAACAGGCAGGATATTCTTGTTCCCTTACATTACTCAGATAGCCATTTTCATGCCACAAGGTCAGAGAGTTACCAGGCAGTTGACCATCACTGCAGCCCCCCATACTGGTTTTGTAAAAGGTTTTACTGTCCCCATTTCACAGATGGAACAGAAAAGGTTAAATAATTTTCCCCAGACTATGCAAGGTACAGCTCACTTCACTCAATGTCGTATAAAGAACAGAGACAATTACTGGACCCCTCAAGCCAAAGCCACCACTTTTTGGCCTCATTTCTCAGATAATTGCCTCCTTCCCCCTTCCCCCCCCACAGGGGTACCTGAAGAGCACCCCCCGCACCCTGCCATGCCATTTGGGTGAGTCATTATAACTACTCTCCACCTGTGGTCTTCCATATTCACATAATTGGAGATCTCTGAGATCCCACACAGACTCACCTTCCCTTTGAGGATGTGATTCATTCTCGCATATTTTCAAGATCAGGAACTAATAGGGAACCAAAAAAAAAAAAAAACTTATAATCAATCCAGCTTACAGCCATCATTTTATTCTTTGCAATATTTCAGTATTGTGTAGTTGTGATTTTTTAGCTATGTTAGAAATAAATCCATTCTTTAATATTCTTCTCTGAACAATGCATTTCCTCTTTCACAAGACAGTCCCTCAGATATTTTAAGACTGCTACCTTGTAATACAGAATTTTCTCTTCCCCATGCTAAACATCCCTGGATCCCTCAGGCTTAAAGTGTAGAACATGGGTCCAAATCTGCTCATGGGTCTGACCACTCTTCTCCAAATATGAGATGCAAGAAATGGGAGCAATTTCACTAAACAGTAATATCCCCCATTTTTTCCCCAACTCCACAAGTTCATTAAATTTCCTTTGAATAGTATTTCTTTTTATGAACTTATTTCTTACAACCCTTAAGTGCATAAAGATACCAATTTAATTGTACTCTTAGATTCTATTTGTTTAGATCTATACCTCCTAGAAAATTCTTGCATCCCTGTGACATGGTTCAGTTTACAATACAAAGGAGCCCAGTTTTCTCTTTAACATCATTATCAATGGGCTGTTTTGATATGGGCCGATATTGTTTACAATTAACACTCGGTGTCTGATTTCAGATGCATGCTAAACACTGTCGCATCTATTTAAAAATACGTAAATACCCCATTATTACGTGTGAACATCTTAGAAGTGAGTCTAGAATTTCCATGTAGCAAAGCTCAGCAGGCTCAGAGGCCAATTTGAAACAATGCTGAGAATAAGCGATAAGACTTTCTGAATCCTAAGAGTCCTCATAACTAGGGAGTCATAGAAGGCACAGCACTTTGGTGAAGATCTCCAGGCAATAATTAATCAATCAACAATCATTTTTGAGGACCTACTATGTGCTGTGCAAAACAGTAACTTGGAGGGAGTCAGAATATAAACAAGTCTGACACGAGCCTAACCTGCAGTTAACCATCTAGTTGAGGAGCTGACACATGCATTGGCAACATAAGGCCACATCTACCAAGTACTAATACACGGGGCAGGCAATTAGTACAGACGTTTTGCAAAAGAGGAAGAAACCTAACATATGAGTGCTCCAGACATCATCTCCTTCACACTGTCCAGCGGCTTAGTCTCAGGTATCACTGGTCCAGCCAGGGATGAGAGAAGTGAGCAAACGCAAGGTGCCAGGGCAGACTCCCGGTCAGGTCTTCCTGGCATGCAGGAGGGAAAGACCCCAAAACAAAACCGCAGGACTGAACACCTCTCCTGTGCGTTGCTCCCAGAGCTAAGAAGATGGCACTGAGCAGCAAACATCTGAGCAGAGCGGTGGAGGCGAAGAAGCCGCGGTGCGGGGCGGAAGGAGGAGGGCGGGGCTGGGGACCGTGTGCAGATGGCGCGCGGAGGCCGCTCCAAGCCTGCGCTAGGAGGGAACAGAGTGGCTTGGTCGAATGGGGAGGTCAGCACAGGCCAGCTCCGCAAGCCGCAGCTGCCACCCACTCTCGCCCTCTGAGTTCCTAGAGTCAGTCAGAGTGAGAAGCGACCTTAGCCTTCCTCTAGTCCGGCGCTTCGTTTAGTTAAAGAATGTGCCGATGTCACCTTGGTAGTCCTGCCCGGGCTGG
This sequence comes from Rousettus aegyptiacus, assembly GCF_014176215.1. Classification (NCBI taxonomy): domain Eukaryota; kingdom Metazoa; phylum Chordata; class Mammalia; order Chiroptera; family Pteropodidae; genus Rousettus; species Rousettus aegyptiacus. Next base: position 81,556,462 of record NW_023416287.1, read on the forward strand.
GACTAGGCACAGGCTCCCCGCACTTAATCCGTTCTCCTTCCACTAAATCACACTCTCTGCCAAGCAGGCTGTCTGAGAGTCCCGTCCTCTCACGCCATTCTCTCCGTTTTTCGCTCGAAGAATGAGCTTATGTGACTGCTGAAGCTAACAGCGCTTCATGCGAAAGCCTGAGGCACTGCCACGGCACAGAACTCACAGGGCCAGGGAAATAAGCCCTGGGCATAGGTAGCTATAAATAAAAGCCCCAGACTAGTGAAAGTTTCTAGATCTCCTTTCCATTTAAATGTTCCTCATTTATATGCAACCAATTCACAAAAGCCCACACACCAATCTGCAACGCACCTGGTATTGTGAGAAATTGCCAGTTCCATGATGTCGTGCTTTTTTCCCCCACAATGAAAACCGCACGGTGTCACGTCCTGAAGGTATATCAGGCCCCGTTCCTTTTCCTTTACTGAATCTCCAGAGAGGTGGGTTTAAAAAAACACACCCAACAAAATGGGCTCTCTTTATTCGCTCTCATCCTAGGAACGTCAGCCAGGGACATTTCTGGTGTGACCTTGACTAAACCCGTACCAACCAAATCTGTTTCAGTTGGCTAGGCCTGCCTTAACAAAGTACCACAGACCAGGGGGTTTCAACAGCAGACATTTACTGTTCCGCAATTCTGGAAGTTAGAAGTCCAAGGTCAAGGTATTAGAGGGTTGGTTTCTTCTTAGACCTCTCTCCTTGGCTTGCAGATGGCACCTTCTCCTCATGCCCTCACATAGTGTCTTCCCTATTTGTGTATCTTTGTGCCCAAATTTCCCTTTTGAGGAAGGACATTAGTCATATTGAATTAGGGCCCACCCCAAATTACCTCATTTTAATTTACTTACCTCTTTAAAGATCCTATCTTCAAATACATTTACATTCTGAGGTGCCGGAGGTTGAGACATACAAATTTTAGGGTGACAAACAATTCAGCCCAAGCACTGTGCCCTCTACCCACCCGTTCCTTAAAATTCATGTTTTCTTGCATGCAAAATACATTCACTCCATCCCCAAAGTCTTAACCCTTCCACCATCAACGCAAAGACCTCTACCTTGAGCAGATTTTAGGACTAGAATTTGAAAAGGTAGAGAGAGATTAAAGTAATTTGTTATTCTCACCCAATACTGGAGGTTAGTTCTGGTTTATAGCACCGCAGAGAGAGGCTTTGGCTAACTGGGCTTCCTCTGTCAGGAGAGGTGTGAGCCTCTCCTGTGAGCCTTTCCTGTGGGCCTCCACAACGCAGAACAGCTCGACTGGGAAAAAGAGATCTGTTTCTCCCACAACTGCACAAAACTTTCAGAGTAATTTGGGGAAACATCTCTGGTGAGAGAGAATGCATCTCTTACCACCTCTCGTTCAAAAAGCACAGATCTAGGAAAGGAATAGAGCGAGAGCTGATTCAGCTCACTGAGGGTAAAATCACTCGTTGGACAGCTTAAGTGAAACTTAAGCAGTTTGCCTGCTTTTCCTATTATCTATCAACTGCACACGAGAGTGTATCAAGGACTGCAAAGTGAAAAGCCATTGTAAAACCAAGGCTCTGTGTAAAAACCGCCTATCTGAAATCGAGAAGTGGTGGGGAGCTCGCTCGGATGGGAAAGAGACAGCTGCTTTGCATGCCTCTCCTCGAACAGCTGCCAGGGGAATGGCAGTCAACAGGAGACCTCGATGGCACTGGCGGCATGTCAGGGGAGGCACTGGAGCACACTTGCTGTCAGCGGGGTTCCAGCAGGTCACATCCGAAGGGGAAGGCTCGGGCTTCCCACCGTCGTCTGCCGGTCGTCCAAAGTTCCGCTCCCCTTTCTAGCTAGCCCAAGGTGTGTTTGAGGGTCAAGTCCAGTGGTACAAGGCGGAGACCCTTCAGTAAAGAGCCACATGTTTGTTCGATTGCGCCTGTACTTGGACACATACGATTTCTGAGTCATAACCTTTGAAGTGACAGTTGGACTCTTCAGGTTGGCTGGCCGCCAGCAGGTGGAATGTCTGGAGAAGGAGAGTTGAGAGGTGTAGGTGGCCTTTGGAAGTTCTGCTGCCGGCCTCGATGTCACTCTGATGCTGTCAGAAATCAAAATCTACCCTTAATTTCGCAGAGGCTTGAAAGAGCCAAGTTAGGGATTTAATAAGAGCTGGGGGCGGGTGGTGAGGAAGTAGAGCTTCGAGGATTAAAAAAAAAAAAAAATTTTAAACACACATACACACGTATTCGCTTTTTAAGAGTGAATGAGAGGTGGCTTGGGAATAGCGAACGCGCCACAGTTTGCCCATCCTTAAATATTTTTTGACGGATCTGTCGTGTTGACAAATAGCCCCCACCAAGGGTGGACCTAGCAGCCTGGCAAGCGCAGGCAGAATGTTTGTTCCTTCTCCTCCCAAACGCAAAGTGTGGAATGCAGGAGGCCCAGGCAGTGGTACCAAGGGTCCAAAAATACCCCGCCTGCCCCGTCGCTGTGGGGATCCGCTTCCCAAGTGACAGGGGCCCTGAGGCCTGGGCCCTGCCCAGGGGAGGGGCAGGGGCCTCCGTCTGCTCCAGAGCTAATTACCCGAGGACCTGGGCAGGCAGCTGCGCCCGGTGCTCTCGGTTTGTGAGCGCCTTGCAAAGCGGTGGTTCTAACTTTAGAACTGCACTCCAAACTTTGATCTTTCAGCCTTGCTTGGCTCTAGGCAAAACATAAACTTGAGAGCTGCAACATGTTTTTTAAATTTTATTCCCCTGGCAGTTTTAGAATAAGGACAGGAATTATTTTCAAATGAGAATCTCTGACTGCATAACACGGGCTTCCAAAATTAAGCAGAAACACATGGTGGCTCTTATTATTAAATTTCCCTTGAAAAACAATGGTTTAAATTATGGGGCAGGGGGAGCAGTTTGATAAAACTTTGAAATGTGAAGCCTAACGTTTAAAATTTTTTAAAAAAATAGCTCTAGTGGGTTTTTTTTTTTAAGATTATTATGGAGTTTTTCTAGCCCTGCCATTATTAATCCCTATCTGCCAATACTTTAAAATTTGAATGCTTGGGGTTTGAAATATGAATGACAGTTTTTAAAGCCGAAAATCAGGTGCTAAGGGGTTTCCTGAAGTACTGAGAGACATTTGGACAGCCCGATTAGAGCTCCCTATAAAGCCTGTTTTTAAGAAAATAATAAAGAAGGTAGAATTTAACTGCATCCCTATCTGTACCCGATTCTGTGTTTAGCAGGAAGCAAGAACCTTCCAGCAAGGTGTGTGCTGTGCATTCCAAGCCTGACTGGCTGACAACACTCAGGCTGACCACAACCCGGCCGTTGGCATCTTCTGTCATCAAACCAAATCAATGGACCACTGTCCTCTTCTCCCCAAGCCATTCCCAGAAAGGGATAGGAGCAAGAAAGTGTCTTGGCAGCTGGACTGTCTCAGACCCCGGGGCACGATTTAATTTTTCCATCCCTTCCAGGACTAAATCAGTTACTACCCTCTCGGCAAGGCGTTTCTGATCTCCTCATTTAAAAGTTTCCCCTCGCCCTCGTCAGCCCACGCCCTGATCACGTGTATCACTCTTTCAGAACTCACGATTTCCTGCCGGCCGTGGTTAGTGATCTTTAAGACGTGACTCCTCCACTCCCAGCTACCTTAGAAGACCCGCAGTAGCAAGAATCAGCTCTTTTTATTCGGGGCCTCCCCTGTTGGGCCTAGCAGGGTGCCCTGGGCTTACGGCGGGGTTCCTGTGTGGGGACCGACGAGAATAAGTGCAGAGTTCTAGTAATGACAAGAACTTGTCTTCTAGCATCACCCAGAGGATGCCCTGGGCAATAAACACTAAGGGGGGGGGGGGGACCCTACTGTTCTCTTCCTGCTCCTGCCAGGAGGAGAACCCAGTCCGGCCAACGGATGGAGGTCGGGCAGTCAGTGCCGCTCCCTGGTGAGGCGAACAGCGCTATGATTGTTCAGCTGGACACGGAAATAAAAGAGGAGGCGAGGCAGCCGCTGTCTCCATCCTGATTCTGCACGTGGCTTATTTTTTTATTTTTCCTTCGGCCAATTCACATAACCCTGCTCCACCTTACAGACCTGGCCTGTTTTTAAGCTTCTCTGATTAAAGGGATGACTTTCTGCACATTGTGTTGTTGGTCTTAACGCTATCCGCAGCACCCCGCCCCCATGGTCCCCCACACATAGCAGTTTCCCATGCCCTCTCTGCAGCGTTTCTGAAACGATATTAATACCAGTTGTAGGAAAACAAGGACGTCGTTCACAAACCTTTGTTTGTGTAACTGAACTCCGGTTGGAACGACTTCCTCTTCGGTTATAAGAGACTTCCCTTCCTCTTTCAAATAGCCAACCTAATAAGCTCACTCAACATTTGGGCAGAGATTTCATTGCCTGGATCATGGGAAACTATCACGGGTGTGGAATAGAACAGTTTGCCCAGGTGGCGTCTGTGATTTGAGGCCTCATTACCCAGGGTGGTCTCAGAGCAGGGCCATCACCTACGAGCTGGTCAGAAAAGCAGAATCTCCATTCCCACCCCAGACGCGCTGCATCGGGATCTCCACTCTAATGGGATCCCCAGAGGTCCACACACACGTGAATATGGATTACACACATTCTACCAAAGCTCTCTCCCACCAAAAAGCCTCTCTCACCAACTTGTCACTCTTGCCTAAAGTGTTCATTGTAGTGAGTCACAGGATGAGGTTCTCCATGGTTTTTTCACCTGTAAATGGTAAATTCACTCAAAAGGTACACCTTATTAAGGCGAATCAGCTGCTAGGACTGAGATTCTCAAATGGACTCAACTGCTCCTTTCTACAGTGAAACTACATTTGCAAGTGAGGAAATGAATGCGCTAGTAATTTGCACCCTCTCAGACAGTGTGCGGCTGGGCGTCCCCTGGTGTAAGGAGGCTGGGCTGGGAGGGCTCCTGCCCTGTCCTGTGCTGTCTGGATCCAGATACAGGAGACCGAACCCCTACAGTGGCTTCGGCAGTCAGAAAGCTGTCTTCCCACATATGTAACCACGTCCAGGGAAGCCTGAGAACCAGAGAGAGTGGAGTCAGGGAGCCAGTGTGGGTGAAGAGAGAGGCCAGAGCAGGTTGAAATGGGCCAGTGGGAGCGCCAAGAGGGCCGAAGACGTGGGCCTGCGGTTCCACTCTCGGCCTGTCCACCGAGGCGACTGCTCGTGTAAACAGAATTGATGGAAAAGGCCAGAAATGACCACACCCTCAGTATCCACCTGCCTGTGGGCGTGTAAAAGGTCCCAGTCACACAATAATGATTTTTACCGCCCCACTACCCTGGCAGGTGTATTTCCAGAATCTCCGTCCCTGTGATGTGTTCCTCTTACCATTTGAGATGTTGCTGGGAGACCCCAGGAGCCGCCTGAAATCTGAGAAGGCGGGCTACTTCTCGCTCCACTCTGGGCTCCATCATCCCACAGGTGGACACTCTTGTCCTTGAAGCCCAGCGACAGCCCCAGAAGCTTCATCTAAGGTGAAGGGAAGCGTCCGCTCCCGGCCCCATCTTCTGCTCTGTGTCTGAGTCCATTTGGGCTGTTGCAACAGCATGCCAGGGCTGGGTGGCTAATCCATCAACAGCAGAAACTTATTTCTCTCAGTTCTGGAAGCCGGAAGTCCAAGATCAAGGCACGGGCAAATCCGGTGTCAGATGCTGGCTCAGAGATGGCCATCTTTTCTCTGTGTCCCCACAGGGCAGAACAGACAAGAAAGCTCTTTGGGGGGGTCTCTTTTATAAGAGCACTTATTCCATTTGTGAGGGCCCCACACTCATGACCTCATCCCTTCCCAAAGGCCCCCACCTCCTGAAACCGTCACATGGGGGCCCGGATTTCAACATATGAATTCTGGGGAGACAGACGTTCAACCTGTAACACTGTTAGATTCCTTAGTTGAGCTGTGGATAACAAGGGGGTACAGAGGCCTCCCTAATCCCCTCGCATCTTCAGCCCCTACCTCTGGAGCTGGCTTCCAGTTTTCTCACGGGAGCCATTCTCTCTGGGACTAAACAGTACCTTTACAAAATCTAGTTTCTGTCTCCTCCCATTTCTACCCTGCCAGTTCATCAGACATGCCAGTATATATTTGTCCCCTAATGGATATGGCCCAAGTTGTTTTCCCAATAAGAAGACAAATGGAATAGGGATGGGGGAGACAGACATAGAAATGGACATTGGGTTGGGGTGAATTGTGGGGAGGGGCCACTTCAAACCCCTTCTCGAAATAGCCAATTCTCACCACTCCCCCCTGCAATACCCAGTTATGATTCATTTGCTTGTTAATAAACCAAAGGAAATAAATCTAAAATAAACTTTAAGAGGAACACAAAGAGACAGCAGCCTGAGGGAACAGCAGCAATTTTACCCACTTTTGCTCATTTGTTCAATTATTCAACACCCAGAACAGCGGGAACAGTGTCCAGCATAGAATAGGCAATAAATGTTGGCGAAGGAGCAGCCAAATGAGTGAATGAATTTAGTAGATACAGACTGAGTGCCTGAATATGCGAGTCTTTGTGCTGGACACTAGAATGCAGCAGTCCATCAATCGGTCCCAGCCCTGATGGAGGATCCATGCCCGTGTGTGATAAGTAATGCAAGCGGGGTCAAGGGGTACTGCAGGGGCCTACAGAGCCCCGCTGCCCATAATGATGGCTCAGCAAATCTGTTGGGGGAGGGATTGACAGCCAAGGGAACAGATTCTGAGTCGCAGGGAGCACCTCCTTTGGCCTCCTGAGGCATCTTCTTGGGGGCAATGACCATAAATCTCCAGTCACAGCCTGGGTTCCCAGCACTCTAGGCTGAAGCTGAGGCTGGCTTTCCTCTTTTGGGATCACCCACTGTCAATAGCTGACAGTCATTAATGCACAAGGCAGACAAAGGAATATGGAGATGAGCACACGTGGAAGGAGAGGGAAGGATTGGGGGTGAGCAGAAAAGAGGTGACTGTAGTGCAGATACAACAGGCCTTTGCATTTCAAACATGAAGAGAAAGAAACAGGCAGATTGAAAAGTGAAAAATGGCCGTTTACAGAGAAAGCTTAGCTATTGGGGAGTGAGTACAAGATGGAGCGAAGCGGCTTGGTAACAAAACCAGAAGAATTAGGCAATTATCTACTGAAATCTACAGCTTCGGAGAGAAGCTCAAGAGTCATCAAAGTCGCTTTGCACAGGGAATAAGACTGAGTTTGGATGGCATTTCATTGGGTAATAGGATAAAAATTCAGGGACCGCTCATTCAATTCCAAGGCTCTCTTGCAACCCGGCTCTGAGCTGGAGGGAATTGTGTTGTGGTGCAAGTCAGTACATATTCTATAGGCACAAAGTTCTTTCATGCTCAGGAAAAAAAAAAAAGGTTTCTGATCTTACATAGTCTTTCATCCTAAATCTGAAGCACTTAATAAGAACCCAGTGTTGGCAAAGGCCTAGTAAGAAGCAAGGCTGTGTGTGGGTTTGTGAATGTGTGTGTGTGTGCACGCACGAGTGTGTATTTGTCCAAGAGCAACACACATCTTTGCTGCGAGGGGGAATGGGCTGGGATTTCAGAAACGGACAAGAGAAATCTGATGAAGCGTTTGCAGTATGACGCGTGTTGCGGGTCACATTTTAACGTGCATTGTTCCCAGGCGCCCCTTTGTCTTCCTTCCTAACCAGTTCCCACCTGCCCCACATGCCACATCCATCACGGTTTTTAATAAGTCTGGTTTCAGTTCCTATAAATTGAATCAGGTGGTAATAGTGGAGTCACTGGTTACCGGCGCCAGGCATTTGGCCGCCCCTCCCCCTGCTTCCCAGGCTCTCTCATGTCACCAAATTCAAATCATCTAAAAGCAAAAGATAAAATGCAGGCCGACTAAGGACATTTGGAATGTGGGCATTTAGGGGCTGATAAATACCTTAAAGGTTTCCCCTATAAGATCTGAAGCTTTGAAGTCAGAAATCAATGGCCAGCTTTTCAAAGGAAAGGGTAACAGGTGTGCTCAGGTGAGCCCCAGACAGCTGGGTCTGTGAAAGCGAGTGCTTGTGCAGGTGTGGTGGCTGCTCCAGCCATATGTCCTGAGCGGACATGGGAGGCAGAAGGAGGAACGAGACAGTGAATCAGAGAAGACAGGCCTATTCAGTCATCCGTGCCTCATTTGTCTCCGGGTACTCAGAGCAAATCCACAGAGAACAAGAACATAGCAGACGTGACTCTCCAGGAGGAACCTGCTCTCTGCTCCGAAGCATTCAGATATGAGTAAGATGCAACCAGTAAATGTTTGGCCATATAGTTGATCTCAAAACCAAGAGACTGAAACTGCCAGGACCCAGGAAAAGGAATCTTTCAAAGACGAGAAGCAATGAGGAGGTGAAGCAGAAGGAGCTCCAGATGTTACCAGCAGGGCGTAGGCCCTCGGGACATCTTGCTGGCCTCCAAATGTTGAAATGCCTCAGGTCTTGGTCCCACCCACCCTTTCTCCTTATCCTCATGCTCTCTGAGTGACCTCGCTCAGCTTCATGCTTTTACACACCAACCTTAAATCTCCCCAACCTCTCTCCTAAGACCTAGATTCAAGATCTGATAGCATGTTCATCCTCCTGGATGTTTAACGCAGCTCCCAAAGTTAATGTACACAAACTTGAATTCCTGATTCCCCATCGTACCCCCAAATCCTTCTATGCTGTGGTCCTCTCCATCTCGAAAAGTAACCCTGTCATTCACTAAGGCGCTCTGCGACAACTTTAATTCGTCCTTGATGCTTTCCTTTCTCTCACACTCCACATCCAATCCATCGGCAAGCTCTGTCAGCTCTATCTTGTACATAAATCCCATCCCCACTTCTCATTTGTCCATTGCTACCTGCCTTGTCCAATGGAGGCACCACTGTTTCTTGCCTCCATGACTGGCATGTCCTCGAGCTCATCAACGTCATCCCTGATCCCACATTTCCAACCTATGTCTAGTTTCCATCCAGCAACCCAACTGCTTCTTAAAAATGTAAATTGGATTGGCCTGTTCTCATGCTCGACACTCCCACTGGCATTTTATTATGCTTAAAATGAAGCCCAAAGTCTTACAATGGCCTGACCTCCAATCCCATCCCCTTCCGTCTCCCTCATGCCCATTCCAGCCACACGGACCTCCTGGCTGTTTTTCCAACCACACCACTTGATTCCATTCTCAGCATCTTGACATTTGAGGTTCTGTCCACCTAGAAAGCTGTTCTCAAAATATTTCACACCCCACACCTTGTACTGCCCTCTCCTCCCTTATCTTGCCCTGCTTTTCTTCAGAGCACTCCTATAGGATATTTATCATGCTTTTTGGTTGCCCTGCATATTGTAGCATTCTTGCTCTGTTTGGGAAATTTCAAGATTTCCCAAGGCAAAAACCAGTGTAGTGTGTTTAATAGCATCCTTCCCCCTGCCCCCAAATCCATATCTACCTAGAACCTTGGAAGGTGGCCTTAGTTGAAAGTAGGTTCTTTGCCACTTTAATCAGTTCAGGATCTTAAGATGAGATCATCCTAGATTTAAAGCAGGCCCCAAATCCAATGACTGAAATCCTTATAAGAGAAAGGAGAGGGAGATTTGGACTCAGAGAAACACGGACTTACAGGGAAGAAGGGCATGTGTCAACAGAAGCAGAGATTAAAGTTAAGTAGCCACAAGCCAAGACACAGGGAAGAATTCTTCCCTGGAGTCTTCAGAGGGAACATGTTTCTGCCAACAGCTTGATTTCAAACTTCTAGCCCCCAGGCCATGAGCCAATAAAGCCATCAAGTTGGTGGTAATTTGTTACAGCAGTCTTGGGAAACTAATACAGCCAGAAAACTAATTCTTTGATGCTCAGTAATTAGGGCACAAGCAGGAGACTAGACTCCCTCTAGTCGGGTATACCCATGTAAGGCTTCCATGATAGAACCGAGTACCCCAAAGTAGGTCTCATCCATCTGATCCTATCTTCCCAGGCCATGCCCTGGACATCAAGAAGCAGGAAACGAACCATCCCCATGTGTCCTGTCCAAACCCCTGACTCACAGAGTCTGTGAGTATAATAAAATGATCAGTGTTTAACACCATAAAATCGAGGCGATTTGTTACACAGCAATAGTAACTGCAACAACAAATAAAAGCAATTCTCTGATGGTGCGGCTCGGGGAAGGTGGAGGGAAGAGATGGATTGGATTATGACTTTGACAGAAAGAGAGTGGGTTTGTTTGAATAGTTGGATCTCGTGGTTTCCAAGGCTACATCAGAGAACCATCGACTTGAGATTCTTCAGGGTACGTGAAAATCTTCTAGAATCCTAAAAATTTAGAAAAATATTTCAAAACTCTGGGGATAGTATACATGAAGGAATCCTCAGTGTCCTTGCCATGATAACGATTCACGACAAGCATTGACATTGCACCAGGCATTCCTGTAGTCACAGTTTCTTATAAGCTGCACAGGATCTCTGAAAAGTGGGCATTTCCATTCCTATTTTACAAACAAAACCTGGAGACTGTACGAACTTCAGCTACTGCTTTGAACCCTAAAAGAACTTGAAGTCCTGAGTTATGACAGCCCATCTCCCAGAGTTGTCTCTAAATAACAACAACACAGTGTAAAATGAGGAGGCTGGAATGCCAGGCGATCTCGACAATCCCTTTCATGATCTTTTAAGGTTACTGCCAAGAACAACGTTGTCTGAGGCAGCTTAGGGTGGTTACCAATTTGGGAGAAAACTGTCAGGATGCCTGCAAAGCCCACGATCGGAAGTTCAGAGCAGCGGGTCAAAAATTATTTTTATAAGAGGAAAGGCCAAGCAAGGGTTCGTTTTCACAGCCGTCTGGCATCTCTGTCCTGCAAACAGGGCTAAGTTTGTACTGAATTTCATGCTTTGGGGCAGAAATTTATACAAGAAAAATATTCCTGGATGCGTTTTTGTGTGGTCAGATAAAGCCAAGAATTCGTTCAGATTTAAATTAAATGCCCCCAAAGCTGATATTGTACAAAAGATATTAATCAGGTAGCCCCAGTAAATACTGATAGGGCACACAGAGGCTGCTAAGCATGACTGGAAACTTGCCGATAGCACTGGAATAAAAGAAAATGGTAGCCTTTTCGATGGACGCAATTCACATCTGTAAGTCAGCGAGAAGAGTTGTCCTGTATAGTTCAGTGCTAACCTGGAGACAAAAGTTCCCTGTAAGGCACTAATCCACTTAAAATAATCAGTACCAATGCATTAATTTGTTGCCCTCCCAAGGCTATGACAAGGACCTTGTCAGGTTTCATGAGAATATAAGCCACAGGAAAACCACCCCACTGATAACCCAGAAATCCAGATATATACGCTGTGTAGAATCCTACTCTTTCTAAACTACAATCCTACTCTCCCTCAACTATAAGCAAAAGCTCTTCTACTCCAAATGCTTCATTACACAGATGAGAAAATGTAGACTCATAAATATTAAGGGGCGTTTCAGTGAGAAGTTAGTTCGTGGTCGTCTAGACTTTAATCTTTATAGCAGAGAAATCTGAGTCTCTACCACTTAGTAGTTTTGTGGCCATGGCTCATGGCAAGTTAATTCCACTCCCTGCACCTTAGTTTGTTCTTTTTTTTTCATTTCTAAAACAGAAATGTTAATGGTTTTCACCTCACATCATTGTTGCAAGGAACAAAAGATAGATGTAATGTACCTAATGCAGAGTAAGCACTCAGTCACCTTGAGTTTGGCTGCTCTTTCCCACAGTCATATAAACAAATTCTGAGTGAGCCAAAACTAAAACTTTCAGGCTGATACTCATTTCATGCCACCCCGTCAAAGAGGAGGGTATTCTCCACCTGTATCTCTGGGTCTATATTCCAATCATCCAGGACACTGATCAGCAACTCATAAGCTGAATAAAATATAAATAACTTCAGTAAATCTCTGCTTTCCCCCCAAATAAATCAAGTTCAGCAAGCCACCACATAACTCAATGCTGAATCCACTAAACTATAGGCAGCTTCCTTTGGGACCAACATTTTCTGGCTAATTAAAATGAATGTTGTATCGATGAAAGATTATTTAAAAATGGCACTGATAGTGTTTAGACATTGTCATAACATCAGCCGGTGGATCACTAATTTGCAAATTTTACTAAAGATCTTGCCAATTAAAACCCCTTCTAGACACTCGCGAACACACTGACAGTGACAGCTGATAGACCACATGGTAAAGACACGATCACATTAAAATCACACAAGACTGTTCTCCCTGGAAGGGCTGAGGGGAGACGAGGGCACATCCCCAAAGCAAGTGCCACTGAGTTGACCCAACCAGGCTGTCAGAGGAGAACAGCGAATCTCTGGGTTTTATTTTACCCGCACTGTTTTCCAAAACAAACAGTGGAACCTCTCAAAAAGTTTATGATAAATTATCATTCTGCAATATCGTTCCTGTGTTTCTCTCAGTGAGACAAGCTAAGAGAATTGAATCACTGAACCAAACTGAAATTCACTAAGATAAAAGTCAGCTCACCTGGGAACTAGTGGGTGTTAGTCCAGGATGCTGGGGAGGCTGGGGGCAGTTTGCACCTTGCACCTCACCAGGGGTGTTCGGAAGGGGCAACAGTAGCGATCAAACTGCCCCTGGGAAGTCACCCCACTTAACAGCATAGTAAATTTCTGTAAAGCTCAATTTTACAAGCAGGTGATTGGAGGACACTTTCCAGAGTTGGAAGATACGGTAGTATGACAAGACATGTGTTTCAATGTGTGGATGTCACATGCATAACTCCAGTGGCTAACATTTGTTGAGCGCCTACCACATGCATTGTGTCGTTTGTTCATTGCAGCAATTTTATAAGATTGGTGTTATTATTATCCCTCAAAAACAGATGAGGAAATTAAGAACTAGAGATGCGGTAGAGCTCATTCTTGAACACACAGTTGTTACACAATAGAACTGGGATTTAAACCCACTCCCATCCAGCTCCAAGACCCAGGTGGCAAAACTCTGTGGTGTATCTGGCCTTACTGCTGAGATTTGCAATCAACCCCTATAATAGCCCATGGGAAATTACTGCCTTTTCTGAGATCCATGTGTAATATTCCTCCATTCGATGATATATTCAGGAATGTATCAAATTATACAAGTGTAACCACACATCCAGTAACTAACTACATGTAGACATACTATATAGAAACCATGTGTACTAAAACCTTATTAAGAATTCATATCCAAAATATCTATTTTATGAATGACATGAAATTAAAATGGATTTATTGAACAAATTGGTAAGGAAATAAGATGGTACTGCTGTTGCAATAACTATGGTTGTGTGATACATTACTTTAAAGCTTAATAATATAAGACAACCACTTATTATGCCCATTAATTCTGAGGGTCAAGAATTAGACAGAACTCCATGGGAATAACTTGCCTTTGATCCATTATGTCTGAGTCCTCAGCTAGAAGACCTGAGGCTATTGGTTGGAACCACCTGAAAGATCCTTCACTCACATGTCTGGGAGTTGGTGCTGGCTGTGAGCTGGGGACTCATTTCCTCTTCACATGGGCATCTCCATGGGATCATTCTATAGACTTTCTCAGAGCATGGTGACTGGGTTCTGAGGGTAGGCATCCTAAGAGAGAGAATTCTGGGTGGAAGCTCTATCATTTTTTGTGACTGAGCCTGGGAAGTCTCACAGCATTATATCCACCCCAATGTAGTCATCAGAATCCAGTCACTAAAGCCAGTTCATATTTGAGAGCAGGGGAATCAGATTCCACCTCTTGTTGAGAGGAATGTCAAAGTCCTGGGGCAGGGGAAGATGGGACTGAAAATATTGTTATGGTCATTTATGGAAAATAAAATATTTATATTTATCACATTAAAAATAACAAATTATTTATACCTATAAAATTCATATCTATTCTCTATAGCAAACTTATCAATACCATACGAATTATAAAGAATTAAAATATCTTCATATTTATATTTTATGTGTATTTTTAAAAACAACCCCTTAAAGTATGCTGCCTGAAACAGTTGGCTAAATAATCATATATTAGGTTCAAAGACAATAAAAATATATTTGCCTTTAAATATTATGTTACAAAGCTTTTTAAAATTTTCAGCTTTTTTCTCTCTAAGAATTTACATGATTTCATTCTTTGTGTATAAAGACCTTGGACTACAAAGACCATTGGGGATCAAACTATTCTTTCCACTGTTGCTGGGTAAGCAAGACCAACTCTAAATCATCCTGATGTCTTTACTGTTTTATCTATTAAAATCTCGAGTAGAAGAAAAATGTAACCTAATACTTCCCACTAGACCCAAAGACGGGCAGGTACACTATTTGGTTTCAAAATATCTGAGGATTTGCCAAAGATCTTTCTCTAACTGATTTCTAATTTAATTCCATTGTGGTCAAGGAACACACTTTGAATGATTTGAACACTTTTTAAATGTCTTGAAACTTGTTTCAAAGCCCAGAATATGATAAATGTTCTGTGTGCACATGAGAAGAAGTTGTATTCTGATGTTTTGGGGTATTCTATAAATGTCAACTAGGTCATGTTAGTTGAGCAAGTGTCCAAGTGTTCTAAGTCCTTACTGATTTTCAGCTTACTTCCTCCATCTGTTATTTAAAAATCAGTATTATTAAAATCTCTGACTATAATTGCGAATTCATCTATTTCTCCTTGAAATACTAACAGTTTTTTTAAATGCATTTTGAAGCTCTGTATCAGGAGCATGTATATTTAGAATTATTATGTTTTCTTGAAGAGCTGACACCTTTATGTTTATAAAATGAACTTCTTTATACCTGATAATATTCTTTGCTATGTTTCCTTTCTCTGATAATATAGCTCAACTTTTTTTGATTACTGTTAACATTTTTTAAAGCTATTTCCATTATCTTTAAATCTGCTTGTGTCTTTATTTAATGTAAGTATCTTGCAGGTAATATATAGTTTGGTCTTTTTTTTTTTTTTAATCTAATCTGATAATGTCTACCTTTTAATTGGGTGCTTGGGCCTTTTACATTTAAAATGGTTATTGGTATGGTTAAATTTCAGTCTTTTAACTTGCTACTTATTTTCTATTTTTTCCATCTGTTCTTTTCCCCATCTTTTCTTTTTCTGCCATCTTTTGGATTAATTCATTATTTTTTATGACTCATTTGATCGCCTTTGCTAGCTCATTATCTAAATCTTTTTCTTTTGTTATTTTACTAGTTACTTTAGGATTTATAGCAGACATATTTGACTCATTGCATGATTTTATGGTACCGCTCACGTAGTATAAAAGCATACCACGGTATACCTCCATTTCTCAACTCCCAGCCTCGGTGCTGCTGCCATATGTTTTATTTTTCATGTTATAAAACCCACATAACATTGTTATTATTTTAGTTTAAATGACCAGTAATCTTTGAAAGAGATTTAAATAGTAGGAAAAATATTTACATTTACACACATAATTCCTTCGTTTATATAAGAGTTTTTTCAACCTCTTTACTACTGACATATTTTTGTGGGGAGCCGTGGGGGGCAGTCCTGTGTGTCATAGAATATTCAACAGCTTCCCTGGCCTCCGCCCACTAGATACTAATAGACGTCCACCTTCCTTAACCTCCAAGGTGTGACAACCAAAACTCTCTCCAGATATTACCAATGTCTGGAGGGGCAAATCCACCCCTGGTTGAGCAGCACTGCTATAGATCCACATTTCTATCTGGTGTCATTTCCTTCTTTTCGAAAGACTCCCTTTAACATCGTGCGTAGTGTGGGTTTGCCAGTGATAAATTCTTTCAGCTTTTGCATTTCTTAAAAAAAAAAAAAAGCTTTCTTTGACTTCACTTTTGAGAGGTATTTTCCCTGGATGAGGAATCGTAGACTGACAGTTTTCTTCCTTCAGCAGCACCTTCGAGATGTAGCTCTGCTGCCTTCTCACTTGTATTATTTCCAACAGGAAATCTAAGATTGTCCTTATCTTCGTTTCTGTGTGTAATGCACGTTTTTTTTCCCTGGCTGCTTTTAAGATTTTCCCTTTATCACTGGTTTTGAACAAACTGATTATGATGTGCCTCAGTGTAGTTTTCTTCATTTTTCTTGTGTTTAGGGTTCGTTCATACTCATGTGAGTCTTAAGCTACAAACAAGTCTGCAAGAAATATCGTATTTCTTTGTTTGTTTTGTTTGTTTTAACTCATATTAAATCTAACTCAGAGCCAATCCCTCCCTAACGCATTGTGGAAAACTCAATCATGGTCATTATTTTCCTTCCTCCACTAGGGAGGGGAAATAACCCGGGCTGGACATAGATGGGGAGGCTTCTCTGGTCATGGCTCATGGGCATGCCCTGGTTGCTGTGGTGACACCCAACGTCCTTGTGCACAGTCAATGCTGCCTCTGTGTCTGGGACATGAGACCCTTTAGGTGGCCAGAGCCCTATGCTCGAGCCCCTATCTATAGAATGGAACCAATCTTCTCAGATCTATTACTTTCTCCCATCTCCTTAGGTCTGCTTCTCTCCCTTGGAGCACTGCAGTGTCTTCATGCTTCTTTCTGCTCCAGGAATTCTCTTCTTCACTACTTTGCGAGGTATTACTCCCTTCTCTTTTCCCCTTTTCCAGATATTCAGCTCAAGTCTACTCAATAAGTTTGGTTTTCAGGGAAAAAACAACAACTCCAAAGATTTGCTTTTCACCCTACAAAAATCTTTGAAGCAAAGAAATTGCCAATACCTTAACTACTTTCTTGAAAAGAGGATGAAGAGGAGGGCTTGGAAAGTGAAATCCAAATTAACATCTACGATTACCCTGCCACCTGTACAAATTACAACAAAAGGTGGTGAATGGTATCACATACATTAATGAAGTGTTATGGGAACACTTAGGACCCAGAAACCTATGGAGGAGGCAATCATTGAGCTGGATCTTAAAAGATAATGAAGAGTAGACAAAGGAAAGCATCCAAGGGAGAGGGAGAAACTTGTGTAAAGGCCCCAAGTTGTGGGGTATCCTGGGAACAATGAGAAAAAAAAAAAAAGGAGAGAGTTGTGTGGCAGTGTATGCGGAGGGAGTGCGGAAAGGATTAAGACCATAATAGAACTTGAAAAAATTAGTCAAAAACTAATGGTGAAGGGCTTTATATGCTAACCTAAGAAGCTCAGATGTGATACTACAGAGAGCTGGCAGTCACAGAGGTGCTTTCGCCATGTGAATGACACAAAATGCTCTATTTTTTATTATGTGGTTATTAAAAAATTAGAATACAGCAACTATGGCCAAAAGAAAAGAAAACCATATTCATTTTCTATTGTTCATGGAATATTACCACAAATTTAATGGCTTAAAATAGAACACATTTATTATCTCACAGTTTCTGTGAGACAGGAGTCTAAAATAGCTTACTTGGGTCCCCTACTCCAGGGTCTTTCAAAACCTCACAATCAAGATATCAGCTCAAGCTTGGGTCTAATTTGAAGACTGGACCGGAGAGGACTGTTCCGAGCTCAAGTGATTATTGGCAGTGCTCAGTTCTTGACAGGTGGTTCGTCTGAGGACCTTAGTTCCTTGCTGGCTCTTGGCTAGATATGACCCTTAGTTCCTTGCCACTAGAATTCTCCACACAGCAGCTCACAATATGGCCACTTGTTTCATCAAATCCAGCAAGAGAGTCAGCCAATGAAAAGGAAGGTACAATCTTACGTGAAGTAATTATGGGAATGAAAAGGCCTTCGTTGTATTCTCTTAGTCAGAATCAAGTCACAGGTCCCACTCATACTCAAGTGTAGAGTTCCTCAAGGGCATGAATACAAGAGGAGAGGATTGTCGGGGACCACCTTAGAGAAAAGCCATTACTCACTGGCAGCTGCCTTCCAGCTTTGGAGCAGGAGGTCACAACTTCTGGTGCAGCTAGGTCAGTAAGTAGAACTCTAATTGTCGTTACACCGCACATGTGTCTCCAGATACACTGCCCCCCGTTCAGTGTGACCTCACTACCACGGAGAATCAAACAATTCATGATTTCATGGGTTAAGAGAGACTTCTCACTTATACTGAGCTCACTGAATAATCCATCCATTCACTAGAAAAGAGAAATATTTACCAAGCCTGATTCCTTCTTTTAGACACAAAATGTAGATGCATGAGGATCACATTCTTGTAGAATTCATATTCATTACCACTGACAATGACTCTAAAGAAATGAGATGATATCTTTTCAAGCTGACAAGGAATTATAATTTAAATTAGACATTAAATAGAACTAATTTAATAAATTTTCTCAGACCTTGTTTTTGTTGTTTGTATTATAGAACTGAATCCAGACTTTAGCTATATTTCACAAATTGAAACATGAAGGTTTTCCCTGAGTGTTTGTGAAAATGGGCCTGAAGTTTAGAAAGGTCAGTGAGCAAAGCCAAGGGCTTGTGTTCTAGACTTACCTGTTCCCAAAACTTGTGAGTAATTGAATAATAATTACTTAATTATTCTTAGCTTCAGTTTCCTAATCTGCAAAATAATAACATTAGACTAAATACTCTCTTTCAGCTCTAATGGTCTAAGAATATATGCTCTTCTTACCATTCAATCATCTTGAATTATGCGCAATTGTTTTAACCCAAATATTAAAACTCTTTGGGTACTTGTAATTTTGGGGGGACTTGTAATTTGTAATCAGTCACTTCAAGATGAATAGCAAGAAAACAGTCCAGCTATGAGATATTGATTGCAAAATGGATCCATGAGGCCTACAAGAGATGATATACTTACTGACTTCAGAGTGTATGTGGGGGGCGGGGGGGAAGGGGCAGAGTTTGAATCCAACTGCAATAGTGACCAACTCTTCAGTATCCATTTTACACACAAATTTAGCTTGTACATTCTCTCAGAGACTTTCCAACCAAAGGTCCTGGCTGGTTTCCAGACTGTAAATATAGACTCCTTTTCTGTGCAACCCCAAACCTTAAGCTAAGACTGGGATGTGGCTCAATCCTGTCTCAACATACAGAGACCAGGCTGTGCTCTTTCACGCCTCTCATTCCTCCACCACCCATTGACGTAAAGAGCACTTCCCGCCCACATACATGGTTTGTTGGTCCACATGCTTGAGTATTATTTACTCAATAAATATTAATTGAGCAAGTTCTCTGGGGAGAGATATTTACTGATAAGTATGCAGATACCTAGCTCATTACAAACTGCAGCAATTCCTTTAAAAGAACAGCAAAAGATGATCTGGAAGCATCGAGTAGGGAAGTAGAATCTAGTACAGAGAAGACAACATTGAGAAAGTGATATTTGAGCGATGATCAAAAGGATGTTCAGGAGTTAAACAGAAAACAGTGAAAGAGAGCAATATGCTTGATGGGCAAAGAGCAAGGGACATATGGTGGAAGAGGAGTCTAGGGAAATGTCAAACCCAGAATATGAAAATCCTTTCATCTTGGGAAGCCATTGAATAGTTTTAAGCTAAATAGTAGCATGACAGTTTGCATTCTTAGATAATTACTCTGGCTAGAGTTTTGAGAGCAGTGGGAACGTGGTTAGCCCAGGTAAGAGATCACAGTACCTTGGATGAGAGTGGAGAAATTGAGATAGAGAGAGATTGACATATTCCAGAGATATTTGGAAGCTCTAGTAGAATTTAATGGTTGATTCAGTAGGAGAGTTTAGAAAAGAGAGCTCCTAGGTGTCTAACTTAGACAACTGAGTGGATTGTAGTAAGTTTCACTCAATGAAGGTACCCTAGGGGAGAGTCAGCCTTCAATGGTTGGATTATGAGTTTAGGCTCAGCCATGCTGAGGTTGAGGTGCCTTTGGAACCTGCCATTGGAGATGATGAGGTAGCAGCAGAAATATGCTCTGGAGCTCAGAAGATATTTCTAAACCAGGGATGAACATACGGGAGTCCTTCAGTTAGATGATAACCGAAGACTCAAATGTGATAGATGCTATCTAGAAAAAGAAAGTAGAGTAAGAAGAGGAGTAGAACCAAGCCTTGAGGGTCCTTGATATGCAATGGGCAGGTAAAGGAGAATGACCCAGCAAGGGGGTTGCAAGGACTAGCCCATGATATAAAATAAAAATCAAGACAGAAAAGATTTGCAAATATTTCAAAAAGGCAATAGTCAACTTTCATGAAAGACCCAGTATGATATTTGAAGAACGTTCATTGTATTTAGTGACATAGAGGTCATAATAACCTTTACAAGGTCATTTCAATAAAGTTATGGAAATTAAGTGTAGATTGAAATGGGTTGAGGAATGAGTGAGAAACAAGAAGGAAGTAGGTGTGGCCTAGCTATAAGAGGATAGGAGAGATTGAACAGGAACTAGAAGATAAGGTATAGTTGAGAGAGGATGATTTTAAGATGAGTGAGACTTTATGGTGGTAAAATGCTGATGGAAAGGTAAATCATGCAGACAGAGAAGAAAGACTATATTGATAAAGGTGCTGAAAAAGCGAGGGTAGATGGGATACAGAACACAAGAGAAGGAAATGGCTTCAGGCAGAAGGAGGAATAACTCCTTGCTCCAACAGGAGGTTGAAAGGAAAGAATGGTTGTACACGTGAGTCAATTTGTGGGTTTAAAAAAGGTGGTGGTATGAGTGGAAGGGAGCGCCTCTAAAATGGTTTCTGTTTTCTTTTGGAACAGAAGGTGAGTTCGTTTGCAGATATGGAGAGTGGAAATGGTAATGGACTCTTATGTAAGGGAAGCTTTCCTGTGAGGACAGGAACTATAAGCTAGGATTCTCATGATTTTAACTACAAAGTGAAAAAAAAAAGTCTATCTGTTTATTAAATATCAGATAAGTTTTTAGTGGCTTCATCGGATTTAATCATTTTGCTTTGGTTCTGTACAGTGTTTAAGTTTTGTTTACTAAAATGATCTCATTTATTCACATGGGCACAACTTCGAATCATCGTTTTCAGAAGGACTGGGCTTAAATAAATATGTTTTTGATAACTTTCTTAACTGACAACCCTACTCAAGATACAGCTTCCTGAATCTTGTTTAGAGTTCCAGCAATGTCATGCTACATTTCAACTATTACTAGGACACTACTATCAATGTAATTTCAACAATAACTTAGATTCTAACCATTTCAAGGAGGCAGTCTCTCAAAATTTTCCAATGCTTTTTCAAAAATTTCTAAATCCTAGAGTAGCCGAACTATTTCAGTTAGTCTAGAGGTTAACCTTCAGGTTTATACAAATCTTCCAAATTCCAAAACCGTCTGTGGGACTAGAGGTTCCAATCTGTGGAGGACACTATGACTGCATCTAATATTATTTGGCATTTACTAATTACTCCCTATTCCCCTAATCAGTCCTTTTCTTGTTTCCATCTGCGGCATATCAAACACTTTTTCATGTAGGGCTCATTTTGACTCTGGTTTCCGAAATTATGTTTATGTTTCAATTATTCTTAGACTCTGAAGATTTATTAGGCATTAATGAAAAGAACGACTTGATGGGTGTCAAAGGAGTTTCCGGTGAAGAGTTGCCAAGGATCGAACTGATTACAGGGACAAGTCTACAAAAATAACAGAGAAGGGCTTAGCTCTGTAATTAAATCTCTAGGTGCCTGAGCTTCCATAGTTCTCCAAAACAGATAAGATGGAGCCAATATAGGTGATTATTTAGGCCTATTAGCTATCCAAGCCAAAAAACATAATCGTAACTCATAATTTAAAAGATTTTAATTAAAAAGCAAATGTTGAGAGAATATCTCTGGCAATACGAGTGGTGAATTAATGACAGATAAAAGCACTTTTGCACACACTATTCAGAAAACTTTTCTCTTCCACTTCACTTAGGAATTACACATTTTTTTTCATATTTTCTCCCTTTGACTCAAATTGCCCTGTTCCATGAGCACTGATGAACTTTTTCTAGAAGGTTGCCAGTTTCTTTACCACCAGCCCCATGGTGCCATACCAGAGTCGTTACCACACCATCATGACCGTTCTGCCATGCTTGTCATCCTCCTTCAAATACACCAGGGAGAGGGCTGCCCACAGAAGCAGTATGTGAGAAAGGAAGTTCCCAGGAACCATTCAAGACAAGAAGGGTCTTGTGTCTGGAGCAATTAAGTGGGTCCTGAGGTAAGGAGATGTTAAGGTAGGAGTCCGACCTAGCAAGAGACTGGATCACACATCTGGTTGTACAGGCAAGACCAGGCCTGAATGATAAGAAACAACGATGCTTCCGTAGGGAAACCAAGAGTGGATGAGGTTAGGTGGAACAAGAAATGAAGACCGTGGATGCCAAGCCTGTGTTGGGATACATGTTTTCAGTTGCCATTCTCACTAGACATAGATGGCATGCACAGGAAGAATGTTGCATTATTGAAAATAATGCTTTTATCATTTCCATAGAACGCCTAGTTTAATATTAAAATATGAATGTATAAATGACATGATTAGCGATAATAAACTAAACTCCATCTTTTCTCCCTGAAAATTTTATGCGTTCATTGAACATATTTTGTGCACTCACTTTTGAAGGTCTTAGCCAGTACATCAGGATGGAACATGGGCTGTGCAACTAACTCCCATGCCTCATTTTACTACTGTTTCACTGAATACTTTCCATGCACACATGAGAAGACTCTATGTTTAGTTAGAATAGCTCTTTTTAGGTTTCACACTGTTTGGCACTCACACCACAAGAAAATCAACAAGCAGTGTGAGATTTGTTCTTTTTTGTAATCTTGATTACAGATTGTGTATAAAAAAGCCAACAGTCTTTCAAAAAGAAATTTCTTATTTTTCATTTCTCTGGTTCAAACATCCTCCACCCCAAAGCATTCTCTCTTCCTCTTCATACCTCTTCCAAGAACAAATCAATTCTTCCTGCATCTCCTACTGCAAGTTCTCTCAGCCAAACTTTCCTAAACCCAGACATGACATCTACATTCAAAAGGTTTATGATTCTCTCCAAGAATGTTTATCAAACCATACTCCCAGTAAATGGTGATCTCCAAGGGATAGGCAGATGGAAATAAGGTTTTGTCCATAATTTTACTCATGAGAATTGTTAGGATCCTAGATTGACATTTAGTTTGTAAGCACACACATGGAAGACAGATTAGTTGCATTGAAAGGCAGCGTATACCCAAATGAAAAGCACAGATCACTAAACAGGAGACCAGCATGGATCATGTAGACCACGGACAACCTTAGGGAGTTACCTGGTGAGCTAGGTCTAGTTCGCAAAAAGACTGGAACCAGAAGGATTCAGGTGGGTAAACAAAAGAGAGGAGTCTGTATTGAGAGTCATGATAAACAAAGGCACAGGGATGATCATACTGTCTTCTATATTCTGATGAGAACAAAAAATATATCAAGAGCAAGGACAAGTTGGGCATGGAGTCCCAACCCTGGGGTACTTGTGCCAAAGAGACTGGATAAGCTAAGTTGGGTGGTCACCATGGGATGGTCCGTGCTGTGACCACTGGAAGAGCCTGGTTTTAAAACAAAGCAGTGTTTCTCCGAGGGTCACTGATATCCAAACTGGAAGAGATAGGAATGGACACTAACCAAAGGGGATGGGACAAGACAACTACCTAATATGAGACCTGAAATCGGCTTGGCAACCAAAAGCATAGGAACAAACGCTGGAATGGCTCAGTGCTTCTACATCCTAAGACCGATCTGGACCCCAGATGAGATTTCCCTTGTGTACAGACTACCAGGTGGACAAAGCTCTTAAAGACATTGTTCTAGACTGGGTGCCTCACAAAGAGCAGTAATTTAATGCAGTAATTTCACCAGTAGAATGAGGGCGTTGGCGTTTTCTTGAGTAAAGAAGCCATGTCCAAGAGTATGATGGCTTGTAAAAACTGACTGATATGTGCAGTATGGCTTATAATACAAGGAACGAATCAGTAAATAGTTCAATAAAATATATTCAATGAACAGTCAGATAAGTAATTTAGTCATTTATTTACTCAATGAGTATTTGTTAAGCACTTCCTATTTGTCCAGCACTGGTGAGTGAAGCAGATCTAATTCTGAATTCATGAAATTTATGATCCGGTGGAGAAAGCAATGTTAAGCAATTAATGACATACATTACAAATCATGTTGCTACATAGAAAAGGTCTAAGGTGTTACAAGAGGTTTTAATGGGGAACTGTGACATCAGGGACTTGACAAGATGGAACTTCTTGTCACCTTACCTAGGCTAGTTTGGTTGCAGTAAACAGGGCAAAGATTGCAACGCACTGAAAATGAAGGAAGAAGGAAGGAGCAAGAGAAGGAAAGAAGGAGCTGGGGATGCATCATTAAATAAAACATACAAAACCCCTGCCTTATGGAGCAGATATCCAAGAATAGATGCCCTGTGGGCAGGCAGAGCCCTTGAACAGATCAGAGCTGGGTCTACCAATGAAGAATTAGTGGGCAGAGGTGCAATTGTGCCATATTCACCAAGGGGAAGAGTGCTGAGAGAGACACGCAGACAATCAAGGATGAGCCTGAGCAAATGTCCCCTGTTGGGAAGGGTGGGAAAAGAAAAGGAATTCAGAAAAATTCGGAAAAGGATACAGTTAAGTGTCCGCATTGGGAGATAAGAACAGTTTAGTTTTAAAAGATGACTACAAAAGTTTGTGATCCTCGACTGTTTGTTACCTCCCAGCAGAGAAGAAACTTTTAACCATTTTTAATTAAAGAATCTCTCTGGAGAAAAGGGCCATACAGAGTCTGTGGGGCAGCCTACCTGTATGTGAGCCTGTTTGCGGGTGCTGGGTGGAGGCAAACCTGTCAGGCCTGTCCATGGGGGCCCCTGGCCAAGGACTGTTGTGAGACTGAATGAACGGACAGACAGATATGCAGAGGTCTAAAGGCCAGTAGATAAAGGAGTGGGGAAGAGAACAATGTAATGTGTCTATCACACATGCCGCCCTTCCTGTTCAAAGAGGAGAAGACCTGCCAATTTTGACGTCTATCGACATCTTTCTTTCAACTTTTCAAATGGCTCTCTCATAATAAACCTTTTGGTCTCTTCTTTAGCCCCTAATCCTCAATCTTTTTTTAACAGACAGTTCTCTAACAGTACTGAGGTATATTTAGAAATAAAAAACTAACTTAAAACTCCCAAACTTTGACAAGTAAACCAAGAAAAGTAATAAGTATCTCAAAGATAAGCTGAGTAGAAAAGTGAGCCAAGCTGACTTGTAGAAAGATAGTTGTTTTTTTTTTTTTTAAAGAATCTAGAGACTTCATTAATGTCTGTACTGTAATTTTGCCTAATTGGGCCTCAATAATTAATGCTGTGAGTATAATAGAGAACTAATAGGACAAAATGCTGGTGTATAAAGCCCCATGAAAGTAATACATCTTCTCTTAGTAATGATTATGTTCCTTTTTACTATTAAAGATGCAATTAAAAGAATTAGTGTTTTTCCCTTTTGTACAAAGAAATAATGCATATTGGATCTGATATTCTGATTTTTCATATATGGTAACACTGAAAATTAATTGCTACACTTTTTTAAAAAGGCTGACTTAAGTGATTGTAGTGACAGCTTAAAGATTCTAAAATGGAAATTGGGCTCGTTATTTAAAGGAAATACAGTGCTGGCATTCTGTTCATCTAGGTTGCTAAAGACATAATATCTGTCACTTATTTAGCTCTACTGCAGGCCAGACACTACTAAAGCTTAAAGAAATGCACCTCCTACAAAATGACTGCTGGCAAAGACACTGGGAATGGAGTGACTTCCTAGTGATTGTCAAAAGAGAGAGAGGGAAGGGAGGAAGGAAAGAACAGGGAGGGTAGGATGGCTATTTTCTGGATGACTCTTCATGTTTATGTTTATGCCTGAAACCCACAATCAGAGTGTTCAGTAACTGGTTGAGGTCGATAATAGTTTTGATGATGATGATGATGATGATGACTATGACAAATATAACCTTTTTTCCCAATCCCCAAGTGGTGTATCAGTGGGAAATATTATCATCTCTATTTTGTAGGCAAGGGGAAAGGGGACAGATTAAAATTTTGACAGCAACCTCTTTTTATCTATTATTTGTAAGACATTATTTGTAATGGGGAAATAAGTAAAAACGACAAAACTTTGGAGAAATCTCCAGCGATTTCACTTTAAGTCCCCAAAAATTGCCTTTATAAAATAAACGCCACCCCTCCCCCTTCCCCACGTCTCACCCAGCCCCCTTCCCATTGTTTGGCTCGGTCCACGTTGTCATTCAATGCTGCACATTCTGATTATATTTTGGCGCCAGTCTTATAGAAGTACATAGGTATCTCTTGATTTGTCACACACGCTGATCGCAAAACCCTCATCAAATTGTCACCTTTTCAGAGTTAACAAAAGTGAGCATTAAACTACTGTGCGTGAAGAACCAGAGCTTCCATCTGAAGGAATTTTTCAGCCTACGACACAACTCATATGATTCAGCATTGCTTTCCAGTGAAGTGTGAGCAGCCCAGCTCTGCTAATGGGCTCCCCACCCAGAAAGAGGGCACCATCCAAACAGTATGGGTGGAAGGGGGTGGCTCCTGGGCTATGGCAGCAGACAGATGGAGGACAGTGCTGCTAAGGCCCACATTCCTGGTAAGGCCAGTGTGCCATATGCTATGGACTGAATTGGGTTCCCGGAATCCACATGCTGGAGCCCTAACTCCCAACATGATGGGATTTGGAGATGGGGGGTCTTTGGAAAGTGATTAGATTTAGATGAGATAACGAGGGTGGGGTTCTCATAATGGGGTTGTGCCCTTATAAGAAGAAAAGACACGAGAGAGCTAGCTCTCTCTTTCTCTCCCTCTCTGCCATGTGAGTGCAAGGTGAAAAGGTGACCGTCTGCAAATCAAGAAGCAAGTCCTTGCCAGAACCCAGCCACACTGGCACCTTGATCTTGGACTTCCAGCCTCCAGAACTGTGAGAAAAAACATATCTGTTTGTTTAAGCTACATGGTTTATGGTATTTTGTTCTGGCAGCCCAAGCAGACTAAAACACCATAAAGCTCTCCTGAAAATACTGATTGGAGAACGCCTCTATAGCCATGTGTTTTAACCTCTGTAACAAATAAGAATCTGAAAACTTCCTTAGCGAGTACCATTTTGAGAATGACTTTCTAGCTACCAAGAATACCTAAATGACAAAGTGCTTCTGCTCTTGATATTTTCAGAACATCCTTATGGAATAGGAATAAATAGGCACAAAGTATTGCTTCCAGTTTAAAGATATGGAAATTTTGTCATGGACATGATTAATGTCACATGGAGTTATCAAAACAATAAGTAAAACTGACCAATAACTCAGATTTCTGATCCAGAAACAGAATAATAAACTCTCTTTAAAAATGGATGATAATTACATTGAATTTTAATAGGAAACTTTGAATGTATATATTTAACATGGCAAAATCATATTAATGCCCCCAAGTGTATTATAATGAATAGTAAACCAAATAAACAACATGTGGAAGGCACGGTTGTAGGTGCTAAGAATATAGAAAGCGGTATCATTTACAGCCCCTCTTCAGTAGGAAAAAGAAAATAAAGCACACATTAAAAGATAACTTTTTCAAAAAGCAAGATATTTTTGTATTACAAAGCATTGTATAACATCTAGACTAGCAGTCAGCAAACTTTTTCTGTGAAAGGCCACATAGTAAATATTTCAGTCTCTGAGAGCCATAGAACTCTGTTTCAACTATTAAATTCTGCCATTGTAACTTCGTAACTTTGAAAGCAGCTGTAAACAGCATGGAATGAATAGGGATTACTGTGTTCCAATAAAACTTTATTTATAAAGTCAGACAACAGACTAGAATTGCCCCAAGGGCTGTACTTATTTGACCATTGATCTAGATAATAACTTAGCTGTGTGGATTTTAATAACTTAGCTATGGCTTTTAGCTATGCAGCTCTTCCATTTTCCTGATAAAGGCTCTTCCTTAGTTATTCCTTGTTTATTTTGAATAGGCAAGTAGAATGCCAATACAAAAATGCAAGAAGGCCTAAAAGTTACTTAGTGAAAAAGTAAGAAGTCTCCTTCTCTCCCTTTTTACCATCCTTCTCTCCCTTCCCTCCTCGCCCCCAACATCCACCTCCAGTTTCTCACCTCTCAAATACAATCACATTTGTTACTTTCTTGTGGATCCTCCCAAGGATAGTCTAAAGCTATGAATGTCGTGGCAACTTTCACAAATTTAACCCTGATTTAATCCTCACTATAGCTCTGTGAACAGGGAGATTAGCTATTATTATCTCCACTTTGAAAATAAGGAAATGGGGGAGACTCGGAAGAGCCAAGGTACTCACCCAAGGCCATACAGTTAATAGCTAGGGTTCAAACCCACACTGTCCGACACAGTACACCAGCTTCAAAAGAGTGGCTCTTTTTAAAATCACACATCTCACAAAACGTGGAATAATCCTAGATTTATTTATTTTTTTTAAAGAGAGAATGACTGAACGAGGCTTGCTGGTAAGTACAGCTTTAATCTCAAAAGCTGCGATTTGCACATCATCTCTCATACACTCCTCCCCCAAATGTCTTCTTTCCTTCTCTAGCCAAAAACGCCATATTAAATGTAAATTGTCTATGCCATGGGGGCTGGGGGAACTTCGCATTGACAGGTGCCAATATCAGCCACTGCAGAATATCGATTTTTACACAGAAATTGTAAATTCTCTTCTCTTCTCTCATTCTCTCTCCCCGATCAAAAACTCGCATTTAGCTCTTTTTTTTTTTAAAAAAAATAGTTTTTATTTTGTTTCCTCTCTAGTGACTTGTGCATGCAGCACACCAACATACCTGTATGCCTTCCCCATGTTTCTCTGCTTACCGAAATCCTGGACATCGTTTAAAGAATGTCATGCTGACCTGATTCTAAGAAGAGCCTATGATAATCAGGGCAAAGCTCTCGCTGTCTGAACTTGATGGCTTCAGTCTTATTATTGTATAATTGTATAATTATTATTATTATTGTACAATTTTTCACAAATGGCTAATAGCAAAAAGAATATTTCTCAAAATAGAAAAACATACTTTATATTCAGTAGTATACCATCTGGTTCCCCTTCTGGGCTATATGCAGTTCACATAGTAGGTGCTTGATAAATATTTGTTGAACAGATAAATGAATGAATGAGATACTTAAACCTTCCGCTAGGAAAATACACTTACCTTCCGCGATTCTCTTCATGGGTGTTTTTAAGCACGTTGGACGCTATCACACCATTATCTTGTCCCTGAGTTCTCATGAGAGACGAACATTCAGCCTTGGTACCAAGACTGGATACGCATTACCTGCACATGGGTTGATTTTACTCTTAGGGCCACTGTGAATTATGTGGCTATTGAGCATGTCTTTCCATGGAGGATGCTTTTTTAACCTTAAATCTTACACAGAACCCACACTTTATAAAACAAACTCAGAACTCCTCTGATTGAGCAGAAGGGTGGAGAGAACTCCATCCCTGTACCTGCTCCTGGGTACCTGCTGGGAAGCCAAGGGCTTCGTGGGATAAGATTTGATGACTCTGACGTTAGCATGCCCATCTCTTTCTGTCTGTCTGTCTGTCTTTGTCTCTCCGTCTCTGTCTGTCTCTGTCTCTCTGTGTCTGTCTGTCTCTCTCTCTCTCTCTCATTCTCTGTAATGGCTACTAGAAATTTGGCCACTTCTAGAAAGTACAGAGGACTCATGACTTCCTAAATTCACTCTTGGCTTTCTTTAATCTTTTTTACTATTCTATTTTTGTCCCATGTTCCTTAACCATGACCTTTCCATTTCATTGTATATTTTGGAAGGCATCGGAAATTATTTCAGACACAAACAAAGGGAAGGTGAATGGATTGACGAATGGTTGGACAGATGGATGGATAAATGAATGGATAAATGGATGGGTGAGTGGATGAGTGGATGACAGTTCTCTACAAAACTAGCTCTAGTGCTATAATATTAATTGACAGACCAGGTGCATAGCACTAGTAAAAATTTCTCATTAATCAACAGTTATATATAAAACCAGTAGAATCTCTTCATAGAATTTACCACCATTCCCTCATAGTAGAGCTCCACTGGTACCATCGGCGGGGTGACTTTAGCATTTCAGAGTGGAGCCAGTGAAATCCTCTGTACAAATTACTCACACATAAGTGTTAATATGACATAGAAAAAGGTGTTGAAAGCATTCCTTTTAACAACTGTTGCTAAATAGCTACAATCTTCGCACTGCTCTATGAAGTATTGGTCAAAAACTTTCAAAATGAGAAATCAGTGCTTTTGATGGTAAAATCAGTTCTCAAATATCTATTTAATAGAATGAGGAATGAAATGATAGTCCAAATCAGGAGTGGATATATCCATTCATCTCAGTTTGTTCTCTTGGAGCACTCTCAGCAGATTTATTTTCTTAATAATCTTCCTTTAACTTCATACTAACATTGGTTTACATTGGTTTTATCTGCCTAATGCTATTACAGTTCTTTATCCTGTTAGTTTGCTGAGATCTTGGCACCTAAACTTTCCCAGAATCACTTGCTGATGACTATATAAAGTTCAGGATCAATGGTTTTCAATAGTTCTTACATGAGTGAATAGAAATACCGATTAAAGACTGAGAATGGAATTGCAGACTTGCCTGTATCTCTCGCAAAGCAATTTACCAAGCATCATTATATGATCTTATAATGTTGAGGACAAGTGATTGCGTCCACATTTGCACACGGAGCTGCAAAACTCAGGGCCCATTTTTCCTACCGTGTTATGCCCCACCAAGCTGATGATAACCCTGGGAACTCTTGAGAAATCAGTGGGGGTCCAGTAGAAGCTCTGAACTGCAGGGGGTTAGGCAAGTTTCTGAAGGTGGAGCCTGCCGTTCAGTTGTCCCTCCAGGAATCACAGAGCAGATTGGGTACTTCCAGAGATTAGCTCCTTCCAGTTGAACTAATGAGTATTTTTTTTTTTTTTAGGACCAACCAGTGTTTCACATTTTAGAGTTGTTGACCCAGATCCTGCCCATTCAAAGCCTCCACTCTACTGCTGGCCAGGTAGAATCTTAGAGAAAGCAGAATCGATTTCACCCCCTAATTCAGGAAAACAAACAAGACCTGAGATTCTGCTTCTTTCTTCCAATAACTAAGGCAGAACTCTTCTTTTAATCTTTTGGTTGCCTTCCTCTTTAATAATATTTATTAAGTTTTTCAATCCTGAGTATAAAAGCAATTAACAGCATAGAAATTTTGAAAATACACAAAAAAACACAAAATAGGCACATTCAAATTATGCAAAAGCCTATCATCCGGAAGTAAGTAGTTGACATTCTTTGAATATTTCCTTTCGGTCTTTTTTCTATACAGTTAATATATAAACACATGTAACATAACAGAAGCTACACCACATATGTTGTATATATTTTTTGGCTTTTGCCTTTAACGACGCATCAAGAATAGTTTTGCAGGTAAATAAATATTCCATATAACATGATTTCTAAAAGCTTCATAGCAGTCCACGGTGAATTATAATTTAATTTATTAAGTTATTTTACCATTGAAATTTAGGTCAATTTCACATTTTCACCATTGTAAGTAATGCTGTCGAATATCTTGGCATGAAAGGTGTTATAATATACATATATCTCTGATTGTTTTCTTAGGATCCCATGGAATTAATGGGTTAAAACCACGAACATGTTAAGAATCATTAATGCACAGAACCTAGTTGTGCTTCCTCTCCTCCCAAAAGATTGTACCACGTGATACTCTGATCAGCAGAGCTTAAAAGTTCCCAAAATGTTCTTTTTCATTTCCCCCACTCCCTCAAGTTTTGGTAATTTCATTCCAACATGATTCTTCCTGGATAGAAATATTGCTAGGGAGTGGTATGAGGTGTTTAGAACACAGTGTGATTTTTACCAAGGCTCCAAACCCCCTAAGGCAAGAAACTCTATTTAGAGAGCTTTGGGAAAATCAATGGCAGGAAAGGGGAAGTTTACCCATGATTTTGCTTCCCTCCCAAACTAAAAGAGCACCAAGCCTAGATCTTCCTACATTTAAAAAAGAACCAAACACTAACTGGTTTTTCTGCGTACAAAGAATCAAGTCAAATGAATGATCCCTATACAACTAACTTGATATGTTTTTCTCTCCCTGCTACTGAAGAGGACAGCTTTTTTATTTTTCAACCTGTGCAAATGGCTCAAAGTTTCTGTTTTTCCCAAACTGTCATGAAAAGAATTCATTATTCTTTGCACATATACATCTAAATTTTGCTGTGAAAGTCAATATTTATTGCACTTTTTTTTCTGCATTTCTTAATGGAACATGTGTGTGATTATTGAATAAACATGAATGTATTGAGTTTTGCAACACTTCTTCTCCAGTAATTTGTTAGGATTTTTTCACTCTTCTAACTCAAAACAGATTTATTTTTCTAATAAGATTTTGCAAGTTCTTCATCCACAGTATCCACTAGATTTATTTCATTTTCAAAATATAAACTGCTGCACCTGGGCAGCAATTTTTTTGATCATTCCAAATGGTTTGTAATGGTTTCTAGCGCAGAGCAACAGTATGCATACTCACCAGATGTACTTCAGCTCATGCATTACTTTTTGGTTCGATATTTTTTGGTCTGCTTACTCCATCTCAGTCTCCCTGACCACAGTCTCAGGCTTTATTTCATCCTCATTTGCACAACATGCAAGAGAGCATTTCAGCTGAATAAAGAGTCCTTTGAAAGATTTCACATGGAGATGAATGATCTAATAAATTTCTGTTGAGAAAGTTTATTATTGTTGATGTAATTATTATTTAGCACAGATGAAGCATTACTATGATATTCTCAGCTTTAAAGAACTTCTACATTATAATATCTTCCTTCTAAGTCACTTTGGCTGTATTTCTTAATCATTTTCTCTACATTAACTTAGTGGCCCAAAAATTAGGACTTCAGAAGCCATTAAAGAGAAACTTCCATTTCAATTTTTTAAAATGTTATCATGATTAGGCCAGCATATTTATACTCTTTTTTTTTTTCTAATGAGTTCAAAATATTTTATAAATAAACAGTGGGATTTTCCTCAATTGTTCTGAAAAATACCCACCAGCCCTTCCGTATCTCATTGTAATAAAGTAAGCCTATAGCATTAAATGCAGGCATGTGCAATGCATAAGGCCTTGAATGTTTTAAAAATTAGTAAAATTTCCATTTTTGTTAATGTTTTTCTTATTGAAATAATGGTGTTTTTAAGCTTGGAAATTTGATCTAATGACTAAGCAGTCTTTTTCACAGAGATATCAATATCTGTGGAACTTTTATTATAATTAGTAAGCCCCCCCCCAAAAAAAATACAGCTTTTTTTAAAAGTAGAGAAATTAACTCACATTATTTACTCCTCTAGGCTAACTATGTGCCTAGATTTATTATTTCTAAACATGACCTTTGCCCTTATAGCAGAATAACAACACACATGATAGCCAACCACTTAGATGATCAATTGGAAACTCAAACTTAATAATCTGTCCTAAATAAAACACCCTGTACATACTATTCTTCAAATCAATCTCTTCTCCAGTCTTTTCCATCAGCAAATGACACACCATCTGCTCAAATTAAAACCCGCAGGGCCATCTTCAATTGTTCTTTCTTTCTGTCCAACATCTAATTTGACACAATCAAATTGATGACTAACTTTAAAACATATGCCAACTTAGTCACCTTCTCTTCTTTTCCACTGAGACCATATTCATCCAAGCCTTCATCATATCACAGCTGAAATTCAGGAGCCTCGCCATGAGTTTCTCTCTATTTCTACTCTTGATCCACTACAATCAGTTCACTGGAGAGCAAAGCATAAGACAGCATGTGATTCTCCACATGGGTTTTCCATGACACTCAGAATAGAACCCAAGCCGTATCATGGCCTGCAGGTTCTACATAAACAGGGTCTGTCCCCCTCTAGAACCATACCCCATACCACTTTCCCCTCACTTTCTATTATCTAGAATCTCTCATCTTTTGCTCCTCAAATGTGCCAAGCACGTTCTTCTCTTGGATATTGTTCTTTTCTGCTTCTTTTCATGGAACTCTCTTCTCTCCCTTATCTTTGTATAACTGAAGTCTTCTCATCAGTTAGGTCTTAGCACAAATGTTAAGTCCTTGGGGAGGTCATCCTTGACCTCCCCATTCTGTCTCTTTCCCATCGCCCTGCTTTATTGTAAGAGGAGAGAAATCAATGATGTCTCTTTAAAATTATCTTCTTAATTTGTCTACTTTTCAATAGCCTGGCTCTGCACTAGGAAATGAGCCCCATGAGAGAAAGAACTCATCTCTGATTCACCACTGTAACAACATTGTCAACATTTACATGATAGATGCTCAAGAAATACTCATTGAATGAATGAATTTCTCAATCAATCAGAAAGTCGAACTCATTGGCATGCTACTCAAGGTCCCTCACAATCCAGCCCTATCTATGTTTGTAGCCCGTCTCCCAAAACGCCGTATATAAACTATATCGGATGAGTCACTGTTTCTTAAACACACAATGAAATTTCATGACCCAATGCCTTTTATCATACCATGAACTCATTCTCAAGCACCCTCGCTCATCCTTCCCCTATACTTCTCTCTAGTTCCATGGGGTGAAATTCTACTTAGTGTTCCAGCGCCAGCTTGACTGTCTACTTCACTAAGGAGCTACTGTTTTCTCTTTTGGATCCACAGCACTCTGTTTCAGTCAGGGGATCTTTAATGCAGTCCTCCTTTCATAATTAGGTGTGTCTATCTCTTGCTTCTCCAAGATATTCTATGTTCTTTAAAAGCAGAAACTAAGTCATCTTCACATTTTCATAATACATAGTGTAGTCCCTGGTAGGGTATCAATAAATGTGTGTTTTTTTTTTTTGATAGAACTGAATTTAATTAAACTGAACTAAACTATAAGAAAGATGGCTCCAAAACTGAACTCTGTGCCTCAGTTTTAACTCTCAGTTGATCGTAAAATACACAGCTCTCTCATTTAATGAAGGAGGTGATAGAGTTCTGTGCGATGAGAAATTTTCTCTGAGCTTGCTCCGTCTGTTGCAAAGAGAGACAGTCAGGGATCACTGACCTTGTGTTTTCTGTATCTCTGTCTTAAATCACCAGCTGCTTGTTTAGCCTTTATCCCCAATGTTTGGCAGAAACGGGGTTGCTTCTC
This sequence comes from Rousettus aegyptiacus, assembly GCF_014176215.1. Taxonomy (NCBI): domain Eukaryota; kingdom Metazoa; phylum Chordata; class Mammalia; order Chiroptera; family Pteropodidae; genus Rousettus; species Rousettus aegyptiacus. The sequence continues at coordinate 81,591,641 of NW_023416287.1, forward strand.
TCACAAATGTTTTTCCTTTAGAGTGTTGATATTGGGTTGTATCCTATATGATAACAAAATACCAGACTTCTTGGGTCATTGGTTTAATGCAGCTGTCGTTGGTTGAGGTTTACAAAAGTCACCACTTGTCATTTGTTTATATCATTACCCTAGTGAATTTAGAGCTTTTCTTTGCTAAAGAGTTAGAAACTTCATCCCCAGACTCAAACGTTCCTCCAATTCCTGTTAACTGGCATAAGAAAGGGGAATAACATGGAACAACTCATCCTGTGAATGTTTAGCAGAGACTCTAGAGCAACTTAGCAGAGAGCTCAGGAGAAAAGAGATAAGTGGTTTCTTCTTAAATTAATCTACTCTCGTTCCATTGGGGTACAAGAAAAAGTCACCGTGTAGCAGGGTGAGACATAGCCTTCTTAGACAAGGCTGGCTAGAGAGAATATGTGTCCAGAGAAAACAAGAGAGTCTTGAGTATACCAGCAAGAAAATGATTATATCTAGGCATTCTTGGAGCTCTAAAAATCAGGGTCGAGGCCTGGCTGAAGCAAGACAACAATACAGCACAGATGTGCAAAATGCTATGGGTTTGGGATAGCCCAACACCAACTAAATTATAGCCAAAAACATCACCTCCTCAGCTTTGGTCCAAAGGTCTCCAGCTACATAAGGAACATCTGTTCCTGAGATGCACAAATAGGGTGAATTGAGTATATATTTTCAATTGGTACCAACCATCTTAGTGCCTGCCATGGAATAGGGTAAAGAGATGTTTAAAACTGGTCAGAGAAGGCTTATGTCTTGCATCTCTTTCTCCTTCTTTCCCCTTAATAACTTTCCTATTTCTCAGGCATCCTTCCTCTTGTCTCTTCCCCCTAAATAAATCATTATTATAAAGGAAATACAAGGTGTAGGCAATAGGTAAAGAATAGACCAAAAAAGTTTTAGTTGGACATGGCCCACAAAGCTTGCAGAAAGAGAAAGAAAATGGAGGCCGGCTCAAGACTAGCATACAGGAACTTCAATTCAGTTTGATTTGATTCAGTTTAATTCAATTGTTAAGGTCAGAGAAGAATGGGAAGAGTAAAGTAAGAACATTCAAGGCTGAATGAATAGCTCTATGCTCTATAGAGTGAGATGGCTACTAAAAAATTTGTCAAATGCTGGTTAGAAATAAAGACAAAATCACTAACAGATTTACATTAACCGTGCTGGTAAGGAAAACCACAACATCACAAGATAAGAGGACAGTGCAAATAATCAGAGTCAAAATGTGGTTTCTCCTAATGGGGTCTCCCTTATCTGATTCTAAATTGAAGATCAGTAAGGATGTTCTTCCTTGCTAAGTCCCAACAGGCCAGAACATGTAAATTAAGAATTAGAGGGAACTGTAGAGGTCATACCCATGACACACAACTAATCAACTACTGACTCTTCTCCATTTTTTCTCTATTGCAATGGACTCCGAAAGGTGTTTCCATGACTTCATGTCAAAAAAGATATGTCTAATGTTTGGGAATTTGCCTTACTCCAAACAAAACAGAGAAGTTCTACTGAAATGTCATTCCAGAGGCCCTTTGTGAAACTCATCTCGCCACAGAATCTACCGTAGTGTCTAATGAAAAAAAGGCAATAGGCTAGATCCTCCCTTAAGACACATTGGCTTATGGTGGTGGAAAAATAGGCTCTTCTCTGTGTGTGTAGTGTGTGTTTGTGCACATGTATATGCACATGTGTGTTTGAGTATGTGTGGGAAAGTGTGTGGGAGTTTATTTATTTCAAGGACTACCTGCTGGGTTGCAAGCTTTGTAGAGAAATAAAAGTAAATAAGAAATAATAAATAGTAATGAAGCATGTTGATACAAAACCTTACCATCCACCCTGCTGAGCTTTGAGAAGAATCTGAAAGCATGTTTTGCCAAGAACAATTTGCAGAGTGGATATTCAGTCCTTCAGACACTAAATATTATTGAGACAAATGCTAGATTCTGATCTCTTGTAATTACTTTATACAAAAAAGATGTAATATCAGTTCCTCATTATATGGCGTAAAACCACTGTGCTCCACTAGGCTCCAACAAAGTTCCCTAAGAACATCAGGATGATCCCCCTAAGGCTCCCAGGACTGCCTCTTCATCCAAACATCTCCTAGCAATTCCCACTGAAGTAAAATATCTGTCTTATTTAAAAACAAAAACAAAAACAAAACTAAAAACAGTGCCTTACAAATGAAAGAAGATATACTTAGGCTAGATTGCATAACAAGAGATACTAAGAGGACAGAAAAAATTTCCTTAGGGATCTGAATTAAATGTGTTGAAAGTGGCATAGAGTTTACTGCCAGGTTTAGTTCCCTCAAAATAACAAAACTATATTTGAAGAAGGCAGGTATAGACGAGTGTGTCATGTGCATTTTGATCCTGTGATTACAGTGTTCAGACCAAGAGAGCCTTATGTGCCTGCACTTTGGCTGTGTAGACTATATTTTGAGGAAGAGGGTACAGATAAACCAGAAAGGCTCTAGAGTAGAAAACCAGAGTGGTAAGTGATTCAAGATTTATTTCATGGGAAGCAAAATTGAGGATACTGGAATAGTAAATCTATAGATAAGGAGAATAGGAGAGGGAGGAAAGATAAAAGCCACATTTTCAAATTTTGAAAGGTTTTCATACTGTATTTTTTAAATGTTCCCAAGTAAAGTATGAGTTATCAGTCTGTATATTTTCTTATACTCAAAAATGTTCTTCTTCCTTCTCCCACTGTTGATCTCTCCAGGTTCAGCTCAGCATCACCTTCTCCAGAAAACCTTTCGTGAGTCTCTTATCACCTTCTCCCTCCCTACTACAAGAAGAAAATTAGGCATTCTTCCTCTGCACCCTATTATTATCCATAAAAACACTTTAATCTTATAGTGGAACTTACTTTGTATTCCAATATTTATCACTCTTCTCTCACATTAAGCTCCGAGGTTTATCTACATTGTAGAGCATATCGATAGTTTATTCCTTTTTATTGCTGAATAGCAGTTCATTGTATGGCTATAGTATACTTTTTGACTACCCTTTGCTAAGTACCTGCTATGTCCTAAATACTATGCTAAAGAGTAGGAATACAAAGACAAAGACTTAGCTTCTGTCCCTAAAGAACATAAAACAAGAAAGGCAGATATAAATATCAGAAACAAGACAAGGATGTCTTCTCTCATGTATTCTCTTCAACATTGTACTGGAGATTTCAACCAGTGAAATAAAGCAAGAAAAAGAAATAAAAGGAAACTAGATTGAAGAAAGAAGTAAAATTATATTTATTCATTGAGACATGGTCTATGTAGAAAATCCAAGAGAATATAGAACTAACAAGTGAGTTTAGCAAGACTGCATGACAGAAATTTTATAGATAAAATATATTGTATTTCTATATACTAGAAATTGACATTAAAAATCATAATCATCTATAATAAAATTAAAAATATAAGTAGAGATAAATCTTCACAAAAATGTGAATAACTTTTATGCTGAAAATTATAAAATATTGCTCAGAGAAATTAAATATTATTTAAAAAGAAGTAATATGGGTCCAAAAACTCAAATTGTAAGATATCTAATATCTCCAAATTCATCTCTAGATATAGTACAATTGCAAACAAAATCATAGGAGGCTTTTTAAAAATAGAAATTTATCAGTTGAATCTAAAAGTCATATGAAAATAAAAAAGGGAATAATCCAAACAACTTTGAAAGAGAATAACAAGTTAGAAAACCAATAGTATCTGATTTTGGGACTTATAAACGGACTGTAAGCAAGACAACGTGATTTTGTATAAAAATAGAAAACTAGATCAATGGAATAGAATGGAGCACAGAAATAGACTCAACATATACAGTCAACTAATTTTTAACAAAAGTCAAGGACAATTCAATGGAGAAAGGACAATCTTTTCAACAAATGATGTTGAAACTATTGGATAGTCATATGCAAAAAAAAATGAACTTCGATCAATACACTATATCATACACATGAATTAACTAAAAACTAATCACTGCGTTAAAAATAAAACCTAAAACTATAAGACTTCTAGATGAAAAATGGGAGAAAACCCTTGTAATTTGGATTAAGTAAAGATTTATTAGGTATGACATCGAAATCATGATCCACAAAAGAAAACATAATAAATTTGACTTTATAAAAATTAAAAACTTCTACTCTTTAAAAGATATTGTTAAGAGAATGAAAAGACAAACCACAGACTGGAAAAATATTTGTGCTACATATAGCTGATAAAGGACTATATCTAGAATACATAAGGAATTCTCAAATCTCATCAAAGAAAACAACCCAATTTTTTTTTTAAATGGGCAAAAGATTTGAACAGATATTTTACCAAATAAGATGCTTAATGTCAAATAAACACAGGGAAAAACGTGCAGCGTAATTAGTCTCAGAAAATGAAAAGTAAAACCACAACGCGTTACGACCACATACTTATTAGAAGCTAAAAAGATTAACTGTTTCAAGTATAGTTGGCAAGGATATGGAGCAACTAACACACTGATACACAGCTGCCAGGAATACAAAAAGGTAGCGCTCCTTTGGAAAACAGTTTTTAAAGAGCTAAACATACCCCTATCACATCATCTAACGAGTCCACTCCTAGGTATTTGTCAAAGGAACATGAAAGCATACATCCATCCTGGGACTTGCACATTAACATTCTTTGAACTTTATTCATAACGAATGCTGGAAACAACCCAAGGGTCCACAAACAAAGTATACTATAGCCAGACAATGAACTGCTATTCAGCAATAAAAAGGAATAAACTATCGATATGCTCTACAACGCAGATAAACCTCGACACAATTCAAACTGGAGAGAAGGATTACAAAGGGCAAAGGAAGCTTTTTGGGGTGGTAGATATGGTCATAATCTTGATTGTGGTAATGATTATGGTACACAAACCTTATATACTTTAAAAATATGCAGTTTATTATTTAACAGTTATCCTTCAAAAACCCTATTTTAAAAACATAGTAACGATTTTTAGGAACTTAATTTTCAGTGTGCCCGGAACATAGCAGAGACCCAAGATGTGTCGTTCAGGCATTGAAAGCATGGGAATGGTCTGTTAGATTAATTCTCTAAAGTACTGAACAAGGCCATGCGTAGGTAAATGCCGCACTTGCCTTCTCCCGTGACCACATTGAAATTACAACTAAATTATAGGACAAACATCATTGGATCCACCTGAAGATTAGCAGAACAGAAGTTCTATAACTAAGGCTACATAGAAGAAGCCACATTGAAACTGGCAGGAAGATTGTGGTTGAGTGAAATAAAGGGCTGCTGCAGTCCCAGGCATTCTTCTTAAAGGGCCCATGCATGATGTACTCTCTGACAGGCTCACTTGCTCTGAGCTCCAATGCCGAGGCAACAGCTGAAAAGGTGCCAGGGACATGCTGGGAGTAACTAAATTGTCTGGCTTCAGGGCAAGGGCTGGAGGCACAGCTTTCTCCGAAACAGAAGTGTCAACAGAATCCATTTTTCCTTTATTGAGTCCTCTCCCCTTACCCAGCCTGCACGCACAGGCAAGTATCATATTTTTTGGCTCACTCAAGCCTCTTCCAGTAGCTTTTCCTTACAAATGGCCAGTCATGGCACAGGCTACAGACTAGAGATAGAAAATATAAAAAAGAACCAGTTAGAAATGAAGAATGAAATAACCAAAACTTAAAATATATATTAGAGGGAAATAACAGTAAACTAGATGAAGCAGAGGATCGAATCAGCAATTTGGAAAACAAGGTAGTAGAAAATACCCAATCAGAAGAGCAAAACAAACAAACAAACAAACAGAATTTTTTTAAATGAGGATATTTATGAGGCCTCTGGGACAACATTAAGCATAGCAACATTTGCATCATAGGGGCACCAGAAGGAGAAGAGAAAGAGCAAAGAATTGAAAACTTATTTGAAGAAATAATGACTGAAGCTTCTCTAACCTGATAGATACTTGTAAATAGACATAACTTCGGGAAGCACAGAGGGTCTCCGACAAGATGCACCTGAGACCCACACCAAGATACTTCCTAATTCAAATGCAACAGATTAAAGACATAGAAAGAATCTTAAAAGCAGCTAGAGAAAAGCAGTTAGTTACCTACAAGGGAGCTCCCATAAGACTATCAGCTGATTTCTCAACAGAAACTTTGCAGGACAGAAAGGATTGACACAACATATTCAAAGTGATGAAAAGCAAGGACCTACGACAAGTTTACTCTACCCAGCAAAGATATCATTTACAATCAAAGGACAGGTAAAGAGCTTCCCAGACAAACAAAAGTTTATCACTACCAAACCAATATTACAAGAAAAGATAGAGAGACTTAAGAAAAAAAAAAAAGATCAAATATATGAATAATAAAATGGCAATAACTACACACCTATCAATAATTACTTTAAATTTAAATGAATTAAATGCTCCAATTAAATGACATAGGGCGACTGAATAAGTAAGAAAACTAAATAGATACATATGCTGCCCACAAGAGACCTACTCCAGATAGAAAGACTGAAAGTAAAGGGATGGAAAAAGATATTTCATGCAAGTTAAAACAAAAAAGAAAAAGCTGGGATAGAAATATTTATATAAGACAAAATAGACTTTAATACAAAAGTTATAAAAAGAGATAAAGAAGAACCCAGTAATCCTATTTCTGGGTATTTATCCTAAGAATCCCAAAACACGGTTTTGGAGGGACATGTGCATCCATATGTTCATTGCAGTATTATTTACAATGGCCAAGATATGGAAGCAACATAAGTGTCATTGATAGATAAATGGATAAAGAAGAAGCAACTACATATATGTATATGTAAATATTACTTATTTACAAAAAGAATAAAATCTTGCCATTTGCAACATTGATGAACCTAGAAGATATTATCCTAAGTGAAATAAGTCAGAGAAAGACAAATACCACATGATTCCATTTATATGTGGAATCTAAAAAAAAAAAAACAAAATAAATGAACAAACAAAACAGAAACAAATATATAGATACAGAAAACATTTTGATGCTTGCCAGATAGGAAGGGGATTGGGAGAATGGGTAGAAAAGGTGAAAGGGATTAACAAGTACAAATTGGCGATTATAAAAAAATCATGGGATGTAAAGTACAACACAGGGAATATATTCAATAATATTATAATAACTATGATGGTGTCAGATAGATACTAGACTTATTGGGATGATTGCTTCATAAGTCTTATAAATGTCTAATCACTATGTTATACACCTGAAAATAATATAATATTGCAGTCGACTAATTGAAAAATAAAAAATTATTTAAAAAAATAATAAAGTACAGAAAAAGGCCAAGAAGGCAGATCTCAGCTTAATATATTTGTTAGAGTTGTCTAACAATGGAATGATTTTATTGAAAAGGAAGATGTTTATCACAGCGATTAATAAAAACCTGATTCTGAAGTAAAGAAGACTCAAGTTCAAATTCTTATTTTGCTTCTTACTGTGTGATCTTTAATAAGTCACGTAAATTTTCTAAGCCTCAGTTTCCTCATCTGTAAAGCAGAGATAATAATAATATCTACATCATTGACACATTATAAATAATAATGAGACAAAGCATGTATAATATATTATTGAATTGACTTGCATGGGTGGAAGTTTGAGCCATTTGAGTGCAAGTTTTTAGATAACAGTATTTATACAAATATTGTTATATTGGACATTTCATTCAGGGCATCTGGACATTTATTCAGGAATGCTGGTCAGAGTACCACTGATGGGGAGGATGATGGAGGCAAAGGGATGCTCAGGTAAACTCAGGAGCAAGTCTTCTCATTTATTGCTAAAATGTCAGTCTCTCTAATGGTTTATTCCATTGGACACTAATAGCCCTGCCCTGTTTCATCACTCCAACGTTGTAGTAGGTATCCTGTTCTGTAAACTCAGACCCACCAATCCATAACCCTTCTCCCAGGCATAATAATAAAGTTTAAAAAGCTCAATCTCTTTGCTTGTAAGGATTTTGTACTGAAGGATATTTCTAACAAATGAGTATATCCCAAATTTATTTGTGAAGAAACTTCTTCTCCACAAAAAAAGAGTAATGTTATAATATTGCTATAATTCACCAAGGCAACAAACAGGCCATAAAAGGATTTTAAGGAGCCTAATTTGATGACACTCTTTATTAATGGATTTTTCTTTGTTGAGTTTTCAGTTATAAATGTTTACATAAAATCTTGATTCATGAAAATGAATTCAGCAATTACAGAACTGCCTCTTTGAAGGCTCTAATTGACCATACAAGCTGTGAAAAAAAAAAAAAAAAAGTGTAACAAGCATGGTTCTCTAATGTTTCCTCCATTTTATAGTCCAGGAAAAAGAATAATTTCCTTGCTCAAGGCCATGCAGAAAGAGGGCACTCGAAGAGTCTGAGGACTCATAAGCTTGGAATTGCCAATCCCATGTGTGATGTCCTAGGGCCCAGTGGTTTTCACATATGTGGCCAGTTAGTTCTTTGTTCACTAGATGCTGCCCTGCAATTGAGGACTGCCTGATTCCAGGCCCAGGCTTTTGTTTCTTTAGACTGATGATCTTAAAACTACAGATGCATCATGCGTACTTATTAGGTGAACCTGGGCTTATTTTTCTATTTTTGAATCAGCAGGTCTCTGCTCTAATGATGTGCAATCACAAATCTGGCAGACTGTTTCATTCCACATGCTGAAAGAAGGCTACAGGAAGTATTTCCATTCTGAATCGCATAGAATTTGTGATTTGCATGCACCTTTTGAGTCAAAATCAAACATGTGCCCTGGATTGGCCCAAGTTTAATTAAAATGATGAGAATGTGTGATAGGCATTTGGTCTAAGGCAAAAAGGATGCACAGTATTGAAATTTGGAACAAACATTTTTTTAAAATGAGAAATGCATGGTTGGCAGTGATAAGAAATGCCAAGACTATGTATTACATGGGATCACGGGTTGAAAATAGAAAATATCCTAAAAATTCTGGCTCACTGTGAAACTGTCGTAGGAAGGTTTGGATAGGATTACATGCTTTATGGATAATGTCCCTGTAACTAACACTGTAGATGTTTATAATCTTTTCTATAGTCTTTTTGTGGCTCACCATGTATAGCTGATGGGCTGCTCATCAATCCTGGCAGATTTTTCCATTTAACCACGCAGAAGAGGAAGTAGAGGATTTTTATCTTGAAGGGTTAAGCTCTGCAAAATTGATGATCGTCCAAACATACTGATGCCAACAAAGTCAACATGAAACAAAGTCTAAATGGCCAAGCACAGAAAGTGTACAGCTAATCATTTGAATTGAGGATTATTAAAATTGACCACTTTTTCCACTGTGAAAAATTTTAATGTGGCTGATACTAAATAATGTGTGCTATTACAATTTAAGTTCTATTTAAATAAACATACGCATATAGTTGGGTAAGTAGATTTGCAATTACATATTACTTAGGCTCTTGAAGAGAAGGCGGTTGAATTCAGAAAAATCTGAGCTGTGGATACTCTCTCGTTTTACAGGACACTTTTATACATCATGATTTATAAATAAGGTACTTGGAATAATTTGCAAGAATTATCATATTGTGAACACATGCCATCTTAATTATTAAGATCAGTTAGCCTAACAAAATAGATTTCAAGCCATTCTACGAAAAATGAAGAGTTCTTTCCATAGATGAGTAGCCTAAAGTTTGGTCTAATTCAGATCAATCTTTTTGTTGATCTATACCAATATTCGTGAAGACATTCCCAAATTCCACTAAAAAAAAAAAATGTGTGATTGAATGGCTTTTTATGCTACCTCTGTAGGACTCAACTTTCTAACTTGAATGTCATCTTGAAAGTCTTTAAGTCTGGCCCCAAGCCTTGTATACTCCAATCCAAAGAGGAGGAACAGAAAATAGTTTGGTAAGATGGTAAATGTGTTACACCCTCCTCCCTCCGGAAGGATAGGCTGCTACTGCAGAATACAACTAGTGGGAATTTCCATTTAGAATATAAAGGGAGATCCATGCTCTGCCTTGCTGTCCTTAATAATGATGTTTGTCTTCCAAATAGCTCCTACCAAAGTGTCAGTGTTTAGTTTTCAATAGTACCAGATATAGCTTCAGCATCCTCAGGGAGCTCAATAGTGATGTGGGGGGAAGGGGGACAGGAGAAGCTTTTTATTTAAAAAATGAAACACTTAAAAAACATAATCTTGAGTTTTAGAAGCTGCAAAGTTTATAGTTCTACTTTGGCCGTATCTTTGGATCTTAGAGAATATTAAGGGGAAAGTAGATGACAAAAGATCACTAAATACCCTAAACATGAAATTGGGGCACAAGTCAGCAATTTGCTCAAACTCGACATCAGTTTGAAGGTGCACAAAGGGAGGGGTGACTGCCTTAAGTTCAACAGAGGAGTGAACATCTGTTCCAAACATCCTCTCCTGGGTAGAGTTAGACTCATCTAAACAACTTTATATGCCAGACAAATACATTTTATGAAAAGAATGTGTGGCTGAAGACCTCACAGAATCAAAACTCACACTTGTCAAGATTCAGTTTTCAGGAGTAAGTGTAAATGGGAGAATGTGCAAAAATCTACAACCCTTGTAATTTCCTTTTGCTCTAAGACTGATTTTTAAAACAGTCTCTCCCCCTCTCCCTCTCTCCCTCTCTCTCTTCCTCCCTCCCCTCCTCTCTCTCATACACAATCTAAATAATAGATACCTAATAACAGTATTTATCGCATCTGAATTCAATACCAATATTATGTTTTTAGTACGTTTTACAACTAGCACTAAACACTGCCATTCAATAAATGCTCATATTATATTTGTATAGATGTTAAAGAAAAAAATAGATTGAATTAATTAATTCATTTACAAGTATTTACTGAGCACCAACCATGAGCCAGACGTGTTCTAGGCAAGAATTTTAAACTATAATAATGGCGCATGTTAAGCTAACAATACAATAGTCATCGGAATTACTCACAGAGCTTCCCTAGCAGATGAAAAACATGAGAGAACAACAAGGAAGGGCAAATAGTCCTAAAGCCAAGCTCGAGTGATGCTACCAGGAGACAATGGCATCGCACAATTTATAAATCACTCAGCTACCCCAGCTTTGAAATTATAAACTTATCCATTAAGCCTTTCTATTTTTGGGGAATTCACATTATTTTCATTTCTGTGTCTAGGTGTTAATATTTTATATAGTGCTATTTCAAATTTTCATGATGAAAATTCTTATACTACACAATCATGCTGGTTTGCCAGGTCTGTTAGTTGGTTGAATTGTCCTCCAAATGTCGCTGGATATCCAGTTTAATTATTTAATTAGAGAATCTAATCTGACATTTGTGTTTATGTTTTGATATAAGAATCAAAGAACTATAAATGCTAGAGCACCATACTGCCAAATATCTTAATGATAAACGACCTATTAGAGTACAGAAACCCACATTTCCCTTTTTAATTACATTTTCTTCTATGGACCTGTGTTTAAAATGTTTTAATCTTCTAGAAAATTATTAAAGAAAATTTTAACTTGTTTTCCAACATTTTATTTATTACAGACCCAGAGGACAGTCAATAAGAGCTTTAGATCATACCGCAGTAACGAGGTTACTTGTATGCATATAACTTTAATGCAATCTTATCTCAGGTGAACACACAATATCTGTTAGGCTTTTTAACTTATTAACAAGAATTCCCAGACTCCTTTACTCTATTTGGGGGTTTCCAGGATTAACAGCAAAAATTCATGTAGAAAAAAACCTCCAGTTGTTGACCTATCTTTTTTTCATTATGGAGTATTCTGCATTAAAGAAAAAATTGACGGTGTTTGCAATAACTTTGATCCCACAGTTTAATTAGGTGATTTCACACACCATCCTGTTTTATGTTCTCGCCTGTTTCATACAGTTTCTATGGTTTTCCCTTGTGAAATATCACCTTATGACGTGAAGGGGCTTGGTATAGCGTAGGAGGAGAGCTTGGGATTGGAAAGGGGAAAAGCCCTATGCCAGGGTGAGGGATCCCACTAAAAACCTGTACCAGAACAGCATTCTTCAAGATGAAAAGAAAAGAAAAACATTAAGACGATGTATCTTGCAGTTATAAACTCTGTCATAACAAGATGAGTTTAGGAGTTATCCTTCTTGGAACTTTTGGAAGGAGAATCTAAAGCTTTTCTTTTCCTAGTTAGTATAAACTAACTAGCCTCAAGTCTTTATCAATGGATTTCTATGCTTGAGCTTCTTTTCCTCCCCACCGCTCCCCCATCCCATAACCTGCAAGCCTGTTAATGACCCTGTGCTGTCTCTTTAAGAAAGGCATATTGAAGAGGGTAACGTGGGCATAACAGACATTGCTAGAGGCTGAATGTAGGGAGGTGTCTCATCACAGGTTAAATGGAAGAAATAAAAGCAGAAATATATTTTTTTAACTGAAAAGTCTGCATATTACAAGACCTTAGGCTAAATACCATTCCTCAAATGCATTCAGAGACGAAAAATCCCAAAAGTTGCAAGGATTGCCCTTCACCTACAAAGCAAATTCAGTGGAATTTCTGAAACACAGTTTCACATCCAGTCCTTTGACTTCAGAAGTTTCATTTTCTTAGGACAGAGTTTGCTGCCAACAAGCAAACTTCAGTGGACGGCAAAATCCTCCTTGCCCTTCTTTTTCCCCCTGAGCATCATTTTTGGAATTTCTAAAATCCTCTAAGTCAGAGGACACTCGGGATGACAGTCCAATGTTCCTGCCACACTCCCCTTCTCCCTTAGATCGTAATGAATTAGGTATTGAAAGTCTTGAGTTTTTAAAGGAAGACATTATTTACAATTGCAATGGTGTAGTTCTCAGTTCCTGTTTCAAACTGGTACCTTCTCGGTCTAAAACTCTTCTGCCCCTCCCATTCTTGTGGGGCATCTGTCTGCCTCATCCTTCTCTTTCCCCGCTTCACCTTCTCTATCTGGTCCTGAATTTGGGGTCTTGCCTAAATTAAATTCAAAACCTGAATTTTCATTAACAGCCTAAGTTTCTTGTCAAAGCTGCTCTAGGTAAATGGTAAAGTTGGTATGTTAACCGCCTGTCTATCTCTTTTAAAATTTCCAAATCATGAGTTTTCTCCGATATAAGTTGACCCCAAAGCCTTTCCCAAGCATGGGTGTGGCTCTCAATGAACAACACTGACTGCTTCAAACTGGTTAAGGAGTTATTTCAGATTCACAGACATGATCAAAGGCTTGGGACTGGCAACTAGAGGTTGGCGGCTGTCACACCCCAACTTGCTGAAGATGGAACTCTGGGTTTTTCATCTGTATTTTGTAGAATGCCAAATGTGCTCGACTCTCTTTAAATAATACTAATTATGCCTTCAAAACTGCAGGCTGGGCAGATGTGTTAGCCAGGCCCTGGGGAGCGCTGATCAACTGGTATAAAACTCCAGACACTGAGCATGTCTGTAGAAGATCCCAAAGGGCATCACCAAACATATACCAAACTGCGAGGGGTTGTTCAGCTACTTGAAATCAAATTTCACCTGCCATTTGCCATCTAGCTATAAGTTGCTTCAGGAAAAAAAAAAAAAAAAAAGAAAGAAATTAAACATTAGAACTTTCTGGACACACAAAGGCATTTCCTCCCTATGTCTGCTTTTCTGGTTGTCTGCTTTCTCTTTGGTCTGCCCTTTCTCTTGGACTAGTTGTTCACAAGTATCTCTCAGGTTAGACAGGTGGAGAACAGCAGCTTAACACCCAGAGGTCTCATGGGTAGGCAGTTGCTTCATGGAAAATATGTTATTTCTGATGCCTAAAACTCTAACATGTCATTCTTTTTTCTTTTTCTAACTTTTGATTTTTTTTTTTTTTTAACAAATAACTCCAAGATAGTTGTTTTAAGGAAGAGTAATATTTTAGTGATCCGTGTGACATTTTTTCAGTCCCTTAACCGGAAACAGGTTCTGATAAGAAGAAAGAGAATATGATTTTAGGTGGGAAAGTGAGTCTGAAAGAGAGGGAGGGAAAGAAGGAAGAAAGAGGGGGAAGAGAAGAGAGAGTGAGCAGTTGAAAGGAGCGGGAAAGAGATGTCGCAGGCTCTAGAAAGAAGGGTGGGAAAACACAGGAGCTAAGCTTCACCAACTTCTCAGAGTGAATCAAGGACAGTTTCTTTTACCTCCATTTATTTTTGAGGGGAATTTTCCAGACCAAAAGATCTTGATTCCACTCTGAGGAATAAGATTCGCGAGTCACATTTCTGAATTGTTGAAAGTGAGTCAGGTCCACAATTATCTCCAGACAGAAACTGAAGATTCTATTGGGTCATTTACAAATATAACTTTAAGTGAAGCTTCCTGAGTTATTAGCATTTTATTTTTGAGATGATATAAATATAACTTTGCAAACCATTTCATAAAAAAAAAAAAAAAAAAAAACAAACAAAAAAACCAGGCTGACTTTACAAAAGGTTATGCAAATGGAGAGCAGCCAGGCACTGTTCCAACCCCTCCCTCTAGCTCTGCCCAGGGGTTGTGCTCTGGGGCTAAGCAATCAGATCTTCTTTTTAGGGATATTCAGAGTGAAAGATGCTAACATTTGAAGTGAAACAATCCTGATTTTAAGCCTTGTTCTGCGAACCACCCAGAAGACTGATGATAGAAGTCTCCCACTCCCCAATCTGGTCTTTCTAGAATATTCCTTCTCAGAAAAGAAAATAAATAGTTTGTTGTCGACTTCAGTTTGGTGCCAACTACCGAAGACTTCCAAGGGCAGAGGCTGCTCTCTGAGGTCCTAGAGAAATAATAATATGCCAGGTGTGAGCTGAGTGTTCCCTGCGCTGTGATCATAACAGAATCATGACAAAACACGAAACTCCATTTTCAAATCTCACCTCACGTGTGACATAAAAATATCAAAATATTCACCGAAAGTATTACAAATCGCAGTTTGAACTATCAGCCTGTCCGCTGTCACAACACGGCCTTGGTGTTTTCGAGTGCAGTAAGACCGCTCACTCTAGCACCGGCCTTCTGTTCCTCACAGAGCCACTCAGCTTGAGAGGCAGCAGGAGTTACAGTTTGAATCAAAGACGGTAATCAGACTCCTCGTTCCCGCTCATGCAAAGCAGCGAGGCCTGAGCCTTTCTGTTTTACGCTGCACACTGATTTGGAGGCAAATATTTTTCCAACAACATCACCAAATTGAAAGCATTTTCAAAAATCTGAAGCCTTTACAGAACACTGTTTTGGAAAAGCCAGCTCTCATGGATCTGTTGGTGACATAAGCCATCCCCTTCAGTTTAGCTTGAAAATGAGAACTCACTCTGTCAAACAGCTCTAAATTACATGTATTTGCAGATGCAAACTGAGCTCAGGGTATTCCAAAATCCAATAAAAAGGTGGGGAACAAGGACGAAAAAAAAAAATAGAGATTTTTTCCCCCATTACTCTCGTCTTATTATCAATTAAAACAATTACATTGTCCAGATTTTAACATCATTTCAGACATATTTATTTGTGAATAAGGTACCCGGGCATGCTCGTGAATCTGAAATGCTCAATTAGGTATGCAGTTTTAAAATTCTAACTCACCCACCACCACACAGGTATTAGGGGCTGGCTACAGTCACAGCTCTATGTTAGATCCTGCAACAGGTTTAAAGTTATTCAAGAAATGAAGTCAGCAGTTTCAGAACCTTACCCTCTGTTAGGAGAGAAAACAAATTATGCAAACAGATGAATGCAAAGACATTATTCTTTTTTTAAAAAAAAATTAATTTTAAATTAATGTCTAATGAATTTATATTAAATTAAATTAATGGTGCATCTTTCTCATTTCTCTCTGAGCTCCGTCCATTTGAGTCAGGCGTCAGAATCCCAGATGGTCGTAGCACACGTCTCTATCTTGTCATTTATTAATATTTAAGGGAAACCTGTAAAATAAACTATAACCACCCACAGACTACGCTTTTCTATCTCAAACTACTCTGTGATGAAATGCTCAAATATTCAACATTTTTCAATTTCTCGCTTTGATTTTTCTCCCTAATCCTATACTTTTATCTTCTTCTGGAAAATTTCAAATACAAACAAAAGTAGAGTAAATATATAAGGTACCTCATGTACCTTTCACTAATTCCTATGATTAGCAATGCTTAGTCAATCTTGTTTGATCCGAAGCCTCATCAGTAAATATTTCAGTGTTGTTCTGCTGATTTTTAAAATTTAGTTACATTTTAATGAATCCTGATATTTTTAGGTATTAACCAGGCTACTTCACATCCTACAATGTATGCTAATTTTCATTCCATCTTCGCATATAAGTGGTAGAGTTGGCCCTTCTATTTTAAACAGATTATCACTGAAATAGTCTATAAGCATCATCATTTTTAATCATCGTGGAGCTTTTGCAACTATGTATCTGAGTTTACAAGCTCACACTTTGTCAGTCACTTCCACACAATTATTTTGAGCATGTTAGTACTTGCTATTTATTTATTTAGAATATTTTTATATTATAATGAGTTTCTCACATTCTTGTTTTCTTTCCTGCTTGGAGGCAGTTATTGATCTGTCAAAGCCTCCTGATTATTCTGTCTTATCAGAGGGAGCTGTGCCCAGTTCATAGGTCTTCTTTCCCTGTGGCATTTAAGGGACAGAGTTTCAGATTCAAAAGAAGCCATCAGGAAAAATATCCAAATACGTCATGTATTCTTATGGGGAGGCACAAACTCCTTGTGGCGAAATCAGTAAGAAAGGGACAATAACATCATGAGGTTAAATAGACAAGATGAATTGAAAAGCCAAACTCCTTTATTCTAAGTGAAGAGTGCACTCTGAAGTCTCGCCTCTATTGGGGGGGTGGGTTGGGGGAATGAAGTTTTGTGTTCAGAAGGCTGCACCAAAGTATAAAAGGGAAAAATAAATTCCCCGGTGCCAGCAAAAGGTCAGTCTGCTGTCCGAAGAAAGAGCAAAAGTTTCGAGACATTCAAGAATAGGTCAAAACAACATCCTGTGTTCTGCACACCATATTCCAACGCAGGCAAAATGTCTATGGATATATATATATTTTTTAATTTCAAAGCCTTTTGATTAAAGTATACCAGAAGAGCCCTGCCAGAGCAGTCTGTTTCTGTTCTTCCGTGGAGGGTTTCAATGGCCGCCGTATATTCGCTAAATCTATTTACTTCAAGGCTGGAATGAAACAAACATGACAGATGGTTTTTGAAAAAAATCAAAGGGGAAGTTCTTGGAACACATCCTTCAAAATAAAATTTTGTTTCTTT
The DNA here is from genome assembly GCF_014176215.1 of Rousettus aegyptiacus. Taxonomy (NCBI): domain Eukaryota; kingdom Metazoa; phylum Chordata; class Mammalia; order Chiroptera; family Pteropodidae; genus Rousettus; species Rousettus aegyptiacus. The sequence continues at coordinate 81,608,965 of NW_023416287.1, forward strand.
TTTTTTTCCCCCCCGAGCAGCTGAAATGATTTTTCAGAACATCTGATGAGCGATTTTAATACTTCAACTTTTTCCTCCATGAAGCAAGCCCATTCATTTGGAGACTTCTGTTCTTTTGTTTTATTTCTGTGAGTGTCTTTCTTTGACAAGACATAAAGTCTGAAAACGACAATATGCTAAATGAATGGACCCATAGTATATTTGGCTACACAAGGGCTGCTGGAGCAGACTTTGGATTTTGACAGGAGAACAGAATATTTAATGGAAGAAATCTTGAAAAAATAAAAAGAAGAGGTAATGAACCCCCATGTTTATTATTGCTCATGTACATGATCAAGCGATTTCTCTTCCCCCACTGCCAGGACAGTAACTAGGAGGCTAGTCCATTCTCCCGAAGGCTGGAGAGCTTGATGGTTAGGAAAAGGCCGGGAAAGTGGGAGAGGGCTGGGGGGACTTCGGAAAGGGTGGAAAGTGGTCCTGTGCAGAACTTGAACTTGATTTCTCCCACCTGTGATTAGAGAGTGCTGACTTAACACCCCGAGTGTGGTCTCATTCATGACGCCGAAATTTAACTTAAGGAAATCTGTGAAACTAACAATCGACATTAGCACGGTCTGTCCAAGTAATGACTCGGGCTGGGTTTTGAATGGACTGGATGACAGTGAGAAGGAGTCAACAATATGACTCCCACACCTATGGGGTAGGTCACCGTGTGGGTGGGGCCACGAATCCACCACAGAGAGCGGAAAGAACAGACTCAGATGCCGACACATTCGCTTTCCTAGGCATGCCTAGAGACACGAATTTAGAATAGAAATCATGCCATGTCTTGATGTCATAGCTGGAAACTAAAGGACTTTGACTTTCGCTGATAAGCGGATACTGTTTTAAAACATGGGCTTTGGAGCGATAGCGATCTGGACCAAAATCTCTGCGTCACCACCTCCTGGCAGTGTGACCAGTGGCAACGCAGCTCAGCCTTTCTAGGTTTACATCTTTGTCAGTCAAACGTAGATCATCAAACCTACTTCTTAGGATTTTAAGAGACTCAGAAGGGGTAATATATGGAAGAAAGACTCCATCAGAGCAATAGAACCTACAGCTTTCTCTCCACTTAGGACCCTTAATACTAGCCAAGAGAAGGGTGCATTCTCTAGGGTCACGAGGATCTACCCTGATCATAATTTCTACCTAAGAAAAAAGGGCATTCTGCTAAGTGAAGTAAGGCAGTCACGAGAGGATAAGTACTGTGTGATTCTGTTTACAGGAGGTATCTAACATAGACAAACTCAAAGAAGGCAAAAACTATAATGGGGGCTGACAGTGCCACTCCTCAGAAGAATCTTCCTTAAATCCCTCATACCAGGCTTAATCTAGACTGATAGCCCCCTAAACTTCTTTACAATACTTGGCACAATATAACTGATCAATATTGTGAATGGCCAGCACCCTGCAGAGAGCATGGCTCACAGTGAGTGCCAAGTAATTATTTGTTAAAATACTGAATGAATAATAATAATAATAATAATAATAATAATAATATAATATCATAAAGCACTCACTGAGAGCTCTCCATGTGCCTATTTCAAAATTATGAAAGTATTAACTCATTTAACCCTTGTAACACCCTCGTGAGATATAAAACATTATTTTCATATATGAAAATGGAGAGGACAGAGGTAAAAAAAATTGCTTGAAAAAAATAGAAATACAGCAAAGCTTACTAATCATCAGTCCATCTGGGATGACACCCTGTAAAGCTGCCTTTTAACACTGGGCTTTAGCCAGCGGAGATCATCTCAGACCTCTATCCTCCTAGAATATATCATTTCCGTTAACAAACTGAAATGCAAGGAAAACACCCATTCTTTCTGAGCAAACTTTTGCCCACCAGAAGCGTGGACTGGAATTTCGTAGTGAAAATAATGACGACACTGGTCCAGAAAGTCAGTTGAATAGCAGAACACATGGTCTGGAATATAGCATAGATGCGTATGGGTGCACCTGAGTCCTGGGAATGGAGGGCGCGGTGACTCCGGAGGTGGAAGCACTGGGAGATCACCTCCCAGAGGAAATCGATAACTCTAGATCTCTGCTGGAAATAACACAGGCCGGACCATGACCATGGGGCACTTTCTGGTCCTTGGAAGAGCCCCCATTCCCAAAGGATGCATCTTTCCTCCACCCCTGATATAATAACTGTCATTCTCCAGCTAAGAGAGAATGCTCTGGTCATTTTGACTGACCCAATGGGGACCAGGTTTATACTCAGAGAAGCACATGACATTAGGGGAAGCATAAGAAATAACAAAAACAGAAGGCAAGAGGCAGAACTCAGAGGATGTGACAGAAGAAAACAGGAACAGAGATCGCTGAGGACACGTGAAACTTAGCTGAAGACGGAGGTTGACTGTAAAACGTGGCCAGAAGGACCTTGTAATGGCAAGATGACGTCTCTCTTCCACGCAATATCTTCCGAGCTTTGTGACCTGGGCTGGTCGCCACATGCTCTGAAGGCCTTGGTATCAGCTATGTCTTTCCATCAGGAATTGGTATGCCAAGCAATTTCTCCTTGAGGAGCAATTAGGTCATTTGGCTTCTCATTATAAGAATTAGTATAAAACTGAGAAACCCATCAACATAATTCAGGGTTTCTTTAAGCACTTTTGGCTACTAGTTATACATAGCGAACAAAAACTGTTGTGGATAAAAATTTCTGAGTGTTTTCATACGTCTTCATTGTTACTTGGCATTATGTATACACATGAGACAAAAGTGTAAAACAGTTAAATTCAGATAATGATATCTGAGGTCTTTTCCTCTCTTTCTTCCATAAATATTTTTCAGCTTTATTGGGGGTACAATTAAAGAATAAAAATTGTCTCCCCAAAACTATGTATATTAAAATAGTGTTTGGTTTTAATGATTTAAAAAAATTTTTTATGGCTATAAAGTAATTCTCAATTTTTTATGTCACACTCTGAGATGATGTCAGTTACTTCAAGAAGAATCTCAAAATTCTCAAAACAATATTATTTTTCCTTTATTTTAGGTAGTTTTCTTCAATCTATTTAGCACTTTAGTAAAGGGCATCCAGGGGTTAGGCAAGGAGTTTCAGAATAAAATGGACAGTTCCGGAGTGTGATCACTCAGGAATAGCGATCATAATGTCAAGGATCCACTATAGCTGACTCACAGATTTAAACGAATTTGAAAGCTAGGTCTTTGATATGTTATTCTTTCCACAGTAAGCTTAGCACTGCATTTCATTGATTCTTTCAACAAACATTTATTAAGCATCATCTATGTGTAAGACCTCTGCTTGACACTTTAGGCAGGAGAGTGAGGAGGAGACAGAAGACAGAATTAAATAAGACATAGAGCCTGACCTTTAGGAATTTACACTCTAATAATGGACACAAGTTCAATATATAAATAAAATGGAGAAAATAGAAATGAGAGAGAGCAAGATGGTTGTAACATTCATGGGAATGAAAGATTACCTTCAGCAGGCTGGTGTTGGGAATCAAATCTGTGATTTTTTTTTTAGAAGATATAGGTTTGAGTGAATGTAGATAGAAAAAAAATGTAGGTGGGACTTTGGTAAACAGAGCTAAGAACAGAAGGAAATTAATGCCACAAAGAAAGCCCAACATGAAAGAACAAGCTCATCTGAGGAAATGCAGGGCTGTGTCGAGCATTACAGAAAGTTCTAATTCAAAAGTCTGTTAACTGTCCATCTCTTTGAAAGCCATAGCTCTCTTAAAGACCCCAAAATGTTATCATGAGCATTAGTTGTGAAACTATCTACTTATGGATTCCTTCTGGTTGACTACAATAAAATCACAAGGCTCTTGTTTTCTTCTGATTACTGTTCCGTTGGGCTTTTCTTCACAAAATAAAGCTAAGTGCATTTGAGTTTCTCGGATCTTCTTCATATCCTTTTGAAAATGCAGAGTAAATATTATGTTTGCTCCTTTCTACAGTCAATTAATGTATCCTTGCCAATGTCATAAATATAATTTTTTCAGCTGATGCTTCTCTTATTGCATACAGATGCTATTGATAATTACTTGTTTTTGAGTTCTTAACCACTTCTGCATGAAAATATATCTGAGGTTTAAATGTTAGGACTATTACATTACTAAATGTCTTATTTTATAAGGAAATATGCCATCACAAACCCTATTCTATTCACTAAAATTGCACTCGCCGAAGGAATCCATTTACCATACTGAAATCCTAAAACAATCAGGCATTCTTGTACGAAAGTTAATACAACAGCCCTCTGTAATCAATTTCCGGGGGCTTCTGTATGATGGCAGCTTAGGTCTTTCTCTGGTTTTATTTTCTATGCTTAGATAAAAACAACGATGATTCAATTAAAGATGCTCGATCTTGAAAATGATTTGAGGGAGGTCTTGTTTGGATCTAGAGTAAATAATTTTGGCATTCTTCTATGAAACTATGAGGGAGAATGAAATTGGGGAGGACCAGAACAAGCCATGGGATGAACCACTTAAGAGACATAAGGTTCCTATATTAAAATATTTATGTCTGTCTCTGCCCCTTTTTATTTTAACAGGTGGTAGACTGTTTGTCTTGGTATATAGCTCAATCATGAATTTTCTACTAGACCCCCAGGGAAAGTGAAAAATACAGTTGGTTTTTTAAGTGTGAATGTTGTGTCTTTAAAAAGAGCACTTGAGACTTAGAGCTTAAAGGGCTGTTATTCTATAAATTTATGAGTAACGTTTGAGAATATCTCTGCCACTTCCTCTGCTGCAGTCAGCGCATAGAGCCTTTGACTTTAAAAAAGGTGGTGTGGGGTTTCCTCCGCCATCACACTGGAACGAATGTCCCAACTGACATGCATGCTTGCTTGTTTTATGAAATGTGTTGTAGTTAGAGCTAAAAGAAATAGCCCATAATAAAAAGTTTTACATAATAATAATTTCTATCCCATTCCAGAATTCTGACTCCTCGTACCTTCAATGAGTTCATGTGCCTATTTCTTAAACCCAAATCATGTCAGAGTGTTTTTAAATTCTTGTTGCCTAGGGGGTCTTCACTGGGAGAAACTATGTCTAGTGGCCTCATCTTTATAATAGTACCCAGCTTTATGAATAAGAAAAAGCCAATGGATTAAGCCACAGGGAATAAACTCAAACCTCTTTAGTTTAGATTTATTAGGAGGCCTGAATGAGCTTTTTCAAAGTATAAATCATAAAATTTTGAAGGAATTATTAACTACTAATTATATTACTTACAGCTGTAATAAATTATTACCTAGAAAGGTCTTCTGACAATAAACACGTATTTGTATTATGCATAATTTTCCCTTTAGTTGTTCAAATGTAAGGATGCTCCTAAATGATCATTACATTTTTACTCTTAAGTAGGCTTGAACCTGTGGTCAAATCAGTTGCCAGTGTTCATTTAATTAGTAAACAACTGTGTACATCAGTAAGGCAAAGCCACTACCAGCCTACCCCTGTCTAAATTTTATTTAATAACAATGATGCTGCCTTAATAGCAAATTTGCTTTGGCTCAAAATGTTTCAATGAAGTACATAACCATATATGATTTGTCTTACCCTTAAAAAAAGCATCAGATTTATTTTAACCCAGCACTGTCCAATAGGAATAGAATGCTAGTCACATATGTCACTTAAGATTTTCTAATTCCACATTGATAAAATGTAAAAAGAAACAGGTAAAACTGATTTTAATGACAAATTACCTAACCCAACATATCCAAAATATTATAATTTCAGCACATAATCAATATAAACATTACTCAGATATCTTACATCCTTTTTGCTTCAAAACTCACTTTGTGTTTGACTTCTTCGTTTGGACCAGCCACATATCAAATCTTCAGTAGTCATTGGCAACTGGTGGCTACTGTATGGGATGGCACAGTTCTAAATAATTACGGTACTTATCATTGCTTTTCTCTAACACTACTTTTATGTGTATTTCTAGCTTTTAACTTAAAACTCTAAAATTATCTCCCAAAGAAACAAACAACAAAAAAAGGAAAAAAAAAAAAGGAAAGAAGATGAGTTGGCCCAAGTGTCATAACTTGACCTACAAGTAACCTTATGGCCTGGCCTCTATCCACTCTGCAATCTCAGCTCATCTCACTTCTTCCCCCTTCTCTTTCTCTGAGCTTGACACTCCAGCCAACAGCAATTCTTTTAGTGCCACGAATGTCCCTTACTTTCCTGTCTCAGTCTTAATATTTGCTCTTTTCTCTGCCTCAATAACTCTTCCACTCCTTTCTGCTTGCTGATTCCTCCTCATGCTTTAGCTCTCAGCCTAGAAGTTCTCCCAGAATTGCCTGGACCATGTGTGCCACTGAAGCTACCACATGGCCTTGCATTTCCCCTTCCACATGGAATTTCTACATTTGAGGGTCTGCATACTTATGGCTTTTTAAACTGTCTGTCTTCCGTTCTAGAATTTAAGCTTCACAATGGAAGGACCGTACCATATTTTCTTAAATCGCTGCCTTCCGGTTTCGAGCACACTGCTTGGCTCATTAAAAGTGCTTGCTAACTTTGTTCAATGAATAATGAATGAATGGATGGTGGAGAAAGAAACAAATTATTGAAATTCAAAATAACCATCTCCTCTCCTTTTCCCAGTGTTGAAAAGTTGATTACTGTGTAATGTTAGGCATGGTGTGGAGATCCTGACATCTACTAACATACACTGGTTACATGAACTGCTTGGTTTGACCTGCACCCTGCTATAAAACAGCCCTATTTGATTTTGCACTGGCTAAATGACTAATGCACTCTGGAGCTAGATGAGAGGCCAGACGCACTCGAACTTGAGGGATGTTAGACCCTCGGCATCCTTTAGAAGTGAAGGGTGTGTGTCTATTCAACTCACTGCTTCCTAGGGATATTTAAAATGTAACTCAATGAAAAGCAGCACATCAAATCTGGGTTTTATTTCTTAGGTTTGAGGGCCTCCACTTTGCAGTCCCATACCTATCTCAACCCTGCCCTTGACATAAATCTCTAGTGTGCTGATCAAATCACTAAGGTAGCTATTCCCAAAACGCATCCCGAGCTTCCCCGCTTCTATGCCTTTGCCCCTCATACCTCCTCCTCCTGGAAGAACTGTCCCCTGCATCACCTGTCAAATCCTTCTCATTCAATGCCAGCCAAGACCACATCTTCTAAGAATTTTTTTCTCTAATTGCCCCAATTAAAAGCTAGTCATTCCTCTTTCGAACTCCCTATTATACTTTATGTCATTATTAGAGGCTGCAATCACATTTTGACCCCGGTTATATAATGGCTTCACTTTATCTCCCATGCTGGACTTTGCTAAACGATAAACTGAGGCATTTTTAGAATTTTAAGAGTTTATTTGAGCAAAACTTGATCCACATCAGGCATTGCCAAACCAGTAGTGGTTAGGAGTGCTCCATCGGCAAGAGCCAGGGGAAATATTTCTATAAAGTGTAGAAACTAAGAAAGAACATTATTTGGTTGGCTATAGCTTAAGGCCCAGTTGGCTGTTTGTGGTTGGTTGTCTTTAAGTTTCAATTTTGTAACTTCGAGACATTTACAGGCTTACATATTGGTTTCCGCAGGTAAGCCATCCAGCACTGCAGCTACTTCAGCCTAACGGCATCTTGTTTAACTAATTTACTAACTTATAACTTCTTGAGAATGAGGCTATGATGTTTGCATTCTTAGATATCCTCAAAGCACCTAGCACAGTGTCTTACCCATGACAGGTACTTGGCAAACGTTTGTAGAAGAAAGAAGTACATCAAAGTGACTCTAAGTCCAGAAAATAGAACCATATATTATTTTTCTAGCAGGAACCAGAAACTTAATCTGAAACTTAAACCTCAGGTCCACATAGCTTTAAAAATATCTGACCATGATCCCAGTATATATACAGAGAGGTAAACTATGTATTCCAAAAGATGGATTCATCTCATCCTTTACTGCCTTTATGAGTTCCATAATAAATGTGTGACTACTTAAGTTCTGCAACTGAGTAGATGCATGACCTTGGACCAAATTGTGCTCCTTTGAGACTAAGTTTTCTTATTTGCCAAATTAAAGAATTATATTAACTAATTTCTACTATCTCTTCTGGCTTGAAAATGCCAATGATTTATTTTTTTTTAGGGCACTCCTTTTTTTGCCTCAATTAAAACAGGAGGGGTGGATACAATTCAGTATTACAGTATCAATGCAATACCCAGAGAGGATAAGAAAAATAAGTGTTTAAACTTACCACCAGTTTCAAGCATTCACAGAAGCAAGCAGCTATCTTAATTATAAACTTCATTTCTCTGTAAACTTATCTGGGCAAAGTTTTTATTTTAAAATATGTAAGTTCAATGTCAAGACTTTGAAGGTCAAAGAGATTCTGGGTTGATTGCCTACTGATTCATCTTACATTATTCCCTCAAGAGATGGTTTCCAAATGCATTAGGAGAATTATTCCTTACGATAATCGCTCCAACATGGTATATTTGGGAAAATCCAGAATGTAGTTAAGAATGGTAACGTACACAATAAGAAATCACTGAAGATTATAACCAAAATTTAAGTGTTGAGTCTTTTTTTTATGTTTTTGGTTTGAGAGGGTTGTTTTGTTTTGTTTCGTTGGAGGAAAAAGTGCTGTGTGCTTGCTGTTAGTTTTTTTTTAACTGAACCTAATCTGAATGCCACTTGTTTGTACCTGAACGTTATTTAATATTCACTATACGCCTTCGGCAAACAATACGCAAGGCAGAGACCTTGCTCTTTAGGAACTCAGAGAGAATTCAGGGAGGAGAGGAGGAGATAGGATCTACATTATGTAAATAAAATGATCTCTAATGAAAACATTTTCCTTGAGGCGTGAACAAGTGTTCTAACTACCAATTTTGTGATGCAGTAATCAATCGCTTTGCAGCCCTAAAACCCACTGGTATAACAGCCTTGTAAAGACCTCTGGATTCAGGATTTAAGAATTCTGCCTTCCTTTCCTCAACCCCACAAGACCGATTGCAAGCTGTGCCACTAATTCTTCTTCACGAGGGGCCTGGATCTACTGTGCAGGCGTCTAGACACAGCCAGAAGACAGGCTCTTCTTATTCTGCCCATTTACTTCACTTTTTTTTTTTTTAATCAGAAAGAACAAAAGCCCCTTAGTTAGTTAGTTAGTTAGTTAGTTAGTTAGTTAGTTAGTTAGTTAGTTAGTTAGTTTTGCCTTCTTTCTCAGCACAGTTCCTGATGGTCAAATACTGCTTTTGTGTGAAACTGGTTGAATCCTTTAGAGATTATCATTATTATCAATCATGATGTTAACGGCTGTCGTCATTGGCTGAAGTTGACTTATTCTAGATGCTTTGTTTACTCAGCTAACAAAAAGGCAGCTTGGAATTAAAAAAGGAAATGTGCCAGGCAATTAATCCATAACTTGGTTGGAAGGCTTTGGGGATTTTCTAACATTTCTCTTATTGAATTTTTGTTTAAGTGCAGTATCCTTTTTCCTCTGAAATTTCATTCTGGAGTGTTTTATTACATGCCATTTCTGTAGGAGGCGCATCGAACCATTGGGACCTTCTGGTAAATACCACGTATTTTGAAATATTTATCAATAATGAGGCTACTTGCTCACACTTTCCCTGTAAATGCCAGGCTGTGAAGCCAATTCATTGCGCAGGTTTTAAAAAGATATCAAAATGCTCATTCTATAAACATTTTTGTTACAAAGCACTTTTCTTTTGAACAGCATACCAAAACAATGATTAAAAGAAAAAAACCTCTGCAACTAGAAGGATGAAACATAGCTAAAACAGAGGAATACATATATATAATTCTTTAAATATTAGTCTAACAGACAATATGAAAATCTCTCTAGAGAGAGATAGCATTAGCCATCTATTAAGCATATAGCCTAGTCACACTTCTTAATTTTCTTGAGAATGTCAACTCTATCATCTTTTGGCTTAGCTGACTGATTGCCAAAACATGAATCTGTTCTTAACCATCTGGACACACACACACAAAAAGGCTCACTGCATAATTTTTTCCAGAGACTAGGACCTTGAACTCTTTGCTGGACAAAGAGTTACATCGAAAGCTTGGTTGTGAAATTATTGTGTATTTACTGTCTAAGGAGTCCATGTATTTTATCGATTTAACTTGGTAGTCTAAATTTGCCCTTAGTTCAAACCAAACCATCAGCAAACTGCATACCTGGGTTACATCGATTTGCATCCTAACGTAGTTTTTATTAGCTTCCGCTTTGGCATTATGCCCAAGTTTGCTTCGATGGCACAAACGGAATCGCCGATGAAGCGATGGGGTGATGGGGCAATAGGGCAAAGCACAACTTCTTGCGTTTACCGAGGTTGGCGTTAAGGACGCTGTCGTGTCATATCGCACTGTGTCCTCTTTCAGATCTCAGGAAGGCTGTGCTTCTGATCGACTTTTTTTGTATTGCGTATTTTTTTAACCTTAGGAACGCTGCGTCATTTTTAAATGATCGTTTCCTGTTTCTAACTTATCATTTTCCTTCTCAGTTTTGAATGTAAGAATGTTCAGAACCCCAAAATGTGGCTCAATCCTCACAAATACACAAGTTGTATTATAAACACGTCACAAATTCTGTACAGTAACTTTCCCCCTAGACTTATTTTATTTTGTTTTTATATTCTCCTTTTGCCCTGACGTTCTCAATTATTTATCTTTATAGTTGTATAAGTCACCTTACATGTGTTTTTCTTAGCGATCTTGAATCAATTTTCGCGGCAAGATGGACTTACCTCAATCTATAACACTGGACTTATGATAGGTCAGAACCAGACATGTTATTGCCCCCAATGACTCAGTAAAAATTAACACATAAAAGAAAAAAAGAAGTCTAAAAATTAGAATACAAACTACTAGAATGAACTCTGAGGATTGACAGAACCCATCTCTCAGTCTGAGGTTTAAAATGTGAAGAGCCTAAAGCTCTGGCCACATGGTCAGTGCTTCCTTCTGGGGGCTGCAAAGAACACTGGAGTTCAAGTGCATGTCCAAGACACACTAGAGGGGCAGAGTGGGGACAAGGGGGAAGGAGATATCATATATACCTGCATTCACTTAATTGAATCCTGATCTTGCTTATGTACTGCTTATTAAGGGTTCAGAAGTAAATCAAACTAAAAGCAAACTGAAGTCCTAATACTTGTCCTTTCTGCTTTAGCTCAGACCCTGCAGCAGACATGACCAGTACCCCAGTCATATCCCTTAGCCGGTCTCTGCCCTTGTAATGCCATACAATCTCGCGACAGCACTTGCAACTGCCCAAGGCTTTTCTCTCAAACCGAACCTGTGCCTGGCCAGAAGTGCCAGAACCTGGAAACTTCCTTCTTTATTCGTCTACAATTCACAAAAACATATTTGATGATAATAGCTATCATTTTATTCACAAATATTATTCACATATATTTCTATTTCAAATGGAATCTTTCATATTTATTATAAAATGCTCATTATGAATATTTTCATAAAATGACAAAAAATATAACATATAGTCTATCGCATAGACATTATCATTTTCAATATTTTGGTGTACATCATCTAAGACATTTTTCTCTTCATATACAAATTTACATGTCTTTTTCATGACTTACCTATTTATGTTATGTTACTTCTCAATCGCATGTCTTGGTATCAAGATGAATTTTACCATCTATAGAAATTGCTTCATGATGTATCTTTTTACTCTGTGGACCTCCTTCCATGTGATGAAAGGCAAATCTGCCCAAGCATTGCAACGGCTGCATGGTATTTCATTGTATGACTACAACGTAATATTTTAAGTTAATTTCTTATTGATAGTCATTTGGGTTATTCCCTGCAGTTAAAATTATTGTCTTTGTTTCATACATTTTATTATTTTCACAGGAAAGATTTTGTAATTAAAATGAGTAGATGAAAGAGTACCTTTGCCTGATTACCATTCAAAATGACTGCATAATTTACATTCTCAAAACAGAGCAGATAATTTTCTGACACCTTCACTAATAATAGGACTGATCTTTTTTCATCTTGTACAATATATCTCAACATTTTATGATTTCTCATTGTATTTCATATTTCTTCATTAATTTGGGGGGACATTAGTATAAATTTTCCATTTTTATTCCTCTCCCCATTTTCTTACTGAAATGTTCATCTTTTTCTTGTTGACTTGAGAGGCTTCAATATAATTTAAAAATAAAATTCCCTTCAACATGTATGCTTCAAATATATTTATTACTCTTTCTTTTTGTTTACAAATGATATTTTTGATCATATAAGATTTTGTTTCTTGTATTATATATTTTTTTGTCTTGGCTTTATGTGGTCTAACTTATTCATCTTTTTAAAAATAATTTCTATCCTGGGTATCATGTGTAGAAAGACTTTTCTATCTCAATATTACAAAAATAGTAGCTTAAATTTTATTCTAGTAATTTTATGGCTTCATTTTTTTAATTGAAAATCAGTTTTACTATAACCAGAATTTAATTTAGGTAAAATATATGAACTAGAATTTAACCTTTTTAAGATTATTTAATTTTAATAAGATTAAATTTTTGTAATTTTAATAATTTTATAATTAGCCTATTGTTGCATTGTCAATTACTAAAATTATTATTTCCCTGATGATTTTAAATACCATCTTTATGATAAAATAGCTTTAATTATAATTTAGTCTGTTTTTCATCTATTTATTGTATTTTATTAAACACATATTAACAGTTTTATTCCCGACTCCATTTTAAAATCATCCACTACACTTAAATTATTGAACTGGTTTTTAAAGAATATTGGGTCAGCTGAAGAATTCTCACTTCTCATCTGCTACATGCATTTCTTTTGCTTAAAACGAGTTCAGCACCATATCCTCTTAGTTTTAAGGAGGCGAATATGAGGTATCCTCTGTCAAGTTCAAGTAAAGGTAAAGGCATCAAATCACCATGTTCGTGATCAAATATAATAGAATCGTTATTTTCAAGCCTTTCCTTATTTGCTTTACAACTGCTCCTTATAGCTGACCTTTTTCTTTTGGTTTTTCTTTCCCTCATTTTTCCTACTCATCTGCCTGAGCCTAAACCCGCCCACCACCTCCCACGTACATCTGCATTCCCATTACTTTTCTCTTTTCCTGCACATTTTCCCCTTCACCACTCCTCATCCATAACCAAAGCGTGCAGCTCTTGTTAAAAGCAGATAGTGAAAGAGGCATTTAGGAAAGATGCAGACTCACTTCACAGACGTCAGGAGCAGAAAGAACCTTCGGACATGCTTTATTCTGGCCTCCCATTTTACCAACGAGAACTCTGAGTTCCCACTATTCCAAAATCCCACTCACTCTGACCTAATAGACACTGGAAGCCAGGTCTCTTTGCTCTCAGAACTCTGAGTCCCTCTTCCCACTGTCCCTCCAGAGAGGCAGGATGATTGGAGGTACCAACTCTGGAAACCAGCTTTGCCAAAGCCCTCTGTAAGCAAGAGCATGATGTCTCTTTATATTGGACCTTAAAGGCCAATGAGCCCATGGAGTCAACACATTACTGTATTTAAAGAGCTAGGGTTCCTCCGTTAGATTGCCTTCACATAGTCAATTTAGTGTCTCTCCTTAACGGATGGAAGAAACAGCAGGTCTGTCCTTAAACCAGAGAGTTAGAGATAGACACTCATGTAACCACAGTCTCTAGTTACAGTAACATTAGCTACCATTTATGGAACACATTAAGTGTCAGGTGCATTACACACATTCTCTCATTTAATTCTCCCAGCAGCCCTCTGTAGCAGGATCCCACTAACTGCATTTCACAAGAGGAAAGGGACAGCTCTGGGAGATATAGAAACCTGCCCAAGATCCCATGAGGAGAGAGCAGCAGAGCAGGCCTTTGGCCCCAGGCAGCAGGAGTGCTAACCAGTCCCTACACTGGTCAAGCCTCAAAGCTTTGGCATCAGCCTGCCTGAATCCAAACCTCAGTTTTACTACTAACTAACCATGTACATATCGGCATATGTCTCAATCATGGAAAACCCAAGTTTCCCCTTCTGTAAAGGGGAGTAATGAATATACCTCTCTCAGATGATTATCATGAGAATGAAATATGTAGGCAAAGTTTTTATGCCTGTTAAGCAAGGAGAAAGTGTTGGCCATCTGAGATTCTTTCTGACTACTCGAATGCTAACAGTCAGAGAGCAGCAAGAGTCCCACAAGAGCCCACCTGCTCAGTGCTGGTTCTCAAACCCGTTCAGTTAGTGGGAATAGTTTTCTCACTGCAGCAAGCACCAGACTGAATTGAAAATGATCCTCCCTGAAGCCACACTCCCATGTGCAACCCTGGGAAAATTAAGTGTCGGGATTTAGCGTAACCGTGAGATCCACAGGCAGTTTTGTTGGCTGTGATGGCAGATTTGGCACCTTGAAGAAGCACTCAGGTGAACCCCAACCACAGGGAAGCACTGCGGGTCCTGAGCAAAACTCATTTTTTTCTGACTCAGTCCCGGCGGAAGAAAAGTGTTAAGTAGAATCTCCTTGAGGAGGCCTCCGAGCCCTCCCAGGACTAAGAACTCAGAAAGAGTCTTTAGGCCATTCGCTACAATTTTCTGATCTGTCTGTTGCTGATTGCCCAAGTAGTTTGAATTTGCATCATTAACACCCTCCAAGATACATTGTCATCTTAGAATGCAGAGAGAAGAAATCATACATGTGCATTCTAACAATACAATCATGGAAGCAATTTATTTTGAACATTACTTTGGAGTGAGGCCTTTATGCAACAAGAGATTTAATAAATACATGGATATGAGACTGCGCTTTTCACTTAGGTTCATCAAACACAGAGAGATTTCCCATTATGGAGAGAGAGAGTTTGGAATCAGGCTGAGGTTTTCCTTGCAGAGATTAAAAAGACAGATGGCAAGGTGCCGTGCTCAGGGAAAAGGCTTTTATAATCAACGAATTAGAATCTATTTCTCAGTCTGGCATTTAGGTTCAGCCTCTATGCACAGGGTCAACTCATATGTCACCAAAATATTTCTTTATTTTAATTTCCCATGGACCATCGAGCCAACATTACCAATTCTGTGGATCTCAGGGTAGACACACTTCAGGAAATTAAAATATCTATCTCAACAGTGTCTAATTTCACTGCATGGATGTACGCACATGGCTATATATAGTCAATAAATGGTGCTTCCATCACAATGATGATAGCTCCTATTGGTTTAGCCCCTGAGCTTACTTACATTATTATATCTAACCACCTTGACAGCCTTATGGGGTGAGCCATCCAGATGCTGGTTGCTCGCTTGTCTACTTCTGTGGCTCTATTTTAGCCCTAAGGCAATCTGGACACAAAACCAGCTCTGTCACTGGGTTTCACAAAACATCCAATCACACCAAGTATTCTACAGATTTATTTTTGTACTTATTTAAGCATCCCAGGATCTTGGCAAGGAATCTTAACCCACAATATTGTCATTTATAAAAACCAGGGAGGTTGACATGCCCTTTTCCTGGCTTGGCAGAATGTTCTAAGGATTCATTTGTTATGATTAACAGAAGTAATATGAGATTCTCTGAGATGAGACTTATTTGAAGACTGTCATTTCCATTTTAAGGAACACATGCATTAGTGAAGCTCGATCACAAAGAAAATCCCCATTTGGAGGTGAGTAACATTTTGTAGTTCCAATGATCAGCTCATTGAGTACTCGCTGTGCACCAGACTCTCTGAATCTGGAGAAACTGTCTTCACCCACAAGGAGCTAAAAATCTAGTTGAGGAGATGTCATAAATGTGCCCATAACGTTTGGGGGTTAAACAACAATAAAACAAATTTGTCACAAAGTGGGACACGTGGTTGTGCTAAAAGATCACTTACCAGAGCTGAAAAACCCTAAGAAGAGGAATTTTTTTCTGTAGAAATGAATATGTACAAGGGTGGAGGTAGGTGGAGTTGGGATGGGCCAAGAGAAAGAAAGAGGGAAGGCAGCCTGCCTGGGCAGACAGTGGGTCCAGGAAACCTGCCATTATTCTCGATGACCAGGAGACCAGAAAAGTGGAAACATTTGGGACTCTTGGCAGAGCGAAGGAAAAATAAACCAGTAGGTTCATCATCAATGCTCCTTGCAGCTCTTCCAGAGCTCTGCAATGAAAGGTCCTGAGCCCCATGTAAATTGACTGATCGGTCTGAGATATGTCATCAAAGGGCATCTTGTCTATATTCTCTCACTTGAGTCTCCTCTGCTCAGCTGTGTTCCTTGGTAAATGGTTCAGAGATGGCAAGGACACTGGAGGAGGTTTTCTCTAGCTCTAGTTGACAAATCCAGCCAGTTAAAAATGTGTCTTATGGAAGTGCTTTGTTTCAAACTCATAAAATAACATTAAAAAGCACTTTAATGTGCTAATAATATGTTTCAGATTCTGTAATGAGGCGTAGAAAGAATTGTGGCTGCTCCACATAGAGTCAACTCATATTGAAATAGAAAAAAGATATTTAAGGCACTAGTTGTGAGTTGACTTGTGTCCCTCAAAAAATTTGAAGTCCTGTGTCCTTATCTGAGTCCTAAGTCCCCTATCTGAGTCTGTTTGGGCTGTCGTAACAGAATACCGTAGATTGCATGTTTTATAAACAAGAGAAATTTATTTCCCACAGTTTTGGGGGTTAAGTTCAACATTAAGGTGCTGGCAGATTTGGTATCTGGTGAGAGCCAGCTTCCTGGTTCTTAGATGCTGTCTTCTCACTGTGTCTTTACATGGTGAAAGAGGCAAGAGAATTCCCTGGGTCTCTTTTATAAGGGCACTAATCCCATTCCTGGGAGCTCCACCCCCATGAGCTAATCACCTCCCAAAGGCTGCACCTCCTAATAGCATCACCTCGAGGGTTAGGTTCCAAAATATGAATTTCGAGGGGACACACTCAGTCTTTAGCATCATTAGTACCTCAGAATTTGACGTGATGTGGAAATAGGGTCTTCGTAGAGGTAATAAAATTAAGACAAGGCCATCGGGGTGGGCCTTAATCCTATACGACTTGTATCCTTATAAAAAGGAGGAATTCGGTAACAGAGACAGACATGTTCAGAAGAAAATGATGCGAAGGCACACAAGGAGGAGATGGCCGTGTAACTGGAGTGAGGCATCTACAAGCCAAGAAACACCTGAGGCTCCCAGAAGCTGGGAGAGGCCTGGCACAGATCCTCCAGTGTGGCCCTGTCAACGCCTCGGTTTCTGACTTCCAGCCTCCAGACCTGTGAGACAATGAATGTCTGTTGTTCTAAGCCAACCACTGTATGGTACTCTGTTACAACAGCCCTAGGAAATTAATACAGCGCTTTTATTTAAAATCCCTTCTGAAATCACTTATAGGTGGTAAAGGAGAGTGAAAATGCATGAGTCACTCTTTAGGCGTTTTAATGCTACGAGTCCGTTTTTGGAAATATTCCAATAATTAAAGATGCCGTGTTTTACAACACGGGGTTAAATTCTACTCTTGTTCCCAAATGCAGGGAACGTTTCCGTGTTTTAACTTTCCATAACTGTTTAAAGAAAAAAGAAAACGGACAGTTCTGTAAGTCATTATACTCAAGATATTTAGTATCAGGCTGATTACTGAATAAAAAGATTTGGTTACCATCACCTCTAATCTGCCAGAACTGATTTGTATCCACGGCATGGCTTTTTCCTCCGTTTCTTCCCATTTCCTCCATTCAACCACCTTTGACTACTTTCCAGTTTTCAGCAAATGCTGCTGAAGCTTCAGCTATTTTCCTTCGATTATATAATTTTCCAGAAAACTCGGAAGTTATCTGCTTAACAACATATTCCTTTTTTCTCTAAAGAACAGTATTATTTTTCATTTCTAAGAAAGTGAGCTTTGTAATATTTTTCCCCAATTTAAAAAGATAAAAGTAAAAAAATAAACCAAAAAATAAAAAATAAACACTAAATGCTACTCTGATTCTCACCAGAGTGAAATATTTTCTCCACATAACCAGAAATAGTGATTGAAAATCTTTTCCTTTCACACAATATTTGAACATAACTGGTAAAAGCCTTCAATTATGAAGAAAGTCTTATAAGAACTAGTCTTTCTTGCAACAAAAACTCTAATCTATTTGGATTTGTGTGACTCTATTACCTGAAGCCTTCCTGTTTAGTTAATAATATGAAATGCTTTTTTATAGTTTGCATATAGTATCTCCCATGAGTGTCTCTGGCCATTTCCCCTGCTCATCATAAAACTTAGATATAATAACACTTTTCATCTTAGTGCTGTTTTATATAAATTCTACCACACTGACAAATTACAATAGCATTCTACAAATTAAGTCTGAAATTGCTCATCAACTTAGGAGAACAGATGAGTCAAATTAAGAATGAATTATTAAATCCAAAATAATCTTTAAGATAAATTTTCCCATTTTTTCATAATTAATAAAGAGTTGACTTTGAGTAGTGCATAACAGATGATCTATAACCTCTACGACACTCAATTTGAAGAAACTGGGATGGGAATTACTGGGTAAATCATTGGACTTAGTCTTAATTCTTACACTAATTTCCTACGAGTTCATGGGCAAATAATATCATCTCTCTTCACTTTCATTCCTGATCTATAAAATAGAATAGTAATATCTACTAAATAGGATTCTTAAGATGATCTAATAATATATTGTGTCCAAATATATAATACTATTGATTTCTCAGGCTTTACAAGAACCAAAGTATTTGTACACACACAAATCAATCTTGCAATGCAAACTGTGATGTCTACACACATATATACAGAACATACTCATACATAGCAATACATCTGCTATAAAATATAGTATCATATTAACCCAACCTTCCCACCAAGACCAGAATAGTCCCTAAAAAAACCTCCCTAAGTAAATAGTCCCTATAAAAAAAAACAAGAAGATGATCATTTCATGACATGAACACCTCCAGAGGTAGGAAGTGTACTACCTAACAAGGAGACTCATTTTGTATTAGAACAGATTCAGCTACAAGAAAGTTATTTTTGCTGTACCCTCTTTAATTTCTCATGTTCTAGATCTGTATTCTAGTGCTATAAAGAAAAAGTCTGCTATCTCTTCCACCCTGCACACACAAACACACAGACACACAGACACACACACAATAGCAGATATTATTGGATCCTTGATGTAGAACCTAATATAGGAGGTTTATTTATGTGTCTCACAGATGGGAACTGAGGCTCAGAGTGGGTAGGTAACCTGTTTAAGGTCACACGGCTAATAATAAAAGAGCCAAGATTCAAACCCAAGTCTGCCAGACAGGAGCTTTGCTCTTAACTGCTACACCTTACTTTAAAATATTTCTTCTTCAGGCCAAACATTTTTTACGTCCAGTTCCTTTAGTCCTTCCTCATATGGAGCATGTTCCAGATCTTTCTTCAATCCTGCTTCATTTAAAGAACTCTCTAAATACCTTTATTAAAATGTGCCAATCTCAAAATAAACCGCATACAATGATCAACACAATGTCAACAATTCCAGAAAATCTTATACTACCTCTTTGGGGGTTTGGTCCCCTACTCACTCATTAGGTGATTTCTTACTTTCTCCTTTCTAAAACTGCCTACATCTCCCCTCAGCTGATGGCCATGCCTCATGCTACTCTGAGATGCAAACCAACAGAATCTCCCTCGCAGTCTCATCAGTAAACATCAGAGCACAACTGCAAAGTGTCCACACCCTCTCCCATCCTTCCTGTCTTATCCTTGCCCCATCTCTACGGCTGGCACTTGTGTCTCTGCCTTTGTATGGACTACCTTCCTGACATTTAACCTTCTTTCCCCTGTACCATTGTTCTTCCTCAGCCTAATGGTTTATCCCCATCAGA
This sequence comes from Rousettus aegyptiacus, assembly GCF_014176215.1. Lineage (NCBI taxonomy): Eukaryota > Metazoa > Chordata > Mammalia > Chiroptera > Pteropodidae > Rousettus > Rousettus aegyptiacus. The sequence goes on from NW_023416287.1 coordinate 81,628,867, forward strand.
AGACCACCTCTAGTATTTCCCACTTAAAAGGAAAGAAGGGAGGGAGGGAGGTCGAGAGGGAGGGAAGCAGAAGAGAAGGAGGGAAGGGGGCAGGGAGAGAAGGGAAGGTCAAGTCTCGATCCCATTACTCTATTTCCCACATTTTAAAAGAGATATCATTTCCTCCTGTCCTATCTGTTCATGCTGCGCTCCAACCAGCTTCAGTCCACAACACACCTATAAGTACTCCTACTATTCCATTCTTACCTTTCCCACTTTTCTCCCTATTTCACTTTGTTCCAGTTACATGGGTCCTTCTGTATCTTGTCCAAAAAGTTGTCATATTTGTTGCCATGTTATAACTTCATCTCATGATTCGGTTCTCAGCCTAAATGTCATCTTCTTAAAAAGTTCTCCCTCTCCTCCCTAGCCCAAGCATATTCTATCATAATTTTCTGATTTCATTTACTTCATAGAATTTATTGTTTTCTGAAATTATTGTATTTATTCATCGCCTTGTCTATTCTCTTTTCCCACTAAAATGATAGCTGGAATCTTATTTGTTTACCACTGTATCACCTGGCTACATAGCACACACTCAAAAAATATTCATTGAATGAGTGAATGAAATCAATAAATTAACCAACAATATTTTACAATGCAACAGTTGTCCTGATCATGACTATCATTTTAGATTAAATAAAATTATTTTTTTCAACCATCATTCATTTCATTAAATTAAACATAATTTAACTCAACACAAACTTTATTAAGCATCTACTATGTGCAAGGTACTGTGACAGATATTTTGTGTGACGTGAGAGTAAAATATTGTCACAGTCCCTGCCCCTAATGAAAATGGATAGGAAAAGAGATATTCATAAATAGTATTGATATTCTTGAAAGTTTAACCCTTGTGGAATTTATTATAATTTTGAGTGTTTTGAAGCTATGGGGAGGCAATGTGACAACTAAAATAAACATAAGAGCTTAGAAAGATATAAAACTCTATAGAATTTCTAAGGACATTGAGAAAAATCTCTCTTGGGGAAGAATCTTTTGAACTAATCCTAGAAGAATACATTTGGGTTTTGACAAACACATATTCTAAGAGTGGAAACATGAGGAGATGCATAGGCAAGAATGGTAGTATTCCTTACAGGGCAGAGTGTTCCCTAAGCCTTTCTCAGTGACCCCCAGTGGTATGACTCCATGCTTAGGCTCTATAACAGCTCAGAAGTCCATAATACTGCACAGAATTCCCTGTTTTAACAGTTCTCAAAGTTTAATCCAGATCCTACAGATGGTCACACCTGGTTCTCTTTGGAAGTGGACTTAGGAAAGACCTTCACACTCAGGAACACTAGGTTTGAATGATCACACTTAGGCACACTCAAAGACAGATATAAGGAGGGCACTTTCAGAGACATTTTGAAGAGTTAAAACCTCCGTGTTAATACAAGATGTTGCTGTTAAAAAAGTAAACCAGTTTATGAAGGATTATTACTGAATGGCTCCAATATCAGTGATTTGGGATAAGTAAGTCCAAAGAGATGAAGCATAGTTAATGTAATTACACATCTATTTCTTGTGATGTACAACCATGTGAAGCATTACTAATCCCCAAACAGGTACCTGCCGGGAAAACTATCGAAAACAGCTGTTTGGTCCACAAGAAATGAACCAAGTGAATTCGAAGTACTGTGGGCATTTAACTGATGGATTCCCAGAGTCAGACCCTCCCCACTAAGCCCAGGATTTATAAGGAATTGAAGAGGATTCCATCAAAAGGTACATTTGTTTCAAACAAAAATCACTCTGCCAACTCATTTATTATTGTAATAACCTCTTTCAGCATTTCTATTATTGGAGAGGACTTCTTTTCAAATGAAAAATGGCGTACCTGATTATTTGCATGGGACTTGGCGTCATACTCATTTTGGCTTCTTGTTTGAGGTAGTGAGAGGGCCAAGGAAAGGCCTTTACATCATTACATGCATATCAAGTACAGTTAATGGAATTTATAGGTTTATTGTATGTTGGGGAGTTGGAAAACAAGAATTTGTAATGTCAGAAGCCATATCAGTCTTACTAGTATATCCAAGAAAGCGTCAAGATTTCAAGCACTAAAAATAGTTTAAACTATCTCAGAAACTGTTTACATTCAGCAAGGATAATTATATGAGCCCATAACTCCTTCCCATCATATTAGAATATTTTAATAACCTATATTTTATTTATATCTTGTTGCTAAGTTTATTAGTGCTTATTATAGGATATGTTCTTAATTTTATGTTTTACAAAACAATTTGAATAATCAGAATTACTTTTGTGAATCTTTTTCCACTTGCAATAAGATGAGTGAATTATAAAAAGCCATTTTCTAAACATGCTAACAGGTGCAGGAAAGATTGACAGAGCAATACGAGAAAGTATTCTTAATGTAGGCTTTCCAAGATTTTAAACGGAATTTCTTTCATGAGTGCATATCCGTTCTAATGGTCTCGGTTTACTACTTAGGGATGCTTAACATAGGATATATGAGTATATTTTATTTAACAATAACCGTAATCAGAGTTACATGATATATAGATGTGTGTATAAAATGAAAATCAACTAGAATCAGAGATTAGTTCACCTGAAAAAAATTTTAAAGAAACACTGGCAGAAAATGCAAAGCAATAGAAACTAATAATTTTTGATTATTGAAGGGAACTTCAAATTAAAGTTACTGATGGAAAAAAAAAAAAACTAGCTCTAGGAAAACAGAAAAAGCTGATGACCATTAAGTTTTCCTTTGTACCTATGACCATGGCCTTGTCACCAGTTGACTTGCTAATCAGCCAAATCTTCTCAAGCATTTACTATGTGTGCTGGGGACATAAAGAAGAATAAGGTACAAGTTTCCATCAACGAGAAGCTCCTTGTCCATAGGATGGTCATTATAAACCTGAATCAAGAACTTTTCTGGTCTCTCAAATTCATAACCCCTCTCTCTTAGACTGGGATATACCATAGTTATTTTAAAGTCACTGTGTATGAATCACTAATAGTCTTTCTGATTCTCCTTTATAGTCTTTCACTCCAACAGGAATGTTACCTGAGTAAGGTTTTCCGAACTGAACTCTGATTCGAGACCTCTAGGAAGTGAGATGCCTTTAAGAAGTTCTGAACATAAATTGAATTACCAAGAATTCTATTCATTGAAAAACACATTATATTGCATCATGTCCTTTTCAAATAGAGTGAAACTTGCTTATATTAAATTTCTAGGAACCCGAGGAAAAAAATATTTGATATTGGATGGAATTCGATAGACTCTAGAAATATTACATGTGCGTGTAATAGACTTGGATTTCCAATTTGATTGCTATACACAGGGATTCAATATATGTGGGTTCAATATTAGGGGTTTCATTGAATTTGCATTTGTGTTTTTCAGGACATTTTTGGTATGTGTTTCCTCGAAATAAAAATCTGATTGATTTCTGAGTCCAGGAGAGCTAAATATTCATGGGAACAGGAATTCTGGGAGGACTTTGACCAAATGAAAGCAGTGTAAGCAATCTAGTTTTCACTTCATTCTACTTTATTATTAATTTAATTGACTAGAGTTTAGACTATTGAATTCTGTGATGGCGCCTTTCTCTCTTTCCCTACTACAACAATTCTCTCTCCCATGACTTCTCTATCTCTTTCTATAACATTTTAATATTCATCTGAATGCAAGTGTTCAAAGGAAGGAGATTATCAAAATGTTTCAAGATGTGAAGAATTTCTCTGTTCCTAAGAATATTACAAGTCTTAAAAAATCATAAAAATAATGAAAAAATAGTAACTGTTATAAAACTAAAATAAATCATAATGATAATGTTTATAGAAAATATACTACCCCCTTAAATTACAGACAATGAAAATTATTATCATTTTTGCACACAGTTTTATTGTTCTATTTTTTGTTTTACTTCCAAATTCAAACACCATTACTCTAAAGATTCACACTTGGGTGAGAGGGTCCAGGATTTATAAATCGTTCCCTCCCCCATGGAAGACTCTAACACAAGGCAGCCCAAGGAATCAATGCTATTAACTTAGGGAATGAATGAGTGAACTAAATATACAAACTCTTTTTAGGAACTCTTAGATACTTGGATGAAATGCTACTTTTATATGAAAGAACCAAAAGCTAAAATCATAAAGTTTGTCACCATACAGTTCTATAATCACTTCTAAATTCTACTGATTTCACCCAATGTTCCAAGTAAGGAAATGTAATGAAATAAATAGAAACATATGTTTGAGTACCATAACAGATTGCCTTCCTAGCAGATTAGGAAATCTGAGCTATTTCCTATTACATACTAGACAGGTCACACATACATACAAAATAATACTAATCTCTTTCACCTGAAATATTTTACATAGTTACCTCAAAAGTCATTTTCATCAGCAACAATGACATCAACAAAAAAGGTATATATTTAGCTAGCTAAACTATTCTTTATACACAGAGTTGTGCTAGGGACTCAGCAGTTTACAGAGGGAGCCATTGCCTTCTTCTGCTCTACAGAATTAGTTTATACCACAAAAGAATCTCTTTACAAGGGAGGTCAAGTCGATTATTGGCGTAAATGGCTTGTTACTTCACTCAAACGACAAAGCACCCTGTGCAAAGCCATTGATCCAGTAGCATCGTATAATCCCAGCTTCAGATATATCAAAAGGAGGCAAAATTGATACACCTAAAGGAGATCTCACTGAATGAATACATACAAGTAACAAAAATGAATTACATAGTTGAATAAATAACTCAGAGTCAATGCAAGCCTTACACATTGGCTCCACATCTCTCCTTGCTCTAAATCCCCACCCACCTCCCACCTTCCCCCACCATGCACATAAAATAGCTGCAATGGCTGAAGCATCACCTCTGGAACCCCACTCATTCTGGTTGCCCAAGTCTCTTGTTTTTAACAGAAGTTTAAACTCTTCCGGAGGGAGGCCACACATTTACCAGCTAATAGACATTTACCTTCACTGTGAATTCTTTATGGCCTTGACACCATGGACGTCTAACTGATTGCTCCAATCATAAGGAAGGGAAACAGAAAGGAAATTGTGATTAAGGAGAAGGAATGGATAATGGAACCCCTTGAAGACGGACAGCTCTGGAGGGGACTGGGTGTTTACACATGAGAAAGGGTGACCAGCTACAGGTAGGACACAGAGGAAGGAGCAAGGAGGACCCGTATTTCCTTTTTAATTTCACCTCCAGTTTGTCCTGCTGCTTCGTCAGAAGCAAGACCCATCAGCTAAAGCTTGAAAATGTCCATATTGTGGGGAAGGGATGCTTCGAGGTGTAAGGGGATCATCTGGCAAGCACATTGTTTCAACTCCAATTATAGAAATATAATGACTTGGAGATTACTGGAGGCCAAAGTGCTCTGACCTCCCCCTTTCTTGCCCTCACTGACCACAGGGCATAATAGCAAAGAGACTTTGTTTACAGTAAAGGCAGAGCTTGGTAGCTGCTCGATCACTGTTCTCCAGTTCTATGGCCACTGCCCACATGGCTTTGTACATCCTTGGATTCAGTTCCCTCCTTACAGGGAGGCTGTGCTTGGCAAAAGATATTGGGTTCAAACTGCCTGCTTGTGGGCTTGTCTCCTGCTCTCTACCATCCTATCTTTCAGACCAGATTAAAAGCTTGGTGCCCTGTGGAGTGTAATGTCTCAGCTGAAGCTCCCACCCTCATTCTAGAAGCCCCTTCCTCGACAAGGTTAATGACTCCTGGGACCTTTCAAAGGAACTGAAAAATACATCATTTGTCAAGCACACGGTCATGTGTGAATCCAACTTTGGGTTCATTTTATGCTTCTTTAAGGAAGGTGTATAATTTTATAAAATAATTCACTTTTAAATGAATGTTCTCTTGACCACAATGACGTTGACTTTTTTTACAGACAATCCAACCCCTACCCCCGCCCCCAAACACAACTTCCATTGTGGCAGAGTAGAGGCCCTTTCAAGGAGCAATAGAAATTCAGCTGTTTCTGAATACAGATGCTCCTCAGTTTAAACCCGTCCGAAGTTGAAAACATCGTAAGTCAGAAATACATTTCTGAGCGTCGTAGCTTAGCCTCCATTAAATGTGCTCAGAACGCTTACGTTAGCCTTCGGTTGGGCAAAATCAGTAACTGCTTCTGCCCAGCACCACAAGAGAACATTGTACCACATGTTGCCAGCCCCAGAAAAGATCGAAATTCAAAGAAATAGAGTTTCTACTGGACGCTGATCACTTTCATGCCACTGCAAAGCTGAAATATCGTAAGTCGAACCAGGGACCATCGCAGACCATCTGCACAAAAATTAGACCAAGACGGTCCTGAAATTTCCCTTTGTAATCGCTGCGAATAGCAACCCTTTCTTTCTCCCTCTTAGTATATAAAAATGTAAAGGAACTGCTTACAATACTTAAATTATTAAATTATTTCCAAACACCATAGAGCAGTTCAGAAGTATACATTCACTTCGAGTTCTACTATTAGAGCAAATTTGATCATTCTTATCATATTCATTGACAGTCTCGGAATAATTGCTACTTACACAACATTTCTTTAGCCTTTTGTGGTTTGTGGTATTTAAAAATAATTAAATGGCATTTTTGTAATCAGCCTGTCAGTGATTTCCTTCCAAATAGGCTAACTTAAAGTGAGAGTGGCAAAAGCAGGCCCTTTGCAGTCGGGCCCGCTGCCAGAAACCACCTTCATCTTTTGCATTTGGCCCCTACTGTCACGAGGGGCTGGCACAAGCCCGTCACAGACGGGCACAAACGTGCCCTGGTCAGGGGATGCGAAGTTCTAGCCTCCCAGAAACTTAGGGCTCCACTCCTTCATCCGAAGGCTCAAACCCGTTTTGGATCTGGACAGCTTGCTGTTAAGGCTTTGGTCCGGGCACCTCATTACACTGCCTCCAACTCTGCTGTGACCCCACACCTTGATCTTGACCCCTGCCCTCACTGCTCCCAAACTCCTCACTGAATTCAGCAGCTTCCAGTCTCTCTTTCCTAGGTCCATTCTACCTCATCCTGGTACTCTTAAAAGTCAGCCAGTCACAGCACTACAGAGCCTCCAAATGAAATACACCGAAGTCCATTAAGAATTACCTAAAATGTCAACACAATTTGAAAGCAGGCTATTAACAGTGCATATGTGAAGTTGACAGTACTTGTGATAAGCAGGAAAAACAACAATGAATACTAATGTCTTATATTTGTATAGCACCTTAGAGTTTTCAAAGTGCTGTCATAACACTCTGTTGAGATAGGCAAAAAGGAGTATTGTTTTCTCGTTTTACATGTGAAAACACTTGAGTTTGGAAGGGTTAAATGAATGAGGCAAAACAATGAATAAAATTCAATTCTTAGACCTACAAAGTGACTATTCTGTGTACTTCACAGGATACCCCATTAAGGGCACTTATAAAATAGTCAGGCTTTAGAATTTGTTTTTTAAATGCTGCCAGTCTCTCCAAGGTGGCCATGGATCACCTGCATCAGCCATGAAGACCACTTGTTTATATATATATATATATATATATATATATATATATATATATATATATATATATTCATTCCTAGGCCTTGCTCAACATATAGAATCAGAGGCAAAAGGAGGATTTGCATTTTAGCATCCTAAACCAGACAGACTGTGTGGAGAGCCAGTCCCCACCTGAACAGGAGTCTCATTATGCAGCAGTACAGAGAAGTAAGGTCAGCATGAACTCTCATTCTGAAAAGCAGCCAGCCAATGAATCAGGATGGCACTGAGGTCCTACTCATCAACCTCTGAAGCCAAGTTATGAAGGAGCTTCACTTGTGAACAAAATCTTTTAGGGGCTAAGAGCATGGATACTGGAAACAAGTGGGCTAGGTTCACAACCCAGTCCCAACACTTATCAGTGACCATGGCTAAGTCATTTAACCTCTCTGTGCCTCAAGTTTCTCATCTATAAAATGTAGACAATAATAGGGTTATTTTACTTCCTTCACGGGATTGTGAGATTAAATGAGTTTATTGGAAGTAAAGCATTCAGAGCAGTGCCTGGCACAGAGTGATTGTTGCATAAGTGTTGGGTATTAGTAAACAAAGGATTCCCCTTTCCTTATTCTATGTCTTTGAAATGATGCACATCGCTAATAGCCAACAGGGGAATTCAGGCTGATGAGATTTCCAGTGCCTGACACAATATTCACAATTAAATACTTGCCATGGTAAGTATTTGATACATAGTCACTGAATATAAAATGGTACAAAGTCCAACATTTCACCTGGGTGGACAATTTAGAAATGAACTAAATGGAATCAAGCATCTGTTCCTTCTGACAAACCAACCCAATTCCCAAGGCCTTTGAAGGGTATCCTCAGAAGATACAAACTATATTTTATGAGTTTTGTTGCATTTTGTTTTAATAAACCTTTATGTAAATTCTAGCTGAGATCAGCATCGTTAGACTTTCTGGAGGCAAAATAGGGAACTCCCCCTACTGGGTTGTGATTGTCTTGTGCAAAAATGCACTCCAGCAATCCTATCCACCCCTGCCTGCCCCTTTTCTCCCTCTTCCCAAACACCCCCATCTCGCCGTAGCAGGCCAGCAATCACAATCTATTTCTCCTGTTTATAACTTCTTAATTCAATGCCATCCCTTAGACATTTTAGAGAGTAACATGATAAACAAAATTCTCTAGAGTTATTAATACTTTCTAATGAATAATTGAATTGCAGATATACTATTTAACTACAAAGAGAAGTTGATAAGTTTTGAGTGCTTCTCAGCTTTAATGCACACATGAGTCTACCCAACAGTATTTTAGCATTCTACTCTTTGAAAAAGCATAAAGAGAAATTGTCACTCTGCACATGGTAAAAATGGCAGCCATTTGGAGCCACCCATGAAGATGTTAAGGCTGAGCTCTTGGAGAGCTGTAGATATTTTCAGCATGGGCAGGAAAGAGCAAGTTTTCCTAAAAGAAAACACATTGACAACAAGGGAACAGGTTGCTTCTATTGTCAATGCCCTGACTACTTTCTTAAATTAGCTTTTTATGAGAACCCTTTCTGCATGCTTGATGACGCTCAGACCACCCAAGTTAATTTGACACAAATGTAATTTAAGAGATTCCATGTGTGTCTTAAGGAAAATTTGGGTATATAGGGTTTAAGGGTTGTTTTTTCTTGTTGTTGTTTTTTTTCTTAATTTTTTTTCTTAATTTTTTTTAACTTGGTACAAGTTCTTTACCATGTACATGCTTTTAGAAAGAGTATTTTCTGCTTAACTATTACAATCCAAGAGAATTTAACATTTAAAATAAATGGATTATACAATCTCTATTAGTACCAAATACAAAGTTGTTTCTTCCATTGAAGCATGCAGACATGCCCACTGGAGTCCATAGGAATAACTGATTAGAGATATTAATGAGTAGGTGATGTACTTAACTTTATATCTAGAGCCAGGAAAATGAAAATGAATTATTTTATAGAAGACTAAAATCAGAGAAGGAATTTGAGTTGCTCACTTGCAACTAACTTCCTCTTTTTAAGGATGAGGTAACAGAAATAAGACATCCAGTGCTGTATCCATGACTCTTTGACATTTTTCTAGTATTCCACAGAATATTTGAAAGTAATCAGAAATGCTATAAGAGAAGAATTTGTGGGATGGTTCTGTTTCATTTATTTTTATCCATCATATTTAATTGGCAGTTTCTTATTTTCTTACATGTAATGTCAAACTCGTAGCATAAAAATTCGCAGGGATAAAATTAGTCTAGCTTTGGCTAAACATGCTACAAGTTGAAATTTGATTCTGTATTTCAAAATATCCATAGAGAAAGTAGAGGATGCAGGCTTTGAAGTTCGACGTTTCTAGGTTCAAATCCCAGTTCTGCCGCTGGTTCTCTTTGAACTTTGGGTTAACTTCTCTGTGGGTTACTTTCTCCAGCTGAAAAAATTGAAATAAGGCCATCAGAAGAATTAAATGAAGTAACTCTTGTGAAGTGCTGAATACACAGTAACATTTATATATATCCATGATTCAGGCGTTTTCTGCTGAGAGGTCTTGGGTGCTCTAAGGATTCCCAAGTATACCAGCCCAGCCCCCAAGACCACTGATCATCCAAGTTAAGGATTTGTTGTCAATATTTTGCTGAGAGTAAAAGGAAATCAATCTCTCCACCAAGATAGATTACTTTTTACCTCTTTGACAAAGATAAGACTGGAAGAAATGATGATCCAAATAAATGGTCAGGGGGGAAAGGGAAAATCAGGAATTTCATAGCTCTATGCACCATAAAAAAAATTTACAAAACTTTTTTCCTTCTCTACTCAAAAAAAAAAACCTGACACATGCCCCTAATGTAAGGACAGGTAGCCAAGTGTCAAATATGGAACAGTCAGAAAAGGTGAGTTATAAAGCTGTCCAGATAAGATATCCCTTAGAGAAACTCCACCTAAGGCTTCTTTAGACAGGTCAAAGAAAAGCAGGACTGAGGGCTTGGAGAAGAGACATCTTAGGGCAAATCATCAGACACAAGTTCAAGTGGTGGCCACTGGCTTAGTACCTAAGCAAAACATGCTTAACATGGATGGCATCACTTGAATGAGGCTTAAAAAGCAATGACACAAAAATTGTGAGGAAGTATACCTAAAACAGAAGAAAGAAAAGTTTCTTTAAGAAAAGTGTCCACGTCAATCTGAAGCCCTAGTTGAAATCATGTCTAGGAACAAGTCTGGGATATACTAAACTTTGACCTTTCTTGACTGAATTCCACTCAAGTAAAATTTCATTACTGTTGATGACATTTCATTGTTATTGATGAAATTTACAATAATAGTACATATGTAAAAGTTATTTCATTTTAAGACACTATGGTTTTATGTCTTACATTTAAGACTTTGATCTATTTTGAATTTATTTTCACACGTAAAAAAGAGTATCATTAGACCTTAAAAAGAAGGAAATCCTACCTTTTACAACAACATATATGAACCTGGAGGGCATTATGCTAAGTGAAAAAAGCCAGGCAGAGAAAGACAAACACTATATGTGATAACTTATATGTGGAATATAAAAAACAAATAGTTAAACTTACAGAAGAGAGAGTAAAGTGGTGATTGCCAGGAGGTAGGGATGGAGGAAATAAAGAGATGTTGGTTAAAGGATACAAACTTTCAGTATTAAGATGAACAAAGTTGTGAGGATCTAATATGAGAGACCATAGTGCCTATAATTTATAATGTTGTATTGTATACTCCCAACTTGCTAAGAGTAGATCTTATGCATTCTCATCATCAATGACTGAAACATTATATACAGCTCATGACTGTATTACAATTTCATTTGTTAATTATACCTCAATAAAACTAGAAAAACATTATTAAAGAAAAAATTAAAGGCACATGTGAAAAAAAAAAGGCTAAGAAATAAAATGAAGTACCTACTATAGTACCTTGCACACAGATTATACCCAATAAATGAGAACATTATCACTATTGTTAAATATCTCAGCAGTCCAAAAATAATCTTCACTGACATAATTTTATTCCTTCTTGGTGACTCTGATCCTCACACAGCTGTTTAAGTCCATTCAGTCATTAATTAATACAAAGGGCCATAAGCACTTTGTTATATTAATATTTTCTCATTTTTGAACCTCTTAATACAAGTTCTTCTGCTTCTTATCATGGATTTTGTTTTTCAATCCTTTGATCTCCTTTCCGGACTTTGTCCTAAATTTATTCTGTCCTCCCTCAGTGCTCTTTGCAGACCGATCATCATTCTAATCCTACCTTTTACCTCATATCCTGGCCTTCTCTGTTACTTGAACTTTTGACCCTGTCAACCACACCATTTTTAATTTATTTACTCCCTCTTCTATTTGGTTATTCAGTCATCATACACTCTTGCTTTTTAGTTCAATAGTTCTCAAACTCTTTGATCTCAAGATCCATTGGCACTTTTTCTAAAAACTATTTAAGATGCAGATGAGTTTTTTCTTATGTGCATTGTATCTATGAGTACTTATTGTACTAGAAGTTAAAACTGGGAAATTTAAAAATATTTCTCAATTAATGCTTTTTAAAATAACAATCATATCTTTGTACATATTAACATATCTTCATGAAAATTAAACATACTTTTCAAAACAAAAGTAGTGGGGAGAGTAACACTATTTTATCTTTTGGCAAATCTCTTTTGTATTTTAATAGAAGACAGTTGGATTATAATATCTGCTTCTATGTTCACTGTGTAGAGATATGTTGTATTGGTTGACATAAATTAAGAATACTCAACCTCATACAGATCTACAGTTGGAAAATGGAGAAGTATTTTCATAGCCTTTTCAAATAATTATGTATTTTCTTCTTTGACACTATACAACACTAAACAAGAGTAACTTCTTAAAGGTAAGTTATGATATAGAATGCAAGATCATATCAGTCAAATGTTTAAATTTTGTTACATTAAAATCAATTGGTCTATCTTGCATATTAAATGGATCGAAGGCTCATACATGAGTTTATATTTTTGGCATTAGTCATTTGGTAAATATTGGTTCCCCAAGTTATATAGGTCTTTCAAATGTTGACACATTTAATTGTATAATATATAAAACTACATTTGTTAATATCACCACCAATCTTATAACAAAAGTCTTTAAATATTGTGAAGCTGTCAAGTTCATGGAGGTGGATAGAAGTTTTCCAAAATTCCAATTTTCACTTGAAAGCTCAAATTTTTTCATAAAAAAATACTGTCAGTTGTTTCCCTTGAAGTGACAGGTTCACTTTTTTTCATTTTTGAGAAAGTGTCTGCCAAATACACAAATCTGAATAACTAGTTTTCCTGCCAGTCATTCTTTCAAGTAAAAACAGTGTTCCATGAAAAAAAAAAAAAAAAAAAAACGAAGAGATCAGTTCACAGCTCAAACAATCCCATGAGTGCTTTTCCCCAAGGGGACCATCATCCTTCAGTAACCAGCAGGAGTGCTTTATTTGTTCTTCCCACTGAATCATACGAAATGTTAAAGAGATATACTCAGGAGTTCATGAAGAACATTCTTAAGCGAAACTGGCTTATATTCCCCAGCGGATGTATGACAGCGAAGAACACGATGACTACCAATGGAGTTTGGTTCCACTCGTTGGATTTATGGTAAAGTGTCAGCAATGTTTCCCATTGTTTTAAATGTCTCTGCACACTTTTTGGTCACATTTTTCCTTCTTGATGAGAGCTTCAAGAACAGAGATGTGATAAATTTGCTTCTCCCCCTCCTTAAACTTGTGCATACCGGTATATCCCCAAGTCTCTCCAGATCTTTTCTTGCCTTCATAGTTTATATTCAAGTATTTATAAGAAGTATTTAGGGGTATAAACTCTTGTCGATTACTTGATAGGTTTTGGGTTTTTTTTTACGTTTTAAAAACCAACTGCACATTTACAGATTAGAATACACCTGGCTTAAGAGTCCCAGGTGATTGATTCACTAAGAGGGGGAGGCTGGAAAACTGAAGGGTGTCCAAGAAAGGTCAGCAGAGTTTGTGAAATGACTGAAACCACATCCTGTTAGTACTTGTTGCGAGCACTAAAGATGTTCAGACAGCAGGTCTCTTGGGCGGACAGATAGGCTGCCCAAGAATGGTGTTATGTGGAAAAGAGATTAGATGGCTCCCTAGTAGTTCTAGGAGACAGAAAAGGACAAATGAGTGATTGTTACACAATGGCTACCTTCAGTTCAAAATTTTTAAAAAATTTTTTCTAAGAATTCCCTCTGTCCATCAGTGGAATAGATTATGTTGGAAGCAGGAATCGACATGCTCAACAGAAGGCGGATGATGCGAAGACATAGAGAGGGGGGCCGAGACACATTACAGAAGTGTGCACACGATTTCAAGATGATCAGGAATCGAATATTTAGGTGTCCCAGACTGGTGGCTTCTAAAGTCCTTTCCAACTCTCGGATTTTATAATTCCATAAATTTTAGGCACTAGAGTGCCTTAATGAAGTGTCTTAAATGGTATCATTTTCATAATTTCTTGCTTCATATTTTGCAAAAGTAAAAAGAAATATGCCATGAATTAAAACTGGAGTGATTCATTCTTTTGCACAGCAAAGTCAATGTATCACTGACTGTTAGATCGTGTGGGGAAGGAGATTATATTTAAACCCATCAGAGAAGCTTAAAAAGACCTCATGGTGTGGTGGGAACATGAGGAGGTTGAAGTTAATCAGTGACAGTCAGGACTTGCACACTGGCCTGAATGTCCTGAACCCCACCTATAGAACTGTTTCGCACATCCCAGAAAAGTGGTTACAAAGTAAGTAACACTATAGAAGTAATTGGGTTTTTTTCCCCCAAAAAACAAGCTCCACCATACCAATGCCGGGATTTATTAAAATTGTTTCAAATGCTAGCCTCAGGAAAGTATTTGCTGAGAGAAGTGAAAAATTAGCTGGATAAAGGAAATGCAGCTAATACTGTGTGATAAGTGTGACACACTTAACACAGCGTCTCATTAAGTGTTCTTTGAGAAACTCATTCAGATTATCTTGGTTATGACATACGACAAGGACCAAGAAGTGGCTTGAAGGCCCTGCAAGCCAAAGTGACAGCAAATGGTCTCAGTTGTGAGAAAACGCAAAGGGGGTTGTTGGCGGGGGGCGGGGGGAGAAGATTGGTGCTTCAGGATTGATGTTTGATCTGATCTTATTTAATATCTTCATTAATGATCCAGAAGAGGGGTAAATAGCCTGTTAATTAAATTTGCAAATGAGACTGAATTGGGAGATGTTGTAAACATGCTCAAGGACAGAGAAGTTACATGAAGGCACCTTGAAAGGCTGGGAGGAGGGGCCTAAATAGAAAAAGCCAAAAGCACGTGTGAGTTCCAGAAGGACACAGTGGGCCAGCAGCAGTAAGGGGTCTATGTACGTGTGCTTGTGTTCTCTTGTTCCTTCCTTTATTCTCTCAGTGCTTAGTGTAGTGGACACAGTTGATGGCTGCTAGTACCACTGAGTAGTATTTACTTCTACATATCTTGCAGCCTGCTCACTGATTTGACTTGCGAGCTTTATTCTGGTCACAGCAGCATAACAAGCCAGAAGTGCAAGAAAGTTAATGCCCCTGAAACAACTCTCACCAATGATGAATTGGATGGGGATGAATAAATACTCCACCTTCTTGGTTCCTCAGTTTGGGGAATGCTAGATGTCTTCCAGAATCCCCAGCAAGACTAGCTCCAGCTGCCCACAGAGGTAACTGTCTTAAAGTCACACCTTATACTCACTTCCAAGCCATGTTGAGTGGACACAATTCCTAAACAGATGACTTGCACTGTCTCAGTCTCTGTCTGAGGGAACCCCATCCAAGGCATTTATCAACTCTTTCCATGGGCTAAGCACATGGAGGTCTGCCCTCAAGGAGCAGCCTAGATGGCTAATAGAACAGTGACAGTCAAGTGCATGTTACTATCTGTAATATCCTCATCTCTGATATAGGACATAAGGGAATTTTGGTTCTAGATACTTAGTGTGCTGAAGAAAGCCCAGGACACCCCCTTTATCAACGACTTCACTATGTTCTCCCTATGTCTTAGTTTTAACACTCTTCTCCATTTCCCCCATTGTAGTGAAGACTTGAAACTCCTCAGTACTTCAGTCTTGGGTCTGGGACAGAGGCTTCCGAATCCTTCATTTTGATTTGCCATATACCCAGGTCCTCCTGCCCTTAGCTTCCACTCTGATTATATCATAGCCCTTCTAACTGACACCTAATGACATCTAACTGCCTCAAAAGTCCATTAAAATCCCTCATCAGGAATTTGGGTTGCTGCTTAAATGGCTTTCTCTTTACCCACTGGTCTCAATTTTTCTGCCCACACCAGCCTACATTTCTGCATTTCCCTGCTTCTGCCTGAAGCTGAAGTATTTGTCCCTATTCTGAATTTTTACTCATGACATTTCTTTTCCTTAAAATGATTTTCAGATGCCTCTTCTTCATTTCTTGTTGGTTTGAGATCCTGCTAAAGAATCCTCTCTCATAAATTCTTTCTAAGTCTACTATTCCCAACTCCATTATCCCTCAAGACTACTTAAATGCCCCCAAACTCTCACATATTAAGAGTATGTTTTATTTACTAATATGCCCCTCTTGTAAGAATTTTATGATATAACTGGACAATATATGCAAAAATTCTTTGTAAATGATAAAGCACTATACTATCATAAATATGACTACTTGTTTTCCTTCTGCTTCTCTGTTGTTTGGTAGAAAGCATAATGACTGTATTCTCACTTTTTATTTTACCTGTTTGGCAATTAAATTGGATACTTTCCTAAGTCAGGAGCCACATCTATTTCTTTTTTAATCTTCCCTGCCTCTGTGTACATGGTCAGCATCTCAAAATGTGTGCAAGAGTGTTAATGATTGATTGGACATTCTATTGTACATAAACATCATCTTTAGGTGACTTACTTACTAAGAAGTACATCGTAGACTGTATTTTCCAAAGATGGATGCGTAGACAGACAGACAGATAGACATCAATCAACTGGGCTTATCTTTCCAGTTCGACTCATGTTTCTGAAGATATGGTAAAAACAGGGGTTCTCAAAGAGTGATCTCTAAACCAGCAACATTGGCACCACCTTGGAACTTGCTAGAAATGAAAATTCTTGAGCCCCACCTCAAAGGAGCTTAATCATCAACTCTGGGAATGAGGCCCAGCAATCTGTGTTTTAATGAACCCCTCAGGAGATTCTGATACCTACTAAGGTTTGAGA
Organism: Rousettus aegyptiacus; assembly: GCF_014176215.1. Classification (NCBI taxonomy): domain Eukaryota; kingdom Metazoa; phylum Chordata; class Mammalia; order Chiroptera; family Pteropodidae; genus Rousettus; species Rousettus aegyptiacus. Next base: position 81,645,690 of record NW_023416287.1, read on the forward strand.
AACATAGGTATACAAGGACTGAATCCAGACTCACACATACCATAAAACCTTAAGATCTCCTGTCCTCAGTTTCCTCATCCATGAAAAAGGGGATAACAGGAATAAAACCTTCACCAGAGGAGTATGGCGAGGATTCAGCAAAACAATGTTTGCAAAGCACCTAGCGCAACATCTCGCACACTGTAGTTTTACAATAAATATCCATTCCTTTTCCTCCCTCCCTTTCAACTAAGACTAACAACAGGTTACAAGTTGATGAAGCCTTTGAACTTAACTTAAACCATAGTGGATTGTGCTTTATCCTATGGTCTTTGCAAGAAGTTACTCCGGTAACTAGTATACTCTCAAGGACTAAGATCAGGCTAGATTGACAAGGTTGCAGAATATACTAACATGTTAGAATAGCATTCCTAAAAAAAAATCTTTGATCGTATCGAATCCTTCTAGTTCAAGTTAGTGCTTAGTTTTTCACTGGCTTATTTATCATCAGGAACAGATACCCAAGATACTAAAGTCTTCGCATGTCCCATGAATGACAACACACTTGAAGATATGGCCAAATCCCAAAGGCAGTGACCCTGTTTCTCCAGTCTTAGGACAGTACCTCTTTAGACTTTCTCATCATTATGTAACTTAACCACATATCCCTGGCATCCTCAGCACTCACTTAAAGGACTAATTGATTTGTTTCCATGTATTTCTTATTCTCAAAAGAAAGACAACATGTCCATGTCTCAATACCCTAATTTCCCAACCACAGAACAGGGCATTCTAACCTCACCATTTGTCATGGGGCAAGCAACCAAATGTCACCTCAGTAAATATTAATGAAAATGAATTGACTTAAAAAAACCCAAAACCCATGGGACATATAGAATTACACTAGTCTCAGTGAACAATGGGTGATAATGGTAATAATCTACATCTGAGGAGAGTTTTTCAGAGAATTGAAAACATTTTACAATAAAGAGCCATGTTAGTGCTAAATATATTATGAGTAATTGGATGCAGCCTTAGCAAGACCTAGGCTGGACAGTACTACCCGGACCCAATGGGATGCTGTTTTTTCAAGCCCTACCAAAGAAGCTTTCTGTCAACAGGAAAATATAACAGCTTTGAATCTGAACACTGGTGAGCCACATAGAGGTTATCTCAAAAACATTGCAACTAAAAATATATCTATCTTTCCACAACATAAAAAGATAATTCACATCCTAAGATTTATTTTTTTAGAATAACAATGGTTTCAGCAGGAGTGCCATATCATACAGTGGAGTTCAAGCATCCTTTTCAAATATATTCAAATCTCAATGCCAAAGGCACTGAATCCATCTCTGTGCTTGATCTTGAAGAATGCTTGTGAGAAACACGAATAAGTGGTTTAAAGGATCCATAAGAATGCAAAACATGTGATTGCATTATGGTATGATGCGAGGATGATAGAATAGCAATATGATAATGAAACAAAAGAGAAAAAGGTTCCATCATCCCTGGCTTAGAACATAGTTAACAAATAAAGTCTGGATAAAAACAGAACCACTTACAGCAGCTCTAGGGAATGAAAAATCACCAATGCAACATACTTTGTTTTCACATATCTAACTGGTTAAATTTGGTGATTTGTATTTGAAAACTGAGAAGTAAACCTGGAGACGTCCAACTTAATATTACAATTGGATAACAGCTCTGGACCTAAGACCGTCAGCCTTCCCACAAAAATATGCATGAAGACATGAAAGATGAAATATTGTAGCAATAAGAAAACTGATTTGCAATCACTCTTATCAGAATCTTGGAGAAAGTTCTACTAATTAAGCAAACCAAACCAGATTGGAAATTCATTTTGTGATTCACTATTTGCACTTCATTGAAAATATTCCCCTATTGTCCAACAAGATTCAAGAATTCAACATCAGTACCAATCACAAGATTGGATGGCTGCCTTTCCACCATTTGAATGGTTATTTTTGAAGCTATCAGGCCCTCCACTCGAACCAAGATCTCACTTTATACCTCCATTCAAAGACAGAACAGTAATATTAATAATGACAATAGCAGCTAATCTTTATAATTTACTATGCACTGTGCTAAGTGCTTTGCAAGTATTATCACATTTAAGTCCCACGACACTCCATAATCATAGCAATATCATTATCTTCATTTTTGGAAAGTGAAGCTCAAAGATATGAAATAACTAACCAAAGTTCACAAAGCTGATCAGAAGTAGACCTGGGGTGTAAACTCAGATTATGAGACTCTCAAGTAAGTAACTATTGAATTATACCAGAGCCCTTAGATATTTTTCGAAAAATACAAAGAAGTTGAGGATAATGTTTGGGATCATGGGAGAAATTGTCCTTCCAGAAGGTGTAAGGTGTAAGGTGTAAGGTGCAAGAGGGGAAGAGATATTTCTAGTAGAAATATCTGCTAGGAATTGTCACTTTTGTGCGTGCTAAATTTTCATAATGTTAGAGCTAGGAAGCCTGGGGAAAAAACTTCCATCTCATTCCTGAAGAGTTACACTGAAAAAAATCTAGCTGGAGATATGACCAGCTCCAGAGAGTAAAGCTAAGAGTAAATAAAACGTCCTTTCCATATGAAGACAAAACAAAAAGAAAAACATTAAAACATGAAAAACAAGGAGGAAATTGAATAAAAATAGGCAAAAAACATCACTATATAAAAATTCAGAAGAGGAACAGTCTTCTGAAAAAAATATTATTATAAAAAAATTAAATAATTAAGAAAATTGGCCTGGGAATGTCATTAAAATAGAGATTGACAAGGCCTCTATAAGGCAAAAAGAGAACATCGGAAAGAGAGAAATCGTTATGGAAAGTCAGCAGGATGAAATTAAAACTGATACAGGTCAGATAGAAAAGGCTTCAGGAAAATTAGAAAAGCAAATAACAGAACATAAAACTATACCGGAGGTAGTAATGAACATAATTGACACTGCAGAAAATCACTCAGTAATATAGAAAGCAAACTTCAGCAGTCCTCCTAGAACCCAGATGAAAATTTAACTGATGGGAGAAAATATTTTATAGCATATAATAAAGACAAAATTAAAAAGTAAGGGAAAAAAGCACAATATCTACAGTCATAGTCAAAGAAAATCTTCCTCCAGAGAGAAAAATATGAGTATGTTGATCAAACAGCTCATCATGTTTCAGGATAATCATTCAGGTGGGAAGGGGGTATGAGGGCAGGGAACCACATGAACCCATCTAAAAATGTATAATTACTAAGATAAAGTTTTTAAAAGCATTCATTGGCAGGCAGAAAAGAAAATCAGTTTACATACAAATAAATAAAAGTCTGACCAGCCTCATACTTCTTAGTCTACATGCTAAAAAATAATGAAGCAATGATAAACACATTTGGAGGACAAAGTTGTAAACCAAGAATATTATACCCTGTCAAGGCATCTTTCTGAGTAATGGAACAGAAACATAGTATTGACAAGGGGTCTGGTAATATATCAGCTATTTGCCCTTTTTTTAAAATTAAAGTTAAAACTAAGAATTCAACACAGAGGAATTCATATTATAAAAAGATTGATGGCCTGTCTTATGGGTTCTCACCTGAGAAAACCACACCTAAATGAACTAGTGGACCTGCAGGAGCACTTGGAGGCTATGGGAGGCCATCTTTCTTTTACTCTGGATAAAGCTTAAAAAACAAAACAAACAAACAAAAATCATGCTTTTATAATGAATTGTTACTTATAATTATTCAGATTTAAGAAGTCATTCTGGGAAAAAAAAATCAGAAATTTAGACAAATATAAATACCATTATGGAAAAAAAAATACCCACATACTTTCATTTTAAAAGATTAGGGGGAAAACTAATAGATTTTTTTAAATTTTTTAAACATTTCCTTTAGGAGTTCATATTATTTAATAAAAAATAAACTATTTAAAAGAGAAAATAGCACATTCAGAATCCATCTCACTTCATCTAAAAGCATCCATATCTTTGGCTTCGCTCTGCTGGCAGTAAAGCTTTCCAAGTATCTATTTTAAAGAAGTAGGACACTGCTTCTGGCTGGTATGTTCTCTGCACATTGACTGGTACACAAAGAGGGTTGACAAGATGACCTCTAAGGCCCCTTTTCAAAACTCCAATGGCTCTTTGGATCCAGGAAGCTCTAGCAAAGCAGCCGGCAATGCCCTCTGGTCAAGCTTGCCCCGGGAAGCAAGTCTCATCAACCATGGCACATTTCAGATGCTTGATTCCCCTGATTTTTAAAATAACATATTTTTTCTTAATTACAAATGTAGCCATACTTATGACAGAAAATTTGGAAGACTCTAAAATATAGGAGAAAATAGAAAACCTCCCATACTCTCATGATTCAGAGTCATGATTTTTAATCTCCAAGATTGCTGGGTGAGAAATCATTTAAAGGCAGAGGACCACATCACAAGACAAGGCCACAGTTTTCACGGCTCAAATTTGGAAAGAAGACAGAGGGACTTAAGCAAGTTGATGGAAAGGATTTGAGGGCTCCTCATCTGAGCTGTCTACACACTCCAAGCTCAAATAAAATCCATAAGATAACACCCATGGAAGCACTTTATAAACTCTCAAGGATTGTACAAATGAAACTTGTAATTATTATCAGAAGCAAATGGGTTGAGATCTTGGTATTGTCATGATCGCACAAAGGAGAACTGGTTTCCAAGAAACATTTTCTGGATTTCCTGCTTTTGGAGGTGTTGCTGCCATTTCGGCTTTTCTTTGTGGTAGCAGGCTGCTCTCTGGCATTTCATCTCTCAAAGGCTCTGGTAGGACCCGTGGTTGATCCTGGCTGACACATACCTCATCTCAGAAATTCGCTGCTCCATTCTCAGCACTGCACACTTACGTGTGGTGCTCAGATCTGTTTTGACCCCAAAGAAGAATATCACTTAAAACACTTGATTTTAAAGCTCGCTGCCATTCACGAGACTTGTTTCCCAGAAGGATGCAGCAAGAGCCCCAGCATGATCACAAGCGTGCACTTCAGTAATAGTATATAGTTTATGCTTCCTTATTGTTGTACATCATTTGCTCTACTGTGATGTGAGTGATGTTAAGTAAAGCCTCTTCAGAAAGGGCCAAGGAGGAATAGTTGCAAGTTGCTGGGGTATAAAGTGGTAGGTAGACAGCAATTTTTAATAGCTCCCCCTCCCTTAGGTTCCTGTCCATTCCAACAGGGCTTTAGCCTGTTACCCCTTATTCTAGAAACATTCTCTTCCCTAGCCTTATCTAATCGCTCCCTCTTAGTTTTCCAGCCACTTCTCTGGTCATTCATTCCTAGTCCCCTTACTCACACCTCCTTTTTTGTGTTCAACCTTTAAATGTTAGTGTGATCTCAGCCTACAGCGTCCAGAGAGCCCGGCTCTCATCTGGTGGTTTACCTCTGCATCCTCAGTGCTGAGAATAATGTGTGGCAATTAGCAGATGCTCACTAAGTATTGAGTGAGTGAGTGAGTGAGTGAGTGAATAAACTACTGACAAACTCTCCATTTCCTAAACACTACCTTTCCACACACTTCCGAACAATTCATTCTCATGCCCAGAGCTGCCACCATTGTCAGGACTAAGAATCATGGGTCCACCTGTAACTCTAGACTCAAGGACCCTGTTCCCTTAATGTGGCTGCCTAGAGTTGTGTGGTGTGTGGATCCCCTGCTTCCGCAGCAACTCACAACAGAGCATCCACCTCTAGGCTCTTCTTGTTCTTTCAAACTCCTTGCAGCTAAAATAATTATAGGGTCTTCTCAGCAGTATTTTCCCAACCCAAATCAGGGAAAGTTCACATCTATCCCAACTACTCTGACCTGGGAAATTCTCTCAATATTTCTCCTCCACTGGAAAATTCCAAAAAACTTTCTGCAGGATGGGGTCATGTAAAATCGCTAGTTTCAGAAGTCCATTATAAAAGAAAATGCAGTCATTTTCTAAGCCTCAATTTCCCCTTCACTGAGTTGGGTATAATAATATAGAAAGAATTAGGTAAAATAATGCCCCAGAAAGGGTCTAGAACAATGCTTGGGACTCAAGAAGCCCTAAAAAGACACTGGTTGAATTTGGCTCTTTATAACCCTCATTTCTAGAGTTCACTTATTCTCATCCCAGGGAACAAGAAACAGAAAACCACACAAAACAGGGGTGGTGCAGGAGTTTCCCTTGGGAAAGGAGAGTTTTAATTGGAGGAGGAGAAAGATCTTACTGAAGGCCAAAAATGACCAGGCAGACAAGTGGTGAAGGCGTAGAGTGAGGAGGAGAGAAGGATGGCGACTGGCATGAGCAGTTGGTTCTCCACCACCCAGAGCAATACTGAGAAATATTGGCAGGTTGAGAATCAACAGTTATCAGATGGCCAGACTTGGCGCAAGCACTTGCAGGATCCTGAGAATGACTCCTTGAATCCTGCACCCTGGATGCCTTGTTCACCTTGTCCTAATCCTGATCCTTCCCAGTGGGCACTGGGAAACAACACCGAAAACCTACAGCATCTCCCCTGTGTCCTTCATGCCCCACTGTACCAGCTGCTACACCACCAGCATCTGTGTGCTATGGACCAAGACTCATATGGTTAATAATCTGGTGGCAACTGGCAAAGCACTGATGCCACCTTTATCTCCAAACTACCAAATTAATGCTGTTTTATACCAATCAATGTTTTATTACCACTCAAAGGTGGGAAAATCTGTCTTGTATTTCAGATTTCCCAAGAGCGCAAAAAATGGAGAACTAGCTAACTCAGCAATAATACACAGATCTAATTGCCTGGGAAATTTACAAAAGAACACACCTGGCTTAGGCACTACACCTGAATGTCGGTAGTCATCCAGATCACAATACTCTCTAAAATTAATGAATAGGAGTTATCAGCGAGAGAAAAAAGTCTAGTAGAAGAGTGTGGCTCCTGGTAAAAAATGACTTTATTAAGAACCAGTGGCCCACAAGATCTTCATGGGGATATGAAATAGAGTAAAATTTAATTTCCATCACACTTTTATTTTATGATTGGGGGGGAAAAAAAACCAACTGAGGCCTGAAATCTCACAGGTGAGCCAAGATGGGAACCCAGGAATCTTCTGCCTTCCTGACTTTTTCCTTATCTGCTAACCATTCCTGCATGGTTCACTTCAGTCTTCTTTAAGACAGTACATTTTGTCCTTACCAGAAATTAACTCCAAAAAATGAAAAACCTGTATGACTCACCATAAATAAAAAGCAACCATAAACATAAACAGAATTAAAGAGAAACAATGTTAAATTCTATGTAAGAAGGCTCTGAGACTCCAACTATTTAGTGATATTAACAAATTACATGGCATTGGTAGCACAAGTATTGAATGAGAATTGAAGACTTCCAGTCGAGATGGCATAGTAGGTAGATACTGTGCTCCCTTCCTCTCGTAACCACATCAAGATCACAATGAAACTATAGAACAACCATTATTGAGAGTTACTTGAGGCCTGGATGAACAGAAGTCCTACAACTGGGGACATACATAAGAGGCCACCTTGAGACTGGTGTGAGGGGTGGGGATGCAATATAGGCTGGTCCCACAACCACATGTGGTGGTTGAGAATTGGGAGGTATATCCTAGCTGCAGAGGTCCCTTCAAGGAGCAAGGAATCCTAACCCCAAACTGGGGTCCCCAGCCCAGGGTTCCAATGCCAGGAAGAGAAGTCCCCACAACCTCTGGCTATGAAAACCAGCAGAGATTGTGACTGAGTGAGACGGAGGGCTGCAGGAGTTGCAGACATCCTCTTAAAAGGCCCATGCATGGATTTACTCACTGCTGGACTCAATCTCGCTGAGCTCCAGTGCTGGAGCAGCTGCTCAAAAACCTCCAGGGACATATTGGGAGGAACTGAGTTGTCTGGCTTCAGGGCAAGGGTTGGAGGGGCAGCTTTCTCCCAGGCAGAAGTGCTGCCAGAATCTATTGTTCCTTTATTGAGCACTCCCCCAGCCCAGCCTGCACTCACAGGAGAATGCTATATCTGAGTTTCCATCAACCTGGCTAACACGAGTCTCCCTTCCCAGATGAGAAAGGTTCCTTTCAGGGAAGCCCTGGGACCATCAAGCTGGAATATAACCTGGTACTGCATTTGAGAATGACACACACAAAAGAAAGACTGGGAAGGCACCAGAGCTCTGCTAAAGTAAATCCTGCTTCATAGGGTCAGCCCTTCCCTGGCCAGTCCTCACGATCAATCTCAAGGATGGATCAGTCCTTCCCACTGATGTGCAAACAGCAACCAAGACTCAACTACAATAGGAGGGCACACACGACCCATACAAGGGACACCCTGGAGTACCCAGCTCAAGTGACCAGGGATACTGTAGCTCTGGGCCCCATGGGACACGTACTACATAAGGCCATTCTACTAAGACTAAGAGACACAGCAGCCCTACGTAATACATAGAAACAAACACAAGGAGGCAGCTGAAATGAGGAGACAAAGAAACATCACCCAAATAAAAGACCAAAACATAGCTCCAGAAAAAGAATGAAACAAAATGAAGGCAAGCACTCTATTCACTGCAGTGTTTAAAACATTGGTTATAAGGATGTTCGGTGAACTTAGGGGAAGAGTAGATGAACTCAGTGAGAACTTTCACAAAGAGATAAAAAACATAAAAATGGAGATAGAAAACATAAAAAAGAACCAGTCAGAAATGAAGAATGAAATAACTGAAATGAAGAATACATTAGAGTGATTCAATAGTACACTAGATAAAGCAGAGAATCAAAACAGAAGATAAGGTAGCAGAAAATAGCTAAGCAGAACGGCAACAAAAAAAGAATCCAAAAAAAATAAGGATATTTTTAAGAGATCTCTGGAACAGCATCAAACATATCAAATATTAGCATCATAGGGGAAAAGAGCAAGGAATGGAAAACCTATTTGAAAAAATTTTCGAACCTGGCAAAGAAAATAGACATCTAAGCTCGGGAAGCACAGGCAGTCCCAAACCAGAGGAACCCAAAGAGGCTCACACCAAGACCCATCATAAATAAAATAGCAAAGGTTAAAGACAAGGAAAATCTTAAAAACGGCAAGAGAAAAGCAGTTACTTACAAGGGAGCTCCCGTAAGACTGTCAATTGATTCCTCAACAGAAACTTTGCAGGACAGAAGGGATTGTTATTAAATATTTAAAGAGACGAAAAGTAAGGACCTACAATCAAGATTACTCTGCATAGCAAAGCTATAATTTTGAGTCAAGATAGGTAAAAAACATCTAGAGTTCATCTCCACGAAATCAGTATTATAAGAAATGTTTGAGGGATTTCTTTAAGAAGAAGAAAAAAATGTATATTAAAAATATTAAAAATATAAATAATAAAATGGCAATAACTACATATCTATTAATAATTCCTTCAAATGAAAAAGGATTAAATGTTCCAGTCAAAAGATAGAGTGGCTAAATAAATAAGAAAATGAGACCCTTGTGTCTGCTGCCTATAACAGACTCACTTCAGATAGAAAGACACACACAGACTGACAGGGCTAAAAAAAGATATTTCATGAAAATGGAAATTAAAAACAATCTGGGGTAGCAATGTTTATTCCAGACAATATAGACTTTAAAACAGGACACAAAGAAGATCCTAGTAATCCCACTTCTGGATATTTATCTGAAGAAATTCAAAATACTACTTTGAAGGGACATGTGCGGCCATATGCTCGCTGCAGCATTATTTACAATAAACAAGATGTGGAGGCCACCTGGGTGCCCAGCAATAGATGAATGACTAAAGAAGAGTTGGTATATATATAATGGAATACTACTCAGCCATAAAAAAATTTTTTTAACAAATGAAATCTTGCCATCTGCAGCAATATGGATGGACTTAGAGGGTATTGTACTGAGTGGAGTAAGTCAGACAGAGGAAGACAAATGCCATGTGACTTCACTTACATCTGGCATCTAAGGAAAAAGATAAACAAACAAAATGGAAACAAACTCATACGTACAGAGAACATTTTGAGGGTTACCAGATAAGAGGGAGTTGGGCGGATGGGTGAAAAAGGAGAAGGGATTTAAAAATACAAATTCATCATTACAAAATGGGGATGTAAATTACAGCATAAGAAATATAGTCAATAACATTGTAATAATTATGTATGGTGTCAGATGGGCACTAGATTTATTCAGGTAATCACTTGGTAAATTATATAAATGTCTAATCGCTATGATGCACACCTGAAACTAATATAATACTGTATGCCAAATATAATTGAAAAAATGTTTAATTATTTTTTAAAAAAGAAATAAAAACATATTAGCCATAAGAAAGAAAGAAATGAAAACGCAACGGTTTTCTCAATATGTAACTCAACGCCATTTAAAATTTTATTTGTGTATTAACTACTGTTTGATTTCATTCTGGAAAGCCCTGCACTACCCTCTAATACAATCGCGGGGGCTTGCCTCCTTCAGGCAGTCCACCGGAATCCCAGAGAAGTGTCAATGGATTAAGTGTCACTTTCTCGATGACTACATCCTCTTTCCCATCATTTTATTTTGAAAATTGTTCTGAAAAGTATTTTTGAGAACAATTCCTGGATTTTTAGTAAGAATTGTTGAGAATGTGCTCAGGGAGTTAGGAACACACTAGGAAAGGAAATTCAGTACTCAATAATAGCTTACAAAATAAAAACCGAGTTCCTAATTGTAATCCTGAGATTCAGGTTCCCTTAAATAAACCTTTAAGGATAAATGCATGCTCCGTGGAGGCAAGACATATGCTTATCTTATCTAATCTCACTCCAGTCTTAGAAAGCATTCATTACTGGTTCCATTTCGCACATGAGCAAACCAAAGCTCAGAGTGGTTAAGTAACTTAACTCAAGTCACACAGCTAATAATAGCAAGATTCAAATTCGGATCTTTTATGCCAACTCTGGCTGCACATTATAATAATCTGTGAGCTTTCTTAATGATCAGTATCAGAGCCTCCCTCACATTGATTCCAATTAAATTAGTCTGATGTGGAGGCTTGTCATCGTAATTTTTATTATTTTTTAAAAGTATGGTTGATATATAATATATATTAGTTTCACATGTATTATATATTGACATAGTTGTATTAATTTCTAAGCTTCCTAAGTAGTTCTAGTGTCCAGTTAGCATTGAGAAACTCCTCCTTTATACTATAACCTTTGTTCGCTGTTATTCCCTCATCATTTTTCTAGTTATTTGTAGAATCTGGTTTCGTTTATTTCCTTTATCATTTCCTAGTGACATTTCAGAGAGCAGGACAGACCAAATCGAAAGAAGCAGGTCACTGCCCAGTGCTGGGGAGCCCCCAGACTGGGAGTAGAGCGTCCTGGGCCCCAGTCCTGCTTCCGCTCTGATTTCGACCTTGGGAAAAGCACGCAAACTTGGTTTCCTCCTCCACAGTGTGAATGTGAATGGCTTGGACTTGGTGACCTGTAGGCTCCCGTCCAGCTCCAGATTTCTGTGCTCGGGTCCCAAATGCATACAGCCAGCTACAAAGCCCTACGGATATGCAGATCCTCTGTCTTTCCAACCCTCAGGTGCATTTCTATTTAGTGAGCTTTGGCCCGAGTGCTCCTGTCTCCACAGCCATCTTGGCCTGCTCCTAGGTCCCTAGATTGTTTTTTACTAACATGCTTTTATTACTAATTTGCTTCTACTTTTTTTACCCAACTCCATCTCACTGCAGTCGTTTAATACACCCAAGTATCCCTCCCCATGAATTTTCATTGAGCACAACCATTTTTTAAAATTTATCTATTATTAAATTCATTGGTGTGACATTGGTTAATAAAATTATATAGGTTTCAAGTGTACGAAACTCTTCCCAAAGTGGGGCCAAGGCCCGGTGGGTGAGTGTGGGGAGAAGCCCATACTGGAAAGAGGCAAGTCATCCAAGTTCACTACAGGATAAATGTCATGATCAGATTTACCCCAAAATCAGACAAGGAAATTAAAATTCAATGTCTGTGCATGCAAACACGCATGCACATAAACATATATACTTGAAGTTCTAAATTTGAAAATACTTTCATCATCTCTGTTCTAGATCCATTTTCTCCTGTGAAGTATTTAACCTTAGAGTGTTTTTCAAGATATAGATCATTTCACTCCACAAAATTATTTTATTTATTTCTGTTTGTGTATTTGATAGTTTGTTCCTTAGACAGGTAGGCCTCAGGATATATCACCATGAAGCAATTTAGAAAAACTGAGAATGCAAGTTAGGACTTGTCTCCATCCTAAAGTTAAGTATGTGGAGTAGGAAGAGCTCCAAAGGCCTGATGAGTTAACGCCAAGAGCTGGGGCAAGCCATGGGCCATATGCCTCCACTGGGCTCCCTCCGCTGGGGTACACCTTGTCCCAGACCAGACTCCTTTCATTGTCATTAGCCCTCAATTTCCCCTAATTACACCAGGCTTTGGAAAATTTTTAACATTAAATCTGAGGCTGATTATTCCATAATGACACTCAGAATTTTTTAAGGCATGACAGACCTCACGAAGTGTTTGAAAAGCTCCACATCCCACAGGAGAAAAGAATTTCCAGGCTTTGCCAGGACAGAGTATGGGGAGCATCCGACCATTTTTTTTAAAGGAAACAGTTGTGCTGAATGGAACAGTGTTTTGCAAAAGACTACTTAGTTTTCAGAGGTTGCAGTTTTTTTAAAATCTCCTAACATCAGTTTTACATTTATCCTTACTGTTTGTTGCTTTTTAAAAGTGGAACTAATAATCAAGGCTTTCAGAACAAGTTTATTGTTCTGGACACAACTGTTCCTCATCCAACCCCACATAACTACCTTCCCACTATTAGGTGGGAAGAAAAGTTTTCAGTTCCGTTCATTATCCCTCCTTTGTCATAAAACCATTGGTGTGTTTTTGATTTCCAGAGAGAAAGGAGAGTGTGTTTATGGTTTTGCCTTTATTTTTAGACTGCGTTCTCTAATTCTTCTAACAGTGTATATTGTTATAGCAATCTCGAGCTCTAATTTATTTATTGTTAAAACGCTAATTATGCATTTGCCTTGTTTTTATTGAAACTAAGTAAGTACAAAGTTTACTAAGAGCGTTTCTGAATATGCTATTGATGTAAAATCAAGTTCAAATATAAAATTAAGGCTTGATCGACAGTGGGACCGAAGCTAGCGTTTCAAACTCAGGGAGTCCCTTTTGGATGAGTTTACTAGCCATTTTAGCAAAGAAGCATCTAACTTATGTCAGTGGCTATAATTTAAAGTGGATACTTTTTAATTATAATAATAATAATAAAGTATAGGGACCAATGAGAGGGCTCGAGCCCCTCAATTAAATTCCATCTTCATATGGAGAACAGCGACTGTGCCATTAGTGAAAGCACTGGAAGTCTCCAGCCTTTTCCAAGAAGTTTAATGGAAGTGGCCCCTGAACACCCTCCAGGACCCACGTCCCCATCTGTCACTACAAAAAGCCCACCATTAAACCACTATTAAGATGTCAGAGCTGAATGGAACTTAGAGACCACTCAGCCCTGATCCTCATCTTATACTTGAGAAAACTGAGGCCCAGAAATGGGAACTTACTTAATCACAAACACTTAGCAAGTTAATGACAGAGCCATTAGTACACAAGCCTGGTGTCCTGCCTCTGGGAACACCACTCTTTCCTAAAGTGTGCCCAAAGCCTCATCGGTTCCTCCGCTCTATGCCTATAGGTTCTAAATAATAATGCAGGGCCCTGCTTCTCAATCCTCCGACACGCATGCCCAGCTCTGTGCTAAGTGTGTTGTCCACGTCATCTCATTTAATTCTTGTAACAGTCCCGTGAGGTGGGGAATGTTACAGGTAATTCAGCTGTGCAGCAGAGAGTTAAGGGACATGATCGTGTATCCACTATGGGTTGGTAAATCACAAGATGATTCGTAGTCAATAGCAAGTTGATAAGGATTCAAACAGTCTATAGGTCACCCATAGAAAGAGAAAGGGCAATGCCTAAGACTCTCTGCAGAGACTCCATTCTTGCAATGTTTCCCTCCTCAAATCTACAATTCTTTTCTTCCACTTCCCTATAAGCATATTCTAGAATTAGTTTTGAGTACATTCATAGTAGGCATAAATTAACATTTGCTGTTTGATTCTCTTATTTTGAAACATACTACAGTACTATGTCACATAGAAATATTTTCTAAGATGCTCGGGTTCCACGCCTGTCATCCCTGCATTGTCATTTGCTCAATTAACAAACATAGATACACGACGAGCACCATGTTGAGAATTTAGAATTCATGTCTGAAGAGACTGGGCTGTGAAGTTGGTTCTTTTTCAGCAACGACACAAATAGAAATGATCCCAGCATGAAGAAGTTATGGTGCCCTCTTCTTCTTACCCGAGAGTTCCAACTGCAGCCCCGAGAAGGGAAATCAGAACCGTTGATACTCAATTTTCTCTGCCCTCCTGCTAGGAGAAGAATCAGGGTAAGTAAAGCATCTGGCTCAAATACTATAAGAAAACAGCATTACATTCTTTGAACTCTTTACTCTCCCATGAACTGGGAGTACAGAAAATAAAGAATAGAATCACCTTCCTTGTTATCTGGACCTTTTGTATTCAACAAGTCCTTTAGGAGAAAACTAGATAACTAGGTGAGAAAACCTGCTTTTTAAAACCCATTAAAGAGAAACTCACTGAAAAGGCTAACCTCTTGAGGGCACAGGGTGTGTCTCTTATTCACTGTTGCAATCCTCAGCTCTTAACGATAGCACCCATCACAAAGCAGGCATCCCAAAATGTGTGCGGCAAACAAATAAATGGTGTTCATTATTATTAGACTTTTTTATATTATTATTTACCATGCTCTTCGTTATCATCATTGTTATATACAGATAGATCTAACTTTGCACCCTTCATTTGGGATACTGTAGATAAAGAAATATGGTTTCTAACAAAATATGGTATTCTGGTCTAGTTTTCAAAGTCTGGGCTTCAAAAGCATCACAAAATGTAGAGCTGTGTTTAAGTGAAATCTTATTTTAAACTTGCATTTTAAAAACCCTGGAATGAAAATCTAAGTTGGGGATCTCAACCTTGTTACTGAGGGAATCATTAGGCCCCTTTTAAATACACTCTAATGTGAGAACCTAGGCTCGAAGATGCACTCACGGTGTTGAGTCCCCTTAAAACATCCACAAGGAACAATCCCTTAGACGAAAGCACCTGATTTTCTGATCAAGCATTGTATTTGTCAGAATAGATGATTGGGGTAGCACTGACAGAAATTTTATCACATTTAACATTTGTTCATTTCACACTTCAGGCTCTCTCTCGATCGCAGAATTCGTTTCATTGGCATTTGTCATATCTCGGCTATCTTCCTTCACCACTTTGTAGATGATGGCTTTTTTAGGCGACTTTTTCTGAGCTGAGGATTTTTTTTTCTAGGATGCCAATCCAATCTGGTATTTCAAAATGCCAACACCATTGGCCCTGCTGGAAACCGATTAAACAATTTCTATGCCTAACAGCTCTTTTCAAGTTGCTGAGTTTTTGATTTTCATTTCTTAAGGCTAAATTTTCACACACACAAAAATTGCCCACTCTTTGCATGTAAATGAAGCAGTTTAGAAATGGAAATTCAAGCACAGTGAGCCCTGCATTAATTTACAAATCCATGGCATATTTAAAATATTTTTTCAAATGGTTTCACACGTTTTGGGTGTGTGACACATCGCCATTTAACTTAGTCAAAGTTATTTTGCTGATAAACTTTAGATAACTCTAAAGAAGGCATCTTCAGGAGAACTTTATTATCTATTCCGTTTTTGTTTTTTGTTTTTTGTTTTTTTGTTTTCGATTAAATTGGGATCAAATTGGGTAAAGTAGAGCTCTCTATAAAGGCAGGACTTTCTCACTTAGGTGAGCGTTTTAGAACTTGAGCGAATGGAAGGGGAAAGTGAGAGGAAAGTCCTTGTGAGGAGTAGAAGTCCATGAAAGTACAAGTGTGTATGCCATCGACGCTTTACATTTCAGCTGCTGATTTCTGTTTCCTGTAAAAAGGGAACCCAAATGTGTCTTCACACCTCTGAAAAGAAAAAAAAAATGGGCCGTAACCTCTAGTCTTCAGCAAAGTATATCCTAGCTTTCTGCTACATATTTGCAAAAGAATGTACATTTGGTTCAGATATGGGTATTGAAGGAAAAGAGTTTTTTAAATCATTTCATTTGTTTATAATACTCGATGCCAGCACATTTTAGAACTGACATTCCTTAGATTCTTTTTAATTTAAAGGAAGTCTTCTATTTGTCTAACAGCCTAGTCGTGATCAATTCTGACTCCAGTCAAACCTGAAAATTATAGTGTTCCCCACCAAACAAGAATAATGATAAAATCATAGAAAATAAGAGAGTGGAATTGATGCAGAGAGACATAGTCTGTGGAATAGAGTAGAGAGACATGAAAAGACCCACACATATATGAAAGAAGTGATATTACGAATAAGTAGAAAAGGATAAACTCTTCATTAATGGTGCTGGGACAATGGGTTAGTGATATGGAGAGAAAAAAGAGGAAAAGAAAATGAGTCTACTCCTCACACCGATCCTAAAGTCAATTCCAGATAGATCGATGGCAATGGAAGAGAGATATTTATGATTTGGGGGGAATAAAAGAAAAATATTTTTGTTATCTCAAGACAGGGAATGATTATTAAACAAGTCACACAAAGAACAAACTATGAAGAAAAAAATAGTGATTGGTTTAAACATATTAACTTCCATTTATCAGAAGACACGAAAAAGACAGTAAAAAATACATGATACAAACTGGGAGAAGATATCCACAATACTTATAAATGGCAAAGGATTAAAATCCAGAAAATAAAGAACGTGTATATCAATAAGAAAAAGAAAAACAATCCAAGGGACAAACAATCCATGGGCAAAAGAGATGAATAGGCATTTCATAGATTAGGTAAGATAAATGCCTGTAACATATGGGGAAATGTTCATCAATAATCAGGAAAATGTGTAATGAAATCACAGTGAGATACCATTCACTCCCACCTGATGGGTAAATATTTTAAAGTCAAACAACATCAAGTATTAGTAAGATGTAGAGTAAAGATACAGAGTAACATGCACCCCCACACACTGCTTGTGGGAGTGAGCCACCACTTTGTTACTCCTGCTTTGGGATGCCACTTACATCACCCAATAAAGTTGAACACATGCACACCCCGCAACCCAGAAACTTCACTCACAGCTTCAATAGCCAAGAGAAACTCATGCACACGTTTACCAGGTGACACGTCTAAGAATAGCAGCACTGTTCTCCAAAGCAAAACAACCCAAATATCCATAAACAGGAGAATGTATGAATGAATTATAATGTAGTCATATGCTAGAATGCAATATGGCTACACATCATCAAGTTTAAATGGGGAGTTCTATCAGCGGAAGTGGGGCAAAAGCAAAGGCCTCAGAACACAGAGATGGAATACCACACTCCCTAGAGGCTAGAAACGACTGTCTGACAAAACCCATATTTGAGAGCCAGGGTTGCTGGAGGGAAAGCAGAAGGTGAGGGAGGAAGAAATACATGGTTCGGTTTGTACAAAAACATGAGTAAATGTTTTCTTAACTTTTTGTGTGTTCATCTTAAAACACACACACACACACACACACACACACACACACACACAGAAATCCATTAAACCTAACTATTAAGGATGCTCTGCACAACCCTGACTTCAGGAAGCTTCAAGCATAGCTCAAACTGTTTGACCAAGACAGACACAGTAGCGTGATACTGCCATGCCCACCCCAGCTACAGCACCTTCAAATAAAGCTCAGTGGCACCACCAGGGACCTCATCGACTGTCAGCAATGAGAATGAGAGCAAGTTCACACCAGCTGCTTCCAAGGCCTGAAGACCAGAGTGTTTCCTTGTTGAAGACAGGAAAAAAAAAAGTGCATCTTACTCCATCCTAACCTAAGGACTGAGACAATTAATGGCCACCCCTTCGTATTTATCTTACATCCAGTTGAGCTAACACTGCAACCCTGTATGAGGTGGGATCATTATCCATCTTGAACGGAAAAGGCTCCACAGCTCCTCGGCCCCTAGCACCATATTCATTCAACACATGTGGTTCATTTCACAAACGCCAGCGCCACGAACACCAGCCCCAGACCTGCTTGCTATTGGGTGTTTGGTAATAGGAATCAAGGCAGAAAAAGGCACATCTGACTGAACTTTGACTCAGAAAACAATGAGTCAGGAGACATTTTGCCATCCACGGTACTGAGAGGATAGAAAAGGCTTTTTATCAAAATCTCTGGTTCGCAAAGACTATATCATGTTGCCCAGGTGATCTTGCACAAGTGGTGTGATGCACATGAAGAAATCAACTTGAATAAACAAGCAGTGGTTTATAACGCACCAGAACTTGCAAAATCCCCATACGGCAAAAAATAAATAAATAAATCTGTGGGGGATGGGGTCCCTCTTCACTAGCTAACCCAACCCTGGCTTGACTGCTTTATTTTAGTAACTGATGTATGGCACTAGCTCGAAGACTCACCAAATGATGCAAAGATATATTTTTACATAAGGTTTCTAAAAAGTTATTTATTTCTACAGATCCTTTAAGAACTATCTGATAGGTTTCAATTTCAGAATTATATGGTATATTTTGGGTTTGGGCACCAGTTTGCTTTGGGATATGATGATGAGATGCTTTCAGTGTTCAGCAGGAATTACCTAAACTTACGGGAGGTGCTTCAACGGCTTTCCATCTGTTCATGGCAAAGCCTCCTTAGACCAGAACTTACTAGAAGGGAGGTCATGATGATCTGGTTTGATATGTTATAGTTAGAGCCAAGCACAACACCATTACACATGGCACTTAATAAATACAGACTGTTCAGAGGGTGAATGGGTCAGATCTGGGCAGAAAGGAAGAGCAGAAATCGATCAGCACGTGTCTGGTTTGTCTCAAGAAAACAACGTTTATCTGACCAAGCATGGTCCAGATTGATGTGGTTCAACCTGCTCACACTCAAGGTCTAGGTAGCTGGTACCCCACATCACAAAGGGAAATCAAGACACAGATACAGCTTCCCTTACAGTAACAGAAACGTAACCAGAGGAAGTTAATGTAGTTAAAACACCAGACTGGCAGCCTGAGAACTCTTTGCCACCTGGCCATTGTAACACCCTCAGGGTTCCCACCAAAGTCATGCTTTCCTACCACTCCATGGAATAAAGTGCTGGAAACAGATACCAGGTAGTAGTTTGCCACCAATGCCCCAAAATGTGGCAGTTTGCTGCATGGGACTTTTATTCTTATTTGGCATGTGAACTTTTAAATGACTGCAGTGATTACTGCTTCCATGCTGCACGTGATAATTGCCTTGGCAGAAAAGGAGGTCTTTGTTCTTGCCCACTCACCTTTTGTATGGAGTTTCCCACTCCTGTTCCCTTATTTATGACTTGTTGACATTCATCTATATTTAGCAAGTGTTTTGCTAATATCTAAGGAGTCATCAAAGGTGCAGCTGCTTCATCTCTACAGGAAACCCCCACTTTAGGGGGCTAGCTCTCCTCTATAAAGATCTGCTCCGGAACATTCTCTGCATGAAGATGAGAAATGCATGTCTTGATTTTTAAATTAGCTGGCTAATGCTTCCATCCTTTCCCTACTTTTGGAGCTCGATGAACTCATATGTTATTCTTGGTTGGTTGTCAAACCAGTGAGGATGTTTTTCTGATCGTCTTTATGTGGAGTTATATTTGGCTGTTTTTCTCCTCCCTTTTCCAGAGGTTCCTTTCTTCATTGTGTGGACATGTGACCTTGTTTTTATGTTTTCAGCGTCCCAAGCTAGGAAACTTGTGATAGTCCTTTCCTGTTCCTTCTTGAATCACTGGTTTGTGTCACAAATGCTTGGCTCACTTCCTCCAAGTCCTAGGAAAGGGGGTCCTCCAAACAACCCTACTGTTGCCTCTTTCAGAGTGTGGATGCTGCAGCACGAGCCCTGACCCATCCTTTTTGAATGCCATCCCAATCAGGTTAATTAACAATGTACTCAAAATGTTGTATTTCAGAGTGGCCTCCAAGACAAAGCCACTATAGAGTTCTCATACACTTTGAGCCGCCTCTTTGTAAGAAAAGAGAACACTAAAGACAACTCCTCATGAGGCTCATGGGTCTCTCCATCAACCCATTTCTAGTCATCCTTAGAAACAGAAGCTATTTATTCTCCATTCATCTGGGCTTTCGAAAAATCTGTAGTATAAAAAATATATATCCTTTCATATATATCTTAAATAAAATAATTAAGGAAGAGGATTTTGGTATAGATTTCATAAGTTCTTTTGAAACTGGTAGGAATCCACCAGAGGAGGAAAACTAAACACAGGAAACTGGAATGGAGAGGGTAAGGGGGGCATTTAAGGTGGGATATTCTGCTTGCACTATTGTCTCTTCCACTCAGCATCCACGTGGCAGAATCAGGAGAGGGATGAGAAACCAGCCCTCCCAGGCAGCCCGGTACGTGCAATGCTTCAACACATGTATCAGAGAGAGCGTTTAGTGCAGAGGTTGAGAGCACGGGCTCTGAAGCCAGATTCGACTCCAGCCTCTACCCCTTCCAAGCTATGCATCCTTCGCCAGTTATTTTAATCTCTCAGCACCTCAGTTTCCTCATCTGTAAAATGAGGATCATAAAAGTACTACCTTCATGGAGTTATGAGAAGCAAATGCGTTAATAATAAACAGTGCCTGGCATGTAACAACTACTATATAAGCATTTTGTAAGCCTAAAAATTAACTTAAACAAATTAAATAAATCCACTTGAGCCTCATAATTCTCTGAGCTAGACATTTGTCACAAACTGCATTGGTTGCTGGCTCAAAAGGCACTTCTCTCTTCCTGTGGGAAAAGCTCACCTCACTTAATAGAAGCTGAAAATGCCACACGCTAGCTTTCCCAGCATTCCCTGCATGACTGCGGAACCCAAATTCTGTCCAATGGAAACAGAGGAAATTTTTGCTGGTGCCTCTTTTTGTTGCTGTTGTTTCTCCAGTTTTTTTATTCTGCTTTAATTTACTCAGGTGATTTTTTAATTAAAGTATAGTTAACATACAATATTATATTCCTTTCAGGTGTACAGCAGAATGGTTTGACATTTACATATCTTACTATGTGATCACCATAAGAAGTCTAGTAAGCATCTGTCATTGTACAAAGTTATTACAATATTATTGACTATATTCCCTATACTGTACATTACATCCCAGTGACTTATTAATTTTATAATCTGAAGTTTGTACCACTGATTCATCATTACCTTTTTCACCTATCTCTCCACACTCTTCCCTCTGGCAATCATCAGTTTGTATTCTGTATCTATGAAAAGATGTGATTACATATATGCAATGGAATATTACTCAGTAATAAAAAAAAAAGAATGAAATCTTGCCATTTGTGATAACATGGATGGAACTAGAGTGTATTAAGCCAAGTGAAATAAACCAAACAAAGAAACACAGATACCATATGATTTCACTCATTGTGGAATCTAAAAAAGAAAAAGAAAGAAGAACAAGAGAAATAAAACAAACACACTCATAGATACAGAGTACTGATTGCTAATGTTTTCTGGAAAGATTTTTTTGCCTTGCAAAAGAAACATATAAGGAGAAGCTCCTTTCCATGCTTTCTGTCTGCTGACATCATTCTATAGCCATGATCTTGTGACCACTGTGAAAAAGCCAAGAACCAACCTTGAAATCACCTGCACCCAGGCTTTTTGTCAAGTGCGGTGGTGAGATAAATACTTATTCTTTAAGCCACTTTCAGTCTGATAGTCAATTATTTGTAGCCAAATGCATCCCAAATAACACAAGGTTATTGTAAATGAGGAAATAGAGGTTGAAAAAGGTTAAATAACTTTGCTAGCCAGAGAGGTGATAGAACTAGAATTCAAACCCAGACTAATTGTAGAGCTTGAGCTCTTCAGCTGTACCAGGAAGCACCCAACACAGAGCTCACCGACTGGACAAAGCTAGTTAGGATTGAGAGCACCGAGGGACCACCATGTGCAGAGATGCCTGGGCAGAGTGAAAAATAACAAATGCTTCATAACATTATTCCTGTTATTGTTTGCTAATCACTTTCACCTCTAGAAATGCAGAATTGGAAGGGAGCTCATAGACTGTCCAGTCAGTTCAGATGACAAAACCGAGATGACCAAAGTCACACACACCTGGTTAGTGACAAAGTCAAATGAGAACTGAGGTCATGACCCACTATTTTGCTCTATACCATTATCTCATTTTATCAGCCTTTAAAGATCATCATGAAGTAAGGAGATGCTGAGTAAACAAATTCGACATTCAAGCTTGGGACTCAAAGAAGAGTCAGGGCTAGAGGAAAATATTTGGTAGTCATCAACATGCCAAGGATACTTTAAGGTATTGGCACTGGTTGAGTTCTAGGAAAAGAGAAGAGAATAGAAGACTGTTTATTGAGTGCTTACTGTATGCCAGTCATTGTGCTAGTACTTTGCACATATTAATCCCTTAGTCCTTACAATAAATCAGGAGGCAGATACTGTTATTCATCCCATTTTACAGGTGGAGAAACTGAGGCACAGGGAGGTTGTGTATCTTATCCAAGGTCACAAAGCTAGTAAGTGGGGAAGCTGGAATATAAATTCAAGCATTGTGGCTGCAAATTCCTTGTTGTCAAGTGCTCTGCTTCTGTATCTTGGGCTTAGCTTTTAGAGCTGTTACTCTCATATGGAGCATAATAATACTGTAATCAATACCACAGATGCCAACCAGGTCAACTCTAAGATTACGGGCCCCTCAGCCTGGCACTGCAAGTAGCAGATCACAGCTGACATGCAGAGCCGAATTGCCCAAAGGCCACACTAACTCATGCAAACAACACCAGTAAATTAGGGCAACCAGAAGAGCAAAAGAGCTCAACTTAGAAGAACTTATCCAGAATTTTGTAATAAATAATCTGAAAAGACACACTTTTAATTTTAGCATGCAGGTAAGTTTTGTGCTTTACAGATTTGTATTGTCACCTCGGCTGCGACCCCAGACATCCTAGAGTAGAGAGTCTTTCCTAAACTTCTGGTTCACAAACATAAGTTTGGGGTGGTTTGCTACACAGAATAAATTATCAGAGCACGACCACTTCATAGGAATCGACATTAACAGATTGGGCCAATATATTAAGCAATTGCCTCAGAGCTTCAAATCCACATTCCCCATCTACCCCCAGCCACACTGCAGCAATATTCAATTCCGATGCGAGCAACCGGAGTTACAGGCAGACTCCACAGGCTTAAGGGCACAGACCCAACAAGACTGCCCTCACTTCGGATGCTAGTTCCAAGTTTAAGAGTACTGAGACCAACTGGCTACAAGTCCAAGAGGTCCCCCAACCTCCCTCAGGTTCAACGATTTGTTAGAATTATTCACAGAACTCAGGAAAATACTATCCTTACTATTACAATTTCATTATAAAGGACTTAGACCAGGACTAGCAAATGAGGAGATATAGGTAAGGTCTCTGCAGGTCCTAGATACTGAGTCTGGGTCCTTTCCCCATGGAATCAGGACACATCGCGATCCTGGCACATTGATGTGCTCACTACCCAGAAAGCTCCACAAAGATTTAGTGTTCAGTTTTTACTGGGGTTTTATTATGTAGACTTGATTAAATCAATGGTCATTTGATTGAACTCTCCAGAAGGTTGAAAGATCAAGCTGTCTCAAAGCCCTAGCCTTCTAATCACATGGTTGGTCTTTCTTTATTTTCTTTTTCTTTTTCTTTTTTTTTAAATTTTTTTAATTTTTTAAAACATTTTTAGGTGAGGGAACCCTTGGTTGACCTCACAGATTACAAGGACCTTGTCAGTTTACAATCCCTTATTTTTTTATTTGTTATGCCTATGGCGCTTGGTCTTCCTAGGTGGTATTAACCAGGCCCAACCCTCCTTAGCTTCCGAGGTCAGACGGAATCAGGCTTGTTCAGGGTAGCATGGCTGTAGCACGGTCTTTCTGATGACAAGTCCCCATCAGAATCATCATCAGTAATGTAAATTCAGCTGTGATCCAAGGGGCTCTTAAATAGATACTCCTATTATTTGGGAAATTCCAAGGGTTTGGAGTTGTCCTCCTAGGAGCTAGGAACAAAGGCCAGTCAAATTCTTTATTATACAACACGCAGCCCCCAGCCCCATATTCTGCTTTATGATGTAGACATGTTGGGGCAGGGATTTTGCTAACCACATTTCTCCTTTGCCGGTTGGTTCCCTGCCGGACATTGCCGAAGGAATGCTAGCAGCCTGGAAGGGATGAGTGTAGGGGCTTTACTCCCTTGCATTTGCCTCCTGCTTTCTTCCTGTTTCTTTTCTGTTTCTACGAACATGACCCCAGCCACACTCCACCTCAATAGTGGCAGTTTATTCCAATGTCTGCAGTTGACTTCAGTTTTCAGTTTTTCAGCGTCCCGGAACCAGCATTATCATGTCCTCTCATAGACATGAGAACCATCAACAGCCTCCTCCCCTCCTTAGAGGTCTGGATCCCAGGCCCATGGAGCCCCTTCTCCCAGCTCAGAGACACCATTACCAGGTGAGCAGCATCCCTTCCTCAGAGGTCTGTGTTCCCACCCCACAGTACCTTATTTTTTTGTTTGTTATGCCTATAGCAAAGACACTTGAATGAGATATCTGGTGCCCTCTCCTCAAAAGTCTTCATTTAAGAAGAAGAAAAAGTCTTAATTTCTGCTCCGCATCTCCCATCTCCAAGCCTCTACATTTTAATAATTCTAACCATCATTACACTTTGTTTCCTAAGCCCTAGAAATGATACTTTAGCTCCCCTTTCGCCTTTTCATTTCTCCAATACCTAATTAACAATGCTTTATATTTAATTCCTCTCGTAAAAATAACTAGTGTGGTTTTTATCTACTGACTGATGCACAGATTGTCAAAGATGATTCTTCTCCAGGATCAAATAATTGTTCTGTCACCTCAGGAGTTCACCCTTGGCCTCCTTGGACTTAACCACATCATAACAGTAGCTCAAGAACTGCACTGTCCAATAGAACCTTCTGTGATTATGAAAACTTTGCACATTGGTATTGCCCAATATGGCAGCCAACAGTTACATGTGGCTGTTGAGCACTTAAATTTGACTAATGCACATGAGAAACTGACTTTCTGGTTTTATTTAATATTAGTTAAATTTACTTTAAAAAGCCACATTTGGCTAATGGCTACTGTGTCAGAAACCACAGTTATATATTCTTAGTTCCATCTGTCTCATATACTAGAGCTTTTTCTTCTGTTTTTCTACATCATCTTGTCCTATGAAATAATTTTCACATTGTATTGTATGTGATAGTCTCTCTTACCAACTGTGAACTTCTTGAGAGGCTATTTGATGCTTCTGGTACTTAGTTTCATGTCAGAAGAAGGTGCTCAAAAATGATTTATTAATTGAGGATAGTGTCCAACCAGGGTACAGCAGTGGATAGACTGAGGTTCTATGTCAGGGAAAAAAGAGGTAGTTTTAGACTGTAGAATAAAACTTCTAGAACAGGGTCATTATTGCTTTGCGTTTCTACTTTCCTCATCTGTAAAGTAATTTCTATAGGATAAGTGGAGCTTCTTAGGAATCATAATATTGCCTACAAGGCTGGTCTGGAAGTGGAAAAATTCACGGGGCATTAACCCATTAACCTTAGCATTATATCTCTCAAAACTGGATTAATAAATTATCCTCTTAACCCTCCTCTGGATCAAACTAGGTCTCTAAATTTAAATATATATATATATATCTTTTAAGCACAAAATTCACAGAGAAAGTTCAGAAAACCCGTCCCTACAATTTGGCATGAAGGAAAGAATGAAGGACTCCATTCTCTTCTATCATCCATTTATCCAATTGGTCACTCAACAAATAATTATTCCACAAATACCAAGGGCCAGGTAAATTACTTTTTTGACATTACAGAAATTAAATCTCTCTGTTAATCTCTCTCATGGTAATTTGTACTTCTCCTTGTAGCATGTACTATAATTAAATATTCTATGAATTATATAATTATATTTGTTGTATATTTGTATAACTAGATGGTAAGCTAAATGAGGGTGGAAACTATGTCTGTTTTTTCAAACTTGCATTTTCAGCAGAATAGCAACACACATGACATCAATATAATGTGTAACACAAAGTCATTTTTGAGTAAATAAGTAAACAGAAATAGAATGTCATATGTAGTATTTGGAAAATTAGCTACCAAAATTAGTTACCAATGTCATACATAGTATTTGGAGAGTTAGTTACCTGACAAGAATTTGACAATTCCATTTAACGAATTTTCTTAAGAAAATTGTCGACCAAGAATTGGAAAATCTAAAGCCCCAAAATGAAGATAATCCCCGAGTTTTCTTTTTCCCAGAATTGTCTTATCACCTCACAGTCCTCCATTCATTGAATCACTAGCATTTAATAAATCAGACAAAAACAAAGAAGTCAATAGAGAACACAAACAAGTGTTTTAAATTCAAAAGAAGAGACATAAATCTTGAAAATTGAGTCTTTTTATTTTTTTTTCAAGAGGAAATCTTTTTGAAAAAGAAAAAGAGTTTTCATCTTCAAAAAAATTAACAGTCTGAGGAACACAAGATATAGAAATTACCCTTAAACTAGAGAGGAAAGGAGACTGCCTGATGATATGATAATAGTTTTCTGGCTCAAAAACAGAGATGCTGTACAGCAAAGAGAAGGAAGAGTAAGCAAAATAGGACTCAAGAAGAGTTTAGATGCTTGGAGGTTTAGATGGTATGCTCTCTTTTTCTGGGGCCAAGTCCTATGGTGGAGAAGAAATTCTGGAAACCCTAAAGTCTAAAAACCCCCAAAAATAGGTTTAAAGAGAGGTCCTCCAACCAGAAGCTGAAGCTTAGACAATCAACAGTCTCATGGAGAGGATCCCTGTTCCAACACAGCTTTGAATTAGTCAAGTAGAAATGGCTGTGGGACAAGTCTGCAGAGAGGATCTATGACAATATCCTGAGTCTGCCACAGTACCAGCGGGGCAGGAAGGGCCTCTGAAGTCTCCTGTGCATGTAGAAGGAGACTCATTATGAAGCTAAGGAAGTTTAAGATTCACGGCCCTCATCTGCATGCATCCTACAAAACCCAGGAAGAACCCTAGAGGTGTATTCACATGGTTCCATATTTTTGTAAAATTGGTAATAGCAAGAAACTTTAACACCAATTATTTAAGACAATTGTCTCTTTCCATTCCATCTTCCTCTCTGAAACACCTACCCCTGTGTCAGATGGTGTTAGAGTAGCCATTGGCATATTTGGGATGCAGCTAAGAGAAGTTAAGAATACACTTATATTTGAGTTTAGTCAGATATATATATTTACATGGTTCTCAGTCACTTCTGTGTATAATTGTTTTTGCTAGCCATCCAAGTATACATATGGGTGCCAAAAATCCTCCTAGCATCCACTGTGCCAACACCCAGAGTCATGGCCCAAAGTTGCAGAGCCAGAAGATGCAATATGATATGAACATATCCTACAGCACCAAGAACCAGAACAACATGGGTAGTGAAGGAAAAGAGTTTTAAATGTATGCAGCCAGATGCTAGCCTATAGAAAGTTCTTCTAGTCACGAGAAGTGTGAAATTACAAGTGAAGCATTTAGCTTCCATTCATGCCTCGTCAAAATGGAAGTTCTTCCCAGCCAGAAAATATACTCAGTAATATACTCAACCCAACAAAATCATATTTTTATATTCTTTTTCTTAAAGGTAGCTCCCAAAATTAAATCAAATCTCTCTACAAAAGTTAGATTTTTTTTCCGCTGCACCCACGAGGGGCATGGAAATGCCGAGAGAATGCTGGTGAACTTACGAAGACTTTACAAGCAAGGAACAAGGACACAGAGGGACTTATATGGACAGAGGAGAGGGACACTTAAGGCATTTCAGCGAAGAACACAAAAAAAAGGGGGGGACACTGATGATCTAAGGCCAAGGAGACCAAATGCTGGTTCCTGATGCCAAAACAAGACCTAACCCCTTAGTACTTTGACCAACACCTAGAGAGAATAGAAGATCTAGCTCTGAATCGAAAGGGTTTAATTATTCAGGTGACCAATATCCAAAAGTGATTAACTTGACATGGAATTAACTGATATTTAGTGACTCAACATCAGTGAAATGGTAAGGTGGAAATCTTAGTTCAGTTTAGTTCCATAAAAAGGTTAATCTTTACACACCTGAGTCTTGCGACTATAAAATTACGATCTAGTAAAT
The DNA here is from genome assembly GCF_014176215.1 of Rousettus aegyptiacus. Classification (NCBI taxonomy): domain Eukaryota; kingdom Metazoa; phylum Chordata; class Mammalia; order Chiroptera; family Pteropodidae; genus Rousettus; species Rousettus aegyptiacus. The sequence goes on from NW_023416287.1 coordinate 81,674,047, forward strand.
AGATTAAAGAGAAATTCTGCCCAAGTGGCTGAGTCAACTCAACTTACCATGTCGTTGGTGACAATATTGAACTTGAAACAACAGAAACGGTTGAGAAATCCCCCCTACCCTTTTGCGTTTCTGGAAATAGCTACGTGCAACAAACCCTCTTTTTTTTTCCACATTCAAGACGAGACATGTCTCTGCCCTTCCTCTTGATTCCCATAAGACTACGGATGACTTCCTTGTTTACTTGTCTCTGTAAAACCCCACGTCTCCTCCCTTTTTTCCCCCTGAGACATTCTCATGAATGAACTTCTATTACAACAGCCTGAATAAAACCATCTCCTTCATTGTCTAGCACATCATGTCTTTGACCTTGGCTTGTTCTCTCTAAATGGTAACCCAGAAGCTAGTTGGGTTTGGGGTTATAATTGCAAAAGCAAGCTTTTATAAGCACAGTGAAGTATGGCCTACGAAGGACCCGAACAATCTTGTCAGTGGAAGTTAAAAAGATAAAACTACACACTTCCAAATGATAATAGTCATGTTTTAGTAGCTATAGATAGAGAATATAATGACCAAAGAATTACCCTGAATTTAGCAATTCTTTACAATAAATTTTATTTCATTAATCCCTAGGGGGATCTACATTCATTTGATAAATTCAAACATATGTCCAGGTTATTTTTTCTGTTGAAGATTTATGCCTTCACACCTTCACAGCTTTTTAAAAGTATTTCTATGATCATCAGAGGTGTATGGACCACAAGTTGGGAACAACTGACTTGAACAGCCTCAGGTAAAAATGAAACTGTGAGAAAAGAGCTGACTTGGCTGGTGCAGGCAGAGTGGCAAAGCACCTGGGGCTGTCCCTTTGGAGGGCGGTTGGTCAGGGAGGCCTCATGAAGCACAGACATTTCACATCTCCCTTTCCTATTGTATCCCCTCCCCTGGAGCTGGGAAGATGCAGAGCCAACTGCTTCCTCCAGGCTCTCCTCACATGGGCCCACAGAGAGGGATCGCCCCTTTCCTGCTAATGCATCCTCTCCTGACCTCTCTCCAGTGCACGCGCGCACACACACACACACACACACACACACACACACACACACACACCCCTACCTCATCTGTGGTTCCGAACCCAGAACCCTACTCCCTGGTGCCCTTAATTCTTTTAGATGGTGGAAAAGAAAAGTTTTTATGGATAAGATCACAGGCTCCTCTTCCGGGGCCTCACCTGAGAGAAAGGAAAGTGAGAAGAAGAGAGCCAGCCCAGGTAAATCAGGGCTGCACTTGCTTCCTGGCTTCACCCCTCTTTACAACCTGAGTCTAGCTCGAGCCTCAAAAAGGCCAATAGAAAAAGAATATCTAATTTTATGACAATACAGACAACACATTTGTGAATATTTCCAAACTGATTTTAAGGCATGCCTTACAAGCCCTTTTACACAAGTTATGAAAGGAATAATGTATTGGTTATATTTGTTGTATACAAGCAAATGCACTTATAACCTTCTTTAAAAATACACTGACAAGCCCACACATACTTTGCAGGCTTATGTAGAAATATAACTAATAATAATCTAATATCCAATCAAGATATTGAAAACCAGCTTTCATGCTACGTGTAATAGACCAGGTCCTCGAATAATGTTTCGTTGTAACATTGATAAGGAAAAAAAAATCTATTCCTGTCCGAAGCCACTGTGTGTGTGGAGTCTACAGGTCCCCCCGCCCCATGTCTGCATGGGTTTCCTCCAGGCCCTCCAGTTTCTTTCCATACCCCAAAGTTGTCCATGTAAGGTGATGGGCATGTCTCAACCATCTCAGTCTGAGTGAGTGTGGTGTGGATGACCCTTCAAGGGAATGGCATCCTATCCAGGGTCCCACCTGAGCTCTGAGCTGCCTGGAGAGGCTCCAGTCACCCTCAACCCTGAACTGGAATCAGAGGGTTAGAAAATCATTATCTTCTTGTTTTGATGCATCTTTCTTAAATGTACATACAGCCCACATTTCTTTCAGTATATTAGAAGTGTTTTAATACGAGAAGTGTTTGGGGTCTTTATTTAGAAGTTTGGTGACGTTTTTGTGACCAGAAATGTGCCATAGGAACTTAACTCCTGTTTCTATCAATTAGCCTGTGGTAAAATTGGTTTCATTATACATCATTCTGCTTAAATTGCAGTTTCCAAGAACCTTTCAATGACATAAAGTGAGGACATACTGTACATGACCATCCCAAGTGCAGCGTTGGTATCATAAGCATTCCAAAGTGGAATTATTCATTATCTTTACATATGGCATCGCCCCGTCTTTATCCAGGATTTTATTTTAGATCTAAAATTGCAAAAGGAAGTTAAGACATCGTCTAATTTCTTAAAACTAGACTAACGTGTCCATATTATTCTTAACTCCAAAGTTGGTTTCCAGTGGAGCAAGCGGGATTTTCAGAGTTTGGGGTTTGAAGCAGTTCTGACAATTTTACATCTCCGCGTCTGAGTTTAATTTCCTTCCCCAAGACCCAGTGTGCATTGTTGTAGTCAGGATAGTAAGGACTAAACGCAGTGCGATGGAAATACCCCGTGTGCGTATTAATGATTTATGTTAGATACGGAAATGAGTTGTGACTTTATGGACAGGAATTGTTTTCCCTTCTGTTTAATATGTAGGCCATGTCTCCTCTGGCATCATAGCCCGTTATCTTTCTCCTCCTACTTCACACTTTCCATAAGCCTTCTGGTTTCACAGCGGACACGTTGTAAATCTTCTAAGTGTCCCACATATGTTTCATTAAAAGTGTTTGTTTCTTTGATCAGCTTGACGTTTCTAATGTGAAAAAAAATAATAACTTTGTCGCCTTGTGCTCGGAAATGCATAGGCCTGAGGCGGGGAGCAGCCTTGCTGACGGCCAGCACCAGGAGTCCTGGTGTCTGCCATTCAGGCCCCGCCAGGTGTGGGCCTGCCCCATACCTGCCCCACAACGGCCAGGTTGGCATGGGAGGGGAGAGCTAGAAAACAAGTGTATTAGTCAGCTAAGCCCGCCACAACCAAGTGCTAGAGACTGGGTGGCTTAACAGCAGAAAGTTATTGTTTCACAGTTATGGAAGCTAAAAGCCCAAATCAAAGTGTCTACACGGTTGGTTCTGAGGCTTCTCTCCTGGACTCGGAGAGGGACACCTTCTCCCCGTGTCCTCACATGGTCTTTCCTCCGTATGTGTGCACGTCTGTGTCCTAACTTCCCTTCCTATAAGGACACTAGTCTTACTGGATTAGGGTCCACCCTAATGACCCCATTTTGACTTAATTGCCTCTTTAAAGACCCTATTTCTAAACGCAGTCACATTCTGATATGCTGGGGGCTACACGACTCAGTCCATAACACCTGATATTTGTTATACTTTGGCAAAGCATGTGAAAAAGAGAGAGGGAAAGTGGTCGCCGGGGAGAGGCAGCCGCCATGGGTTCCTTAAACTTTTGAAAGACCATTTTTCAGAGCAGTTTTAGGTTCACAGCAAAATCGAGGGAAAGGTACGACAATGTTCTGTACGCCTCGTACTCCCACACACGCTTGGCTTTCCCCGTTATGGACATCCCTCATCAGAGTGGTGCATTTGTTACAACTGATGAACCAACCCTGATACAGTATTATCGCCCAAAGTCTATAGTTTACATTAGGGTTCATCCTCAGTGTTGTACCTTCTATGGACGTGGACAAACGTACAGTGACATGCATGTACCATTATGGTATCATACAGAGTATTTTTGCTGCCTAATAGAGGAGACTTTTTGGGGGCTTCAGACTCTACCTATTAAGGGGCTCATACTCCCAGAGAGTAGAGCATCAACACTTTAGCAGACAAATTAAACCACCACAGCAAGGGCAAGGCAAGCTCTGAGTCACGGATGTAGGTTTATTTGGGTCTTCTTACCTTCCAAGACAGCCCGTTTCCCAGCAGAGGGGAATGGTGCAGAGTATGATAAGGCTAATAATTTCCCCCTCCTCCTCCTCCGCCTCCTTCATGCCATCATTGCCAGTGGTGATCTCGGAATAATGTCACAGGTGCCAACATGTACTTGTAGCCCTTGCCCCCAGGGGTCCAAATGACTAAACTTCCCTCACAGCTCCAGAAGCATAATTTTGAGAACACAAAAGGGCATGCCATTAAAGCACTCTGTCCCTGAGCAATTGATCAACATGCCACCCATCCCACGCCCAATGTGACTTTCTTTAGAGTGCTAGAACACACCCCACGTCAGGGTGCCTGGGCTCCAATCTGAGTCCTGTAATGTTCCCACCAATTAGCATGTAGAGTCCTCCCTCTCAGTTACCATTTTCCAAATTCCTTCCCAGACTGCTACGGCCTCGCGAAAGTTGGCTTGAGCTTTAAAGGCTATTTCACAGGTAGAACTGGGCTTCGTTTATTTGGATTGAACCATCGGATTTTTCAAGTCTGTGGGGCACATTATTTCGGAATTCGATTCCTCTTTCCTCTTCTAGCTCTAAAGTACATTCTCACCTTTACTTCCTCGCTTGAAAATGCACCCAAGGACTCGGGAAAACAAATGGCATAAATGTTACTGCTATCTACAGAAGACCTGGGTGCTCATATTGACACAAGCGGGGTGAGGAAGACTGTTCAAGAAGAAAGGGTATTTCCATTAGAACCCTCACAGCTCTCGGCCACAGCCTTACCACCTTGCATTCTGCAGTGTACACGCTGTTGCTCTCACCTTCCGCGACGTCGGTGAAAACCACTCAGGAAGTGAAGACAGGCAGATAAAGAGCCAGATGCCCTGCTTGCTTTTTTACATTTCACAGCTCTGTTCCTCCGGCACCGTCTAATAAAGACACACTGCACTTCTTTACTTCGTAAACATAATGATCGTAATTAATAAGATATTACTAACTTAATCCTTCCTCCCCCCTTAACGCAAATCATTGCAAACAGAGAAGAAAAAATTTTCTTTATTATAAGAGATCTTATAGCTGCTAAATATGCAGCCAGATGGACAGCTACTCTGACTGACAGTCTTCCCAGAACTACATAGAGTAAGAGGGGGATTGTTCCCCAAAGGAAGGAATGCCGTGCAGGCAAAAACTACGTTAGCCCAGCATGGTGGTGATGGATTCTGTGGAAGGAAGAATAAATCCAAATAGTGTATGATTAACTTCTGTAATATTTCTGCAAATAGGAAAGGAAAATTTATTTACAGTGCAGCGAGTTCTAACCCAGATGCTACTACTAATTAGTTATAAAACTTTAACAGTGCTCTTCCTCTCTGGGCTAGTTTCTTTATCTGGAACATGAGAACATTAAAATACATCATCTCTGGACAACTTGTAGGTCTCAGATGATCTCTTTATGTTACTGAAAAGTAGGAAATTTAATTCTAACATCAAATAGCAGCATGAACAAAAAAAAAAGTCAATTAACTTTTCTAAACATCATTTATAAATCAGGAATGATAATGTCTTAAGTTGCTAAATGAGATTATATATTAAAGATCATGTGAAAAATAAAGAATAGTAATAGCTACTATTTATTGAGCATCTTCTGTGTATTAAGTATTGATCTAAGTACTTTTCTTGTGGCTGTATAATATTTCTCTATCTGTTCATCCAATACTGCCTAATGAAAACCCACTCTTTACTTCTTTCTTTTTTTCCCTCAACTTATTCCAGTTTATTCTGATGTCTGGTAGATAAAGATATTGGAATATTTATACATGGGTAGTCAGAGAAACAATGTATTTCGCCCTCAAGAAAATGCTAAGACAGGGCCATGTAATAGAAACAAAAACTCATTTAAAGGAAGGAAGGAGGGAAGGAAGGAAGGAAGGAAGGAAGGAAGGAAGGAAGGAAGGAAGGAAGGAAGGAAGAAGACTGAGATGACAAGAAACAGGAATGAGATAAAAAAATAAACACAGGCGAGGTAAGGATGACTGAAAGAAAAAAATGCAATAGCAAAATTAAAATATGCACTAGACCCAACAAAGAGCAGGTTTAAAACTGCAGAAAATTGGGTGGGTAATGTGGAAGACATACTTAATATGCTCTCCAGAATTTGGAGAAAAATTACATAAAGATGAAAGGTATAAGAAAAGTGATAAGTTTGACCTGTGTCCTCAGTCTTTTAGAGCTAAAAATCCTTGCATAAAAATTATAACTCTTGAACCCCAAAAAATAAATGAAGACAGATTTATAGAAAATTTTGTGAACCTGAGAAAAGACAAATATGGAAAGAAGTTAGTATGTTACAAAAAAAACATCATGAATATATAACTATAATTAGATTTATAATTATAGTGTTTAATTATAAGAGTAATGAAAAGCATTCTACCAAAATATAGGCTGAGGAAATTAACTAGGAAGAAACAAAAAACAGAGTAGGCACTTTAATTTGTTTGCAACACTCAATACGAGATGACAATAGAGCAACATCTAGACAGTTTTGAGGTTGAAAGTTGGTGAATGTGAATTTTTATAGCCAGCCAAGTTATTGTTTATCTATAATAGAGGCCTAAGGACTGTATCAGATCTGTATAAGCTCAGAAAATATAACCCCTATCTTCCCATGAGGAAAGGCAGACTATCATTGACCAACTAACCAAGACATAAACCAAAACTAAAACCTCAAAAACTGGAAACTAATGATATGAAAGGACTAGCTTTTTGTTTTTTAATCATCAAGCACTCAGCAGCCTAACCCAAGTGAAGCAACATGGTAGACTTCAGTATTTCAAACTGGTCCCTTAAGTTCTGGGTTCTACAGAAGTGACTCAGAGATGCCAAGAAGGATGGGTGGCAGGCTGTGCTAAAGCATGTTGGGTCTTCTACTGCCTTTTCAACCACAGTTGCTTTGTGTTTGTCTTCTTTTTATATCATGGTTCTGCAAAATTTGGTTTGGAGAAAAAAAGTTTTCAGCTATTAAAAATAAAAAAGGATTAAAACCCATCTGAATAGTAGAAAGCCCAGAAATAGTTTGGACCTCAACTCCATCACCTACTATTTGATGTTGAGCAGACCATTAATCTCTCTGACCATTAGGCTCTGCAGTTATAAATTCATCCCATGTACCTTAAGGTTCTTGACAGGACAAATTGAGATGAGATATGAAAACAATATTTAATATTCTACTATTACTCGACTGAAGATTTACAAATTTCCAATAGAACTACATGATAACGTGCACTGTTGGTTTAGAGCATAGGTTCAGTCAAGGATATACGTTCAAGCTTATGCGGCAACCAAGATTTCAGTAGGTGAGATGTCACATGGGCTGGACTTCCCAACCACTTTTACCTTTTGACACACATAGAATCTGTTAGTTAGGGTAAACAGATGAATCTGCTTGTGGCCCAGGGGCTCCAGGCACTTGGGCCTCATCCGGACACCCAGAAAAGACTAGAGAATCAGTATCCTGACCCGCTTGTAACCCAGGCATGACATACCAGTAGGGAACTTAAGATCCTCATTTTCATCTCTTAATGTAATATGTTCTAGATTTACCTGTATGACAAGGAACTAATAGAGAACTACAACTCTTTTGAATTGCTTGTCATGTCTCTCAGGATATGAACGTTCCAAAATTCATTTCTATTCACCAATCTAAAGTTGTCCAGCACTGCACTTTTCTGTATCTTCACCCAAATCTACATGTCCCCACGCAAGTTGTACTGTGTTCTGCAGGTCGGCATCACTCTATCCCCTGTATATCTGTGAATACCCCCGATTCGTCTCCAATATCTCTGAGAGAAATGATATTGTTCAAGAGCATATAGTTCCATGGAAAGTGCTTGTGTTAAAAATGAGGGGGAAAGGCATATGAATTATATATCAATTATAATCTCATTTTGTAAAGAATATACATTTAAAAGAATACTAAAATTATATAGTCCACCAGGTTTGTAGTGGTTTTCCCTGAATAATAAATGACTTCTTATATCTTTTTGTATTTTTAAGTTATTTTATAAGAAGAAATATTATGTATTTTAATGAGGTATAACTTACATAACGAACACAAATCTTAAGTATACAGCTTAATGGATGTTTACATATGCGTGTAAACACACAGGTGGCCCCCACTGAGATGGAGACTATTTCCATCTCCCAATAAGCCCTTTCATCCCCCTCCCAGTCACTGATGCTCTTTCAAAGTTATCATCCTGACCTCAATCATCATGAATTGGTTTTTAAAGAATATGCAATACTCTCTTACAATGTAAGAAATAATAAACTTCATTTTTTAAATATAAAAATCTATTTAAACAATAGAATGTAAATGTCTGATATTAACACAAATACATGTTCTCCCTTAAAATGCTGGCTGACATCCATGGTTGTTCTGTGCCTGCAGAACAAATCTGGAAGATGGCCACTGTGTGAGAGGAATAATCCCTGTGAGTTGAAGATGAACCCCAAGCGCTCTGCAGGTTTGCTTCATAACAGCAATTTGTGCCCTAATTGGCACACACAAGAAAGTTAATATTTCTATGAACTCATAGAGTTTTTCAATTCCTCTAGAGACCCTGCATGAGCAGACTCCCCTTTGGGATTTCTGATAATTATCGATTCTTAATGAGCGTAACTTGCTTCGTCTAAGTACCTTCTTTCTAAATATAGTTGTGTAGGTTTTTCACCTTCCCAACCTGGCCAAATTCTGACAAAGTAAAAGAAGAAGAATCTTTTAAATTACCCTGTGGGATCAAAGCAAGCTGAAAATATCTCCTGTTTGAATAGTTGATACGTAAAAGTCCTCTATAAAATGAGTTTCAAAAACTTTTCATTCTAAACACCATCCCTGAGAGGCATCTCCTCCTTTTGTGTGATCGAGTTCAACCTAACGAGGTTTGGCCTTTTCTTTCTGGTGTCTCCTTAATGGACGTAGCCAGTGCTGTCAACATGCTTTATTTCATAAACCTTCATATACCTAAAAAAGAGTCGTCGAAATTCCCCCTCTGATGTCTCTTATTACGTTTAAATAATTTATTCTTCTAACTTTTCCATATGGAGGTGATTTTGCATAACTTCAAACATTTTAGGGTCTCTATTTCTCTCTGATTCACCATATGTGGGGAGGTGTGGACGAGTTTGAGCAGTGCTCCAAAGGAAGAGAGAATTGTTTCGATTTACTGTGGTCATCTCCATTGTCCTATGTGTACCAGCTCTCTCTCAGTTGTGTGGTTTTGCTCTCTGACCTCCACTCCACTGCTAGACCTCTTCTCCTTGGCCCAAAAGAACATTTGCTTTTCTTGATAGTGTTATTTCTGGAGTGTCAACATCCTCCCTCCAAACCCTGTCAGCTCTCCCAAGGGACTGCTCCTCTCTTTCCCTTTTCTCATAGTTGCTTCCTTGTTCTAAACATGTTTTGGCCAACATTTTTGTTCTTCTGTTTTTCACATCTGGTTCCCTAACCCTGTTGAATGCATCAACCACATCCGCCTCTGACAACTGATCGATCTTCCAAGCTGTGTCCCTACCATACAGGACATAGCTATCTCTAAAAGCAAATCTCTACCACACCCAAAGTTAGCTCTCCTGTTGCTTTTCAGTGACTGCTCACACAATGGGCTCTAATCTCTCAGTTACCTGTTCAACTCATACTCCATGGGCTACTTTCTAGAACCATACACACAAAATTTCTAGGAAATAATGATGTTCTTCATTTCCCTTTTGATGTTCAACCTTGACCCCATGTAATATTCTACCCACATAACAGATCCTGCCCATTTTAATAGATTTACATAATACAATCAAAGATTTCATAGTATTCTGGCACAGGGGGAAGAACCTGGGTCATGCAGGCAAACAAGCTTGGGTTCAACTGTCAATCAAATAACAACTTCCCAGCACCTCAGTTACCTTATCTCTAGAGAAGATAGTAAAAGCTACTTCACCGGAGATTTGGTAGGAGTCATGTTGTTACATAAAGTACCTAGCATAGTGTCTGAAACATAGGAAGGGGTATTTTAAAATTAGTTCTGTGACCATTCCTCCTTCTAATTTTCCTTAAAAATAAAACATTGACACATGTCTGTGTGCACATGAGTGCCCACATGCACATGCACACATGCGTGTGTGCACGCGCGCGCACACACACACACACACACACACACACATTGGTATTCACCTAAACTCCCTGGACTAACTCCAAATTAAGTTATCTCCCCTCTAGGCTGCAATCCCTATTTCTTCTTTCTTTTCTTAAAGCAACCATCAGTGATAAAATCTCTCTCCTCCCCTAGACTCACAGCCTAAAATTGCCTCCACAATCAAACTTTCTCGCAAACTATGGATTTACATAGCCTTCCTCTCTATCCCATCGATAAGATGCCACCATGTGTTTTGGTCACTTCTTAACTTGACAAATGTAACTGTTATCCAGATGGCCTAGTCCCTCTATGTGCTTCTCAAACCTAATAAATATTAGAGACCGCTGCCAAGATTCTCTCTCCCTCTGGTCATTCTGAACCTAGTTCAAATCCCTACTGTCAATTTTATATTCGTTTTTCACAAAATTCAACATTCTACAATCAGGAGGGAAAGCAAAGTGCCCCCTCAAACATGTTAGGTTACTTCTTTTGTTCTCCTAAATTTTTAGTTTTTAGGGTGTTTCTACTCCTTCCAATTTTTTCCATTCTCGTTCTTCATCGACCACCTGGACTTTTTCCATTCATCTATAAACTTCTCATTCCACATTCAATAGTGTTTTTAAAGTTCCATGTAAAAAGATAATGATACCTAAATTATAATATATCTATTCAGTGGAAGAATAAATGCAGAAGACATATAATAACATTTGAAGACATAACATACAAAGAAGTAATTTTGGTATAGAGAAATCTCTCAGACATACTTTTATGAATAGGGTAGGAAAAAAAGGTATGGAAGAGTATATATAGTTTTATCCTCTTAATGTAAAAATATATATAATCTCTGTGCATATATATGCATATACATATATACACGTACAAGAGAGAGACATATTTGCATACTTTCCTGTAAGCACACACAAGAAATTACTTTAAATTTTTATCTTTGAGCAGAGGAACATTTTTCTACTATTTGAATTTTCTAGCTGTGTGCCTAATTACTTTTTTTCTATTTTATCAGGAATTATCTGGGCAGTGGGACTACTGGGCAATTGTTTCTTCTTTAAAATTATTCAACACATTGCCATCTAAGAAATATTTTAAAAATTAAAGTAATGATGCCCCTACTCTAGAGGTTTGAGCCTGGAAAGGATTGTTAGAAAACACTAATACAGGTCCATTACAGCTTCTATATTTTCAAATGTCACAAGTCCTACCATTGCATTTGGGACTGAGGTGAAAAACTAGAAATGCACTGGAAAAAAGTACACTGGGAAACTAAAAATGAATAAAAGATAGCATCTACCCTCAAGTGGTTTGTGTGTAAACAATGGAATAACTATTCCAGTCAAGGCAAGACCATACGCCAGATGAAACTAGGGTGGGAAAAACCCTCTGTGGCACAGCAAGGAGCATTTCAGAGGAAGTGACATTGGAATTGGGCCCCATATCAGTCAGAATGAGCTAGGTTATGCTGTGTAAAAAATTAGGCTTAAAATCTTAGTGCTTAACACTACTCAAGTTTATTTCTTGTTCCTGTCAAGCCCATTGCAACACATCCGAGCAGCTCTCCATTTTTCCTGCTATATGAATCTCAGGGCAGTCTGCCCTTGGTAAAACGGGAAACAAAGCAAATTGGTCTTTTGGGTTCTCTCATTTTCCCTTTCTTTTTCAATATCATTCATTTCTTTTTCTTTTGCTTCTCTTTTGACAATTAGTTTCTTTCACATCCTTCTCTCCACACAAGAAACCTAGCACTCTTATACTTATGCTGTATATTTGAATAATGAAGCCATCTTTCCTCAAAAAAAAAAAAAATGGGTATAATTGTGCTTCAGATTCTTATCCAATCCACCATCCCAGAATTAAAACTTACTTGAACTATGTCTTCTTCTCTCACCTGTTTGGGAGGTACGTTGCAACACACTAACGCAGAAACATGGTTCTTGCTACTTAGTGCGAAAAACAAACAGATAAGGGTCCCACTGAAAAATTGCTTATCATGATCTGAAGCAAAAAAAAAAAAAAAAATTACTTAGTAAGGAGTGTGTGACTACCCAGTGGGGACCTCTGCCTCCTCTCTGAGGCAGTTCTATGCTCTTCATTCTAACATCAGAAGCAGAGATCTGCAAACCATACAGGTCACCTGGCATGGAGCTCCTGTGAATGTATTTCTGGCAGACCACGACGCCCAGTGTGCTGGGGATTCTCTACTGTACCCTCCAGATCCATCCTTCTCTCCTCTCTACTCTGCTTTGTGTGTAGGAGAGCTCTATGTGGATTACAGCACTGGTCCTCCTTACCCTCTGGGTTCAGCCAGCAGGAGCAACTAGCAGGCATTTGGAGGATAAGAAAAGAAAATGATCATGACATTTATTGCCCCAGCTTCCCCTTTGCCTTGCTGTAGTGCACCGGTGGCTACAGTCCCCCAACGAGAGCTACGCTCTTGCCGAGTGGCCCCTTATCAATGCCTACAGCACTCCCTGGGGTCCAAGACTAACCACCTCTCAACACGGAATTACTATATAATCTAGCAATTGTGCTTCTAGGTGTATATACTCCAAAGAATTGAAAGCAGTGGCTCAAACAGATATTCGTATACCCATCTTCATGGCAGCACTATTCACAATAGCCGAAGGTAGGAGCAACCTAAGTGTCCATCAGCAAACGAATGGGTAAACAAAATGTGGTATACAAATACAACAGAATATTATGTAGCCTTTAAAAAGAAGGAAATCCTGACATGCTGCAACAAGGATGAACCTAGAGGACACTATGCAAAGTGAAATAAGACAGGCATGAAAGGACAGATACTGTATGATTCCACTTATATCAGGCACCCAATGTAGTCAGAAAAGAGAAGGATAGTTCTCATGGGCTTTGGGAGAAGGGAATGAGGAGTTTGAGTTTTTTGAAAACGAAGAGTTCTGGAGATGGATGGTGGTGATGGTTGCACAAAAAATATGAATGTGCTGAATGCAGCTGAACCCTACCGTCTAAAAATGGTTAAGACAGTACATCTATATTATGTGTATTTCACCTCTGCACCCTGATAAATGAAGTTTCCTTCACAAGAGCAAGCATCGAGCATGTTTAATTCAAACAGTTTCACCGGATCAGACAGGACGAGAAGTGAGGTGATATGCCCCCAGATGAACTTTCACTGGGACAGGGATCCGCAAATGCCATGCCAGGAAAGCCAGACTGGCAGCAGGTGGACCGCCTGGCCATCAGGAGCACACCCACTCGCACAGGGGGCTCTGTGCTGGGCGGGAGAGCAGCCCTCAGGCGTGGGAACGAAGACCTGGCTTCCACGTTCTCCTCCGGCGGCCTGTTTCTGAGGTCGAACCCCTGTCCTCGAAATAAGATGGGCTTCTTCACTTCTTCTCCCACTTGAGCGGAGTAAAAGCCAGAGGTGTCAGAATCAAGAGGACTGGATATAAGTTAAAAGAAAGAAAAAGAGGAGAGAAGAGAAAAAATAAAGAAAGGAAAGGAAGGAAAAGGAAAGGAAAGGAAAGGAAAGGAAAGGAAAGAAAAGAAAAGAAAAGAAAAGAAAGAAAAGAAAGAAAGAAAGAAAGAAAGAAAGAAAAGAAAAGAAAAGAAAAGAAAAGAAAAGAAAAGAAAAGAGAAGAGTATTCCTATAGCCACCCCAGCTTAACTCTTCGGTTCCTGGAATCCATGGCATCCCATGTTTTTATTCTGAAACCCAGGATTTGGTCACAAGTAAAATTAGGGCACGTGGAGCCTGATATACCTCATTATATAATAGCCACAAAAGGTCCAGACTGGAAAGGAGCACCGTGTCAGTCTGTCCTCCTGCGTGAAGCGGGGCTCAAAAAGCTCAGCTGTGGCCACTTCCGTCAGGAAGACAGGGTGAAGGCAGGTGATAATCTAGGCCAGTGGTTCTCAAAGCAGGTGCCCCAAACCAGCAGTATCACTTGGGAACTTATTAGAAATTCAGATTCACAGGTGCCACCCAGATCTACTGAATCAGAATTCTGTGTTATGATCAGCCATCCAAGTGATGCTGCAACCCACTCAGGTTTCAGAGCCACTGGTCTACACCTGCAGGTCTCAGCATAAGTGCGTGTAAGCAGAGCAAATCCCCATGCCGAGTTCCAGAAGGGGGATTGAGTCAGTTAGAGGCACAGCTGGGAAACAGTGTTACAGATTAGCGAATTGTATGCAAGAAAACTAAGGGCAGTCAGAAAGTTTGTAGGTCCTGGGGGAGCTCTAGTCCCAGCATGCGTTTTGGAGACAGAATTCATGTCCCTGGGATGTGAGGGTGGGACAAACGTTGAAGAGAAAATGAAAAAGTTGAGGACGGCCTATTGAAGGCACTTAGCCCTGTGGCACAAGCTAGAGATCCGGCCGCCATAACTGGAAACGAAGTTCCCAAATTCATTTTTAAGAGGACCCATTAATCAGCCCAGAGGCAGATCTGAGGAGAATCACCCCCAATGATGAATTCAAATTCCTCCTGAAGAGCTCAGCCAGCCCTGAGAAGGGGGGTAGGAGATGAGGAAGATGGGGGGTCAGCCTGGCTTCGCAGGTGGGGTCCACCTGGAAGGAAATAGGGAGCAAACACATTCTGAAAGAGATGTGTTAGTGTGGTTGACCAGTGATCAAGCTCAGAGTTGCCACTGAGAGTTTCACGAAAAAATGTCTTGCGGTTTCTATTCAGTCTTAACTAAAATCTAAATTCATTAATGTTCATTTAAAACATGTTTACCCAGGCAAACAACCAAGGTAGATAACCATACCTTTAATATGGAAGGTAAGCTATCATGCCTGCACAGATACAACCTACCCATGCCCGCTACAAACACACAAACAGAAATGTTATACAGTATTAAACATCAAATCTCCCCAGGGGAGTTTAGAGTTAGCCATGATAGTGCTTTTTTATTCTCTTACTTTTTCCCTGAGGTCTGCCTCCTTTTTCGTACAGTCGGCCCCCGCTTATCCTCTGGGGAAACATTCCAAGATCCCCAGTGGATGCTTGAAACCACAGTAGTACCGAACCTTTTATACAGTGTGTCTTCCTTACGCATGCGTACCTACGATACAGGTTAATTCATAAATTAGGCATGGCAAGAGATGAACAACAATAATTCGTAATAAAATAGAACAGTTATAACAACATACTGGAACAAAAGTTAAGTAAATGCAGTCTCCCCTTCCCAAAATATCTTATTGTACTGTATTCTCCCTTCTTGTGATAAAGCAAGCTGATAAAAATGTGTGACGTCAGTACTGTGACATGATGTCAGGCTGCTGTCGTCCTTCTGACATACATAACGAGCGCTTTACGGCTTCTCTGTGACACCTCTGAGTCGCCAGCATCACTGCTCGTACTCTCTAGGGTCATTATGAAGGAAAATAAGGGTGGCTGGAGCACAAGCACCACGATACTGCGACAACTGATCCGATAACCAAGATGGCTACTAAGTGATTGGGGGGCGGGGGGGGGGGGGTGCATCTACCACAGAGAGACGCCGGGCAAAAGGGTGAGTCACATCCCGGGCCGTGCGAGATTTCATCACGCTGCTCAGAACTGTGCACAATTGAAAGCTTAGGAATTGTTCCTGCCGGGCATTTTTCATTTGTTATTTTTGGACTATGGTCGACCACAGGTAACTGAAACTGTGGAAGGTCATACCACAGATGGGGGTGGGGCACTGCCATATTCCAAGTCGCTGTGAAAAATGCCACCGCGGAAAGTCTTGCTTGACAAGCAAGCTCTCTTTCAGACAGATGCAGCCTCTTTACTCGCCCAGTGGTTACTCTCAACTCCCACATGCCTTCAGATACTCTGAGTCCTCGAAAAACCCTTATTATATCACAAGTCAACTATGTCTATGACTCAAGAAAGTTTCCAATATAATTTGATGGAACTCTAATTTCATGATTTTTAAGTAATGGTGATAGTAATGTCAAAATAGCTTATATATTATATAACACACACACACACACACACACACACACACACCCTGTGGGGTCTCAACTGAGCCTCATTTGAAAGGAGAGGACTCCTAAAGTTGTGATATCTTAACCCAAAGGCTCAGAACTCCAACAGGAGGTACAGAAGATACTTTATCAGCCTACTTAGGTAGAAAGTAGGGACAGAGCCTTACACACCCTTCAAATTATTTGGAAAAGGAAGCCACATTCTTTTCTAACGAATCCACCAACCCTAAACTCCCAAATTTCAAAGAAGCTCCGTGAAGGGCTTCAGGCTCTCTGCCCCCACCAGGAAGGCAATATTTGTTATTTATCATTGCCTCAAAAAGTGGCTCCCTCTGAGCCAGCCGAGAGAGAACAGAAGCAGTTGCAAAGTGTCTTCATCAAACAAACATCTCTTCATCTCCAAGAAAAATTAAAATGCTAGCCTGTGAAGTTTCATCACATTTATAGATAGGGAATGTTGCTTTGCATCCAGACCTGTGGCATTTTGACCAAAAAACACTCCAAAAAAAATCATCCCAAACACAGCATCACTGCTGAAAAGCTTCCCTCAAAGATGGCTAACCCCCTGGAAAGCTCAAGTCACCTAAATGGAAGAGGCAACCAGTAAGAGACCTTCCCGTGCCTGCCACGTCCCAGGTCGCCTGCCCGGAGCAACCGTGAGGGAGTGACATCCACCAAGCAGCCTCCGTGACAGTGGGATCTTCACGCAGCGTCTGTCCCTTCCTGTCAGCGAGCATGGCTCATGAACCACTGAGGACAGTGACATTGGTGCTTATACTATCCGGTGCTTCCTTTAAAAATAGTAACTTTCCTTAATTACCATCAGTGTTTTGGTCGTGAGCGCTCACGCAAATTCTGCCCCTCTGCCGTAGCCCTGGGCATTCACTGCTATTGCTCTCCCATGGCTGACCTTGGCCCACTCTTCCCTCAAAGCCAATGAAGAGAATATTTAGTCATCCAGGACCCGTGAGGTTCGGAGCTCGCAGGAGTGAGGAAAAGCAGGGTACCGCAAAGCACACACCGGTGCAGAGCAAATCCCCCTCCGAGGCTGCCCTCCCCCACATCGCCATGTCCCCATCCCCTCTCCTTTCCTTCCACGGCACCTCCTCTCAGCAATGGGGCATGTGAGCGAAAACTGAGCTCTAGGACGAAACGAACTGTGGCATGTCGAAACCCTATATGGAAGCTCATTTCTCAACAGGCAAACCTCAAACAGCCAGTAAGTCTGAAGGCTTGTTACGTGCGAGGCCTGGCGGAGGGCGCAGAAGTAGTACATGACATGGTGGCCACCAACCTTGCTCTAAGGAGTTCAAGGAGACACCAGGCCAGAGAAATGATATCAATCGCCTTGAGGGACTTGGGGAGTTCAAAAGAGAGGGGAATAAAGAAGGGTAGGTATAATCGGTGCGACAGTTGTGAGGCAAAGGGGGTTTAACGTTTAATTTAAAATTTATCTTGCATAGAGGGAGCAAACAGAGGACCTTAGGAGTTAGGGAAAGACTCTGACACACAACTTTCATCACAGCATGTCTGAGGAACAGCGAGACTAGCCCACCCACAGTGAGGGATAAAAGTTGGAAAGTACTGAGAAAAAAAGATAGACAGTGAGGGTTGCCACCGGTATACAAATGGCTTTCGAAAACTCATCTAGGGAATACAGATTCGATTAAGTGCTAAGTGAACAAGATATTCTTTTTTCTACTAGCTTTCCTGGAAGCTAGATAAATAACATTCCCTACCAGGACGTCTAGGAAAAGTTATTTCTCTTGAAGCTTTCTTCCCGTCTTTTCTGTTTCTCCTTACATTCATCCTAGCAGACCTGAGGCCTAACCTGGATTGTTGCAAAAGGCTCTCAACTGGCCTCTCGCCTTCACCCTTTGACCACTCCAGCCCATCCCACACCAGCTGTTAGGCTCATCTCCCTAAAACTCAGCTCTCATCAAAAGCTGCTTTGTAGTACCCGCCATCATGCAGACTGAGCGAGAGACTAGGATCTAGGCCTGGGGACTGCAGTTGCAGACAGGGCTGGAGGTGGGCACGGGAAACATATCAGCAGGAAACTGACATCATTAGAACGGATGAGCTCTCTGAAGAGAGAAAAAACAGAGAGAGAAGCAAAAACCTAGAACGAAACCCTTAGAAATGTCTACCAGGAATCAAGGCACCTGCAAGAGAAGGCAGGTAACTTCCTTTACAGCAGAAGAGTTTATGGCTTTCTTGCCCTAAGATTTCAGAATAAGGTTTTCTTTCAAACCTCATTTCTCATCTAGAGGGAGAATGTGAAGATGTCATTTCATCTACCAAAGAGAGGGAAGTTATTATTATTATTATTATTATTATTATTATTATTATGCAGTTTCATTCTAGAAAGGCCTTGAGAGAGCTTAGGAAGAGGCATGTACTTATATAGAAAAATGTGGAAGAGAGATATGGGTGTGTAGAACAAAAACCTTCTCTTATAAAACTCCTGGCTTAGGAAAGTATTTTCATCTAATACATATCACTTGAGCCACAGGCATTCCTTTCTTAGTTAAATAACACCATTTGGCGACTAGAAAGAATTGTCTCGTAAGATGTCATCCCTCACAGAAGAGAGACATCTAGCCAACAGGCTGAAGGAATGACTAGTGAGGCTACTTCTCACTCTGCACCGTAAGACACTCAACCTGGACTTTGATGTAAGTGGGCTTTTTGTTGTCATTAGGAGTCTTCCTCCCCCTGGCTGTTCAGAAGTTTCAGATGAAATTTTTCTGATGTTTTTAATGAAAGATGATATTTGCTTACCCATCATAGAAGATATTTCCTCTGCAGGAATGCTGTTGAACATGTTGCCTTCACAACATGACACGAAGTCTAAGAATCACGGAGAGACTAATTACTGGAGGAAAATTACACCAAAAGACCTATTTCCTCATGATGAAAATGACAGCCTGGTGCCCCGTTACCTGGCCTGATCGGGCAAATAGCCTGAGCAACATTGTTCCAGTGCTTTGCACTACAAGCCACGGTAGAGGAAAGAGGCACTTTGGTCCTATAAGCAGCTCAGT